>NC_133325.1:744314057-744626974 GCF_042186555.1 Aquarana catesbeiana | reverse complement strand
TCAGCAAATGTCACGTTTAAACATTGAATTCAGCAAATGTGCATAATGAAACATAATCAGGCATATTCAATAAAGCAGAGCATAGGGGCAAAGCTAAACTGCAAAGTGCAGCAACTCATAAAACCAAAGCATAAGATCGTGCAATGACGGTTCTCCGCTGTCGCTGTAACAGTTTGCAGCTGCTGAAATTTATTATTCTCAGATGTTCATGTGTGAGATGTTATTATAGATGCCACCCTATTTCATTATATTTGTCATATAAAGGATGGCTTCCCCACATCAGTTAGTACACACTGGAGTTAATTTATTAAAGGCAAATAGGCTGTTCCTTAGGCAAAGGAAATTGCACTTGCATAGAATTTATGCTGATATTTTACTTTGCAAAGAATATCCAATCAGCAAAATTAAAAGCCAGCATTTTTGCCTGCACGTGATTGAATGATGAAAGTCAGCAGAGCTTTCCCTCAATCACTAAGCTCTGGGGATAATTCTCTTGCAAAGTTCAACTTCCCCTGCAAAAACTATCTATTTGCCTTTAGTAAATAAACCCCACTGTCATACAGTAACGCCTTATATACAGCGTATGTGTATATATATATATATATATATATATATATATATATAATGATTTCTGTATGGAGAACATTTTTATACTTGAAATACAGACAGCTGCCTAAAAAATGTTTATGTAATTTCTGTGTATTGACCTTGACATACTGTATGGGCAGCTGTATAGAGAAACAGGCCACAGGGTGGGGCAGCAATGTGTATACATCTTTGCAGGCGCTAACCCCATTCCTCTCCATCACCAGTTGTCAAGGCCCTGTGAAGCCCATGGGCTGAGCATGCACTAAGTATCCAAGGTAAAGAATGCACCAGCCTCAGCGCCAGTGGCGGCCTGTCCATTAGGGGTGCCGCCCCCTCTATTAATGGCCACCACACCCTAATTAATGCTCTATGATCTGCGGCCACTACCCCCTATTCATGCGTCTGGGCACATGACTTACAGCGGTGGGGGGTGTTTTTTTTTAAGCACCTGATTAGAGCCAGAGGCTCTAATAGGCTTCAAAATAGGGTGGGTTTTTGGCGCAGAGCATTGTGCCATGAGCCCACCCAGGTGTTACCGCAGCGAATGAATATTCGCTGTTGTAGCATTGATCCTCCTGATACCCATCACCCGATTGGCTGAAAGGATAGGCGATCCTATTGGACACCTAAGAGGAGGGGAGGAGATGCACGGCGGAAGCGAGGAGGAGAAGATGCAGGAGCCACTGCCCGATCTCCACCGCTGCCCCATGTGCCCGCTGATGTCCGATCCCCACCTCTGTCCGATGTGCCCGCTGCCTACATGGGGTAAGTGCTGATGGACCAGCAGACTTCAAGGGTGGTGGGTTTGGGGTGCCGCCGAGGGTGGTGGTTGTTTTCCACCCCCTCCAAATAAAAAAAACACCAGCCGCCACTGCTCAGCCCAGTGATCTTTATCAGTGATTAGCTCAGGTGGATGCAGACACGAATTCGAACCAGCCTGAGCTATTCTGCCTAAATTTTTAGGGACCTTGTTTTACGGGATTTAGCCAAATTACCAATGAAACGTACCCACCATTCTCTATTGTTAAAAGGGGGTTTGGAGTCTTTGTGCGCACGTAAGGATCTTGTAGTTCGCCCAGCGGACAAAGGGGGGGGTATAGTTATTCTGGACAAGAGTCAGTATGAGACAGAAATGCATCGCATTCTGAACGAACCGGGTACCTACCAAATGTTACCTAATAATCCCACACATAAATATAAACAAAAACTTCATCAACTTGTCTCAAAGGGCTATGAGTTGAACATCCTGAACAAAAGGGAAAGGGACTTCTTGATTCCCTCAGCACCCCGAATTCCCACTATTTACTACCTGCCGAAAGTCCATAAGGATCCTGTTTGCCCCCTGGCAGGCCAATTGTAAGTGGTATTAATTCCCTTACAGCCAGAGTAGGCAAATATATAGATTTTTTCCTACAACCTTTAGTGAAGAAAACTCCCTCATATTTGAAAGACACCAGTTCCACAATTAGACTCCTTGAAAACGTCACAGTACAAGATGGTTTCATCATGGCCACTGCGGACGTGGCGTCATTGTATACATGCATACCACACGATAAGGGGATCGACGCTGTTAAATATTTTTTGGCCCAGGAACATTCCCTGGCCTCTTTCCAGTGTGATTATCTTGTGGAATTACTAGAATTTGCAGCCAAACATAACTATTTTTGGTTTAACCACAATTTTTATCTCCAACAACGTGGAGTCGCTATGGGGGCGAAATTCGCACCTAGTCTCGCGAACCTATTCATGGCCAAATGGGAGGAGGATGTCGTCTATGTCCACGAAACCAGTTGTCTGGTTCTGTGGACCAGGTACATAGACGACATCCTTCTCCTATGGAATGGGACCAGGGAGACACTTGAGGAGTTCTTCGCAAATCTGAATGCAAATGATAGAGGTATATCTTTGTCGTACGAAGCCAGTGAAACAAAAATCCATTTTCTGGATTTACAGATAGAGATAGTAAACAAGCAATTTAGATTCAGCACATATTTTAAACCTACTGACCGCAACGGGTTTATTCCCGTTGACAGTTGTCATCACGTCTCATGGCTCAATGCGGTCCCTCGGAGCCAGTTTTTGAGACTCCGACGCAACTGCACAGACATAGAGGTATTTCTAGAACAGGCCAAGATTTTAAAATCTAGATTCATAGACAAGGGGTATGATACTGACGGCCTAGATCAAGAAATTCAAAGAACTATCAACATAGACAGGAAATCCTTATTGGAAGTCAAACCTATGAGAGAACCTGACGGCAAATTTAGGTGGGCCATGTTGACGGCTTTTTCAACACAACACAGACAAATTAAAAATATTATGAGAAAGCATTGGGGTGTCCTCAAGCAAGACAATGTTCTGGGACCACTTATCCCAGAAGAAGCCAATGTCATTTTCAGGGGTGCACCATCATTAAAGGGTCGGATAGCCCCTAATATTATAAATCCTCCCACTCGCCCCTTCTTCTTTCATGACTGGACGGGCTTTTTTCCTTGCAGGAAATGTGTAGTATGTCAACATAATGCCATTAGAATACGCAAAGTGACAGAGTTTACTTCCACTACTACGGGAAGGAGATACACTATAAAACCATTCTGCACTTGCAGTACGAAATTTGTAGTGTATCTCATCACTTGTCCCTGCCAGAAACAATATATAGGCCGTACCACCAGGACATTCTCTATTAGGGTGGGCGAACATATCGCCTTAATTAAGAGTAGAGACCCCAAACATACGGTTCCGAGGCATTATAAAGAATTCCATGGCGGTAATCCAGATGGATCTAAGTTTGTCATTATTGACAAATACACACCTCCCTGGAGAGGGGGTGCGAAAATAAGGGGAGTATCCCGCCTGGAAATGTTTTGGGCATACGAGCTACAAACTTTTTTCCCTCAAGGGCTTAATGTAGAGATAGATGTCAACGCTTTCTTAGATGAATCATGAAATTTACAATATGTGTGACCATAATGCATTGTCCATTGCTGTATTTATATAAAATATTTTCATAGATGTTATAGATGTTAATTATAGATGTTAATTATATGGATGCATGTGAATCCAGTTCATTCGATTCCCCTTACTAATTTGATGTTATGGGTTCCATATACACGTATCCTTTTACCATTACTGATTTTATATATGGCCAGGTATAACCAGGGTGTCTATTTATATCCTGCTTACACTCACTCATAGACACATTTTTGGTTAATTATCTATTTTTATAACCATCTGGATCGAGTAGTTGCCCCGGCCTTATATGTAGCGTTATTTTAACATAACTACAAAGGCTGGGCCTATGGGTAATCAACTGTAATTTCAATAGGTCTTTCCTTATGATTGATCATGTTGGTATATGCCCTAATTTGCTAAGTTGTTATTACTATCAGTATGACACTTGGTTCAACATGCGTTTCCAGTTGCTATATTTAATTTGGCATTGGGGCCTTCTATTATTTGGGGCTATACTAAGAACTTCCGGTTAACCATGGCTGGAACGCATACCCTGAGGTCTTCCGCTCTCGCGTCGTGGCGTTACAGCGACACGTCGCGAGGTGTGCTGAAATTGAGTGCATCGAGAGTTTCCGGCCGTGAGGTGTGCTGGGATTGATTGCATCGGGAGTTTCCGGCCAACCACGGTTGGAACGCAAACTCCGATGCTCACAGGATTGCACTTCCTGTCTCGCGGGACAGCGATATACCGCGAGATTTGCCGTGACATTCCTCTGCAGACATCGGGAAACGAAGTATGTTTTAAGTACTTTAGATAATGGGGGTTACCTATATCAATAAGACCTTATTATGGCTTACAAATAGGAACCACTTTTAAGTTACATACACGGGGATTATTAGGCTTCAATACCATGAAGTGGAACGCATATCACATCCACCAAAGGGAGGCCTGGAACGCACGCGGGTCCGCCATTTTGGGCAACCCGGAAGTGCCAATTTACTGAATCGAACAGGCTGGAGTCACTTCAACACGATTACAGTACCTATATTATGGAGTCAGGCTGCAGTGGAGGGTACCCCAAGACGAAGTCTACTCAGATGAAACGCGTCGGGAGGACTCCACTGCTGCCTTCTTTTATGTACAAGCGCTTTTTATCATCCAAATCATGTAAGTGTATTTCCTTTTTAATAAAACCATTATTTTTACGGTATCACACTATGTGGCCCTTTTTATATCCTTTATGAGCCATTTATGGGGCGATCTTTGGTTACGTTTGGAGAAGATACAGCTTCACGGAACCCCTGTGATTTCTTCACGATGTTAATGTCTTCCCACTATTGCCAGTGAGCAATACAAGCCGGTTTGACCCGCACAGTGTACACTGTTTTGGGTTCAAACCCTTCGGTAAGCCTCCAACCTTACTATCTGAGTGATTTGCACGTGTGTGAAGACACTGTGGTGTGATGTTCTGGAGCTGATTCATCCATATACTATTCATCCTGGACATGTCTGAATTGCAATAAATCAGCCGTCTATCATTTACTTAGAGACTGTATGGCCTTACGCTGGTGAAGGTGGTGCATATATCACTTATTAGTGGTGACCCATTCAGTTTTCCACTCACAGACTTTTCTGTATTATACTATATTACACGTGTATCCATAATTCTAATGTGAGATATTCAACTGTATTTTAGTCATACTGTATGTAGGGCACTGGCTCTATACCTTGCCAGTCTGCAGGTGCCTTACTTTTTTCTTTAGCGCTACACGTTTGGTTTACATTTGGATCTGTTGGGCAATTATTCTTGTGCTGTGTTAGCGGCTTAAATATTTGTGAGTAAGCGCAAATTTGCCATTTGGGTTGTTTTGGTTTATTCTGCCAGGAAGCTGTCAAGGACTACAGCCAATCATAGGTGGCAAAGTCCAGCAAAGTTATTCTTCACCACACAGCTGCACATATTCAAGGGGCATGCATACATATGGCTGCAGCGCGAGGAATGCCTCTGCCCCTATGATTGGCTGTCAGCTTTGGCAGATACCCAGCAGGATAGCTCATGTGGGTTCAAACTCATGTCTGAACACTCCTGAGCTTATCCCTAATCTTTAGCAGTCTCATTTAACATGCCTCCAGTCTATACTTCTGAAGAATGTTTCCAGTCTCCAACAACTCTTATAGCATGTTTGCAATCCTTTGACCATCTCTTGTAGCATACCTGCAGTCTAGGACACGCAGCAAAAAAAGTGTCATTTTTTACCACTACTATTCCTTTATATTGTTTTTTGGAATTTACAAATACAACAATATAGAAATTGGGTGAAAAGTTTAGCACTGGGAAACACTTTTTGATAGATAAATAGCGCAGTTTATATACAACTATATAGATCAGACCAAAATGAGGGACAAATGAGGAGGAATGATGGACAGAGGGACATTGTTCCAAATCAGGGACAGTCCCTCGAAATCAGGGACAGTTGGGAGCTCTTATAATGTGAGGCCTTTTGGTCATATCAGGAGTTGCACATGAAGCCCCCTATATTAAGTAAGTTGACCACCACTGATTTACATTGTTCTTTTACAGATCTGCATTACTTTAAAACATGGGTGTGTGACGCTACCACAGCCATCATAGTTCACTGCGCTAGATTTTTGTTCATAGGAACCAAATTTTTTAAGCTTGAATTTTTTATTGGAAATTTTAACAATAACAATAAAATCTCTGGTTACTCGGATTTTACACCATATGGAGGCCTTTCTCTCTTTTTCGATCATATATGGGCAAGGCCAAGTGAGTGATATCCAGTGGAAGACTCCAGGCGATAACTGAACACGCTTCCTCACCCAAGAGGACCCTGCTCCATCGAGGAGGATTCAAAGTCGTGAGACCCTTCCCGGCTCCTGCCCCAGGATTGGAGACACCTTTAATCCTACCGTTCAAACGGTAAAAGCTTACGGCCAGTGAGTCCACCGCTTCTGGTAAGGGCATTTTACTTACTTCCTCTCCAGTTGAATGTAAGAAGAATTACCCTTGATTTGAATATACATGCAGCAGGGTGAGATCTGTATACACGCCTTGAGATCACCCCCACATTTGGATGAACTGTCTAAACCCCAGAGACTTGTTTGAGTCCTATCCATCCGTATTGGTCACTTTCTCACGATGATGTTATTTGTTTTTTTGAGCAATATTTATGTTTATGCTTCTTTGGGATTGTTATGATACAGTTATCATTTTGAGAGAGATAACACTCCTTTATTGAGTTTATTACAATATTATTCACAGGTGCTTTTATAAGACCTTTTGCATATACCTTTTTGATCAAGAGTGTTGGTTAAAACTATATCTTTACATATAGGTGATTTACACTGAGACCCATTTAAGTCACTTTCACATATGTATGTGTTTTTCACTCAAACATAGCGCTGCACTTTTTATTTTTTATTTCTATGTACTATAGTGACAGCTTTATTTTGAGAAGCAAAACCCCTCTAGAATATTTCTAGACCCTCTAGAATAATTTGTGACAACATAAATAACAGCTTACGTTATGTTTTAGTAGAATAACCCCTTAGTGACTTCTTACAGTTCACATTAGGTCATACGTTACCCTTTACTGGCACATATCATTGTGAATTTGATCTGTAGTGTATCTAGGCATTACATTTATGTTATGTAAGACTCATGAAGTAAGTAAACTTAAAGGCTGGACTCAGTTTTTATTAGCTGTATTAGTTCTCCAGTGAGCTGGACCACAGTTCATGAATCCCACCACACTAGGTTTATTTACGCACTAGTATGACATGCTTGCTGCATTTGTTTCAGGGCCTCCACCTTTCAGCTGCAAAAATGAAGTAGGATTGGAAAAGTGACAAGAAACATTAACTCATGATGTCTTCTCATTAGAAAGACTGATGGACAAAATGAATAAACCATAACTACAGCTATGAATTCTTAAAGCAATTCTATCACTATCCAGATCATGGAAGAAAAAATTATTTTCTCCACGAGTTCATACGTTACTACCGTGCCCTTTCATGACATAGGGGTCAGTGAGCAGAGAACAGCAGGGCATGCAGGCATCTATTAGTTGGATGCTTAATGCTGAACCCCAGGTATCATTTTAATTGCATACTTACATTGGTCCAGCTTGAACCAATGTAAGTATGCATATCTCATACTCGAAGGACCGCTGTGGAAGCTGACAAATAATGCAGTTGTTGGTGTTATTACAATGATTGCCACGATCTTTCAGGTCCTGTTCCAACTGGCTTCTCAACTGTGAACTGACTACACTTGCTTGGCACTGCTACCATTCACAGAATGCCTTGTGTTTTTTCAATGAATACAATGCAATCTCTTATTGGACAAGGTGGAATTTGTGACGTCACCAGAAAAATAGTATGTTACTTACCAAAAAAAACCTAGAGAAATCTCTGTAATGTAGCTTATGAATCGTTCTACCTGCACCTTGCACCTTGTGTTTTTCACCTTCATAAGATATGCATTGATCATGTAGTTTATGGCATCATTTGTTGCACTGTACACACAGCCTACAGTACAGTAAATCTTCCCATTCCTATGTAAGAAGTTTATTTTTGTTTGTCAAACATAAGGCTTGTGGCACGGCACTCATCAAGATAATGCATGACCTCTCGTCTAAGAACTGACAATGTCTATGAAGAAACCACACTGCACTGGTGCAGGGGAGAGCTAAATATTAAAAAGATCTGACACATACACAAACAGACGGAGACACTAACAGAGTGATCGCCATGTTGACACCGAGTGACCCAGAACAAGACGTTCCCTGCCCTTTTTGCAAATAGGGAAAAGCTAGATGATTGATTACATGGACAAACGGGAATCAATCAGCCATGACATTACAAACTGCAGCTAGAACATGTGAGCCCACCATTACAAGGTAAGGCAAACAATAGCACAGTGAGTATAACTAAACTAATACCTGGTTTAAAAAACAAAAAATATTCAAAAGTGTACAATGCCTTTGAGCAATTAACTGGAAGTTCCGCAACAAGAAACACATAGTTTTCAAAAAGCTTTTTTTTGCCATTTACTAAAAAACGCTACTAAAATACTGTCATGGTTGTTAAGCAGCGGATTGCCCGCCATCAGCGGAATGTAAAAAAAAGAAATGCCGGCAATGAAAAATTAAGAACAAAAACAGCGTGAGGTCCCCTCCCAATCCATACCAGGCCCTTTGGGTCCGGTATCAGTTTTAAGGGGAACCCCTGCGTCAATTTTTTTTTCAAATGGGGCTCCCCCCAAAATCCTTACCAGAATCTTATCCGAGCATGCAGCCCAGCAGGTAAGATAGGGAGAGGGGGCAAAAACTGCCTTCTGTCTTTTTTTACACTATACATTTTGTGGTAAATAAGTATGTGTACCATATACCACTACTTATTCACACGGGGGGTGGGACCTGGGGTCCCCCTTGTAATAGGGGGCTTGCAGATTCCAAAAAGCCCCCTCCACCTGCAGACCCCCACAATCACCAGCCAGGGTTGTGGGGAAGAGGCCCTTGTCCCCATCAAAAGCAAAGAAGGAAAGCCCCTCTAAGTGTAGTATCCAAAAGCATTTATTAAGACAGGCTGTATAATAGCCACTCACATGATAAAAAGTAGTATCAGGCTCTGAATCCCGTACAACAGTGGTTCTCAACTCCTGTGCTTAGGACTCACTAACAGGCCAGATTTTAAGTATTACCTTGGGGGGAGATGCAGACTAGAATACTGCAATCACTGAGCAGCAAATGATATCACCTGTGATGTATTTCAGTTATCTTGTGAACCTGGCCTGTTGGTGGGTCCTGAGGACAGAAGTTGAGAACCACTGCCGTAAAAGAAGGCAGCAGTGGAAGTTCTGTGCAAGCGTAGGGCCCGCCCGGCGCCGTCCCAGGATGGAGAGGGAGTCTGTGTAGGATCACGGCTGGAGGAAACACCGGCTTGGAGCTCCAAAGGGCGGTGGAGCGTAGCGTGGACCTCAGTGTCAGGCAGGTGATCAGGAAGCTGGAAATTGCGCAATGCATTTTAGAGCATATGGCTGAGCATGATTGGAAAGGCAGAATATACGTGGTACACTCTGAGTCAGGGGCGGACTGACCATTCGGGCTCTCGGGCACTGCCCGAGGGCCCCATGCCACTAAGGGGCCCCATCAGGGTTGCCAGCCTCAATAAAACCAGGGACAGTATGTAAAATCCTGTGTTTTTTTAAAAATCCCAAGATTATATCTGCCCTGGGTCTCCAGTACCTTTTTCAGTGTGTGTATGTGTATTCTGTGTGTGTGTGTACTGTGTGTGTATGTGTTTACTGTGTGTGTGTGTATACTGTGTGGCCCCATAATCTATTGCCTTGGGGCCCCATAATCTCCTATTGCCCGGGGGCCCCATAATCTTCTCCTATTGCCTGGGGGCCCCATAATCTTCTCCTATTGCCCGGGGGGCCCCATAATCTCCCATTGCCCAGGAGCCCCATGAGTTGTCAGTCCGCCCCTGCTCTGAGTACCCAGGCTGAGTACACAAACCAGCTCCTTAACAACAAGTACACATTCCATTATTACCACATGCCTCGATCACTAATTAATTACTGCATGCATTTAATTATTTATTGTCTTCTGATAATTGAGTTTAACACCTGTTCGTGTGCCATTTACTGCGTTTTGTGGTAAATACCGCAGAATGGTAGAGTGAATTGACAGTTTCAGGATCACATGCGGTATTTAGGGAAATTGTGTCTGGACACCTACATACCACATTCGATCTGGTTCTGTGAATGAAGCCTATTGTCATAAAATAAAGTTGGTAAAAGCAATCAGAGATAAAGGTGTGAAATGAATAATAAAGCGAGGCCTGGAGCGAGGGAATGAAAGTTCAAGTGTGGTCTCGTTAATAAATAGGTAATGATAAGTGGGACGGGTTTTGGAGTATGATCCAATGGTGGCAGTGGCAGTGAATGGTGGCAGTCTTATGAAGGTGGACATCTTATCTACACTGATCATGGTAATAATTCACTTTAGTATACAAAGTAGTATTCAGTTTAGTATACAATAAGGACAGGGCATAACTTGACACTTGCCGTTCAGATCAGCATAAACAATAACAACGTCACCTGAAGTGCAGCAATGGGCAGTCATAAAGCCTGAACTATAAACCATCGGGAGCTAAACTGCCAGAGTGCACTAATGGAGGGTATGCTAGGCCTAAACCCGTCTGGTAGACACTTTCAGCATTGAAACTGTGAGGAATAGAGGTGCTGCAATGGGATTTGTGAACAGGTTTTATGGCAGGGGAAGTCCTTAAGCACTTGCCGACCATATACTGTACATATAAGCAGAAAAGCGGCTCCCCTGTGCAGAATCACGTACCTGTACATGATTCTGCACATGAGACAGCAGGGCACAGCCAGAGCCAATCTGCCAGAGCGTGTCTGGCCGATGTGATATCCACTGGGACCCGCCGATCTTTCAGGAGACAGGCAGAACAGAAATCTGCCTATGTGAACAAGGCAGATCACCATTCTGTGACAAGGGAAGGCTGTGAACCTGTGTTTCTGCTAAGCAGGAAGATGGATATTTGCCTTCCCACAGTACAAGCACCTCCCCTTGGAACACATTTAACCCTTTGTGTCACCCCTGATGTTAACCCCTTCCCTGCCATTGTCATTAGTACAGTGACAGTGCATATTTTTAGCACTGATCACTATTAGTGTCACTGCACCTCTTGTGGACCGGCCGCCACTGGTGTATATCCAGTTTATACTGCCTCCTGTCAAGCTAAACTTATACTATTCTACAGAATATGTCAGTCAGCTTAGCAGAAAGCTAAAAGCTGTAAGGCTGGTCGTAGATGAGTAGCGTGGAGGGGGAATCCTCCCGCTGAGCTATTATATTTTGACAGCGGGGAGACTTCCCCGCCAATCAGGATACACTGATCAGTGCTGCTGGCTATAGCTGGCGGTGCCGATCGAGCAGAAAAAAATCCGACAGGGCGGTTGTACAGAAGTCAATAGGTAGATCAACTTCTATACAACCACTCTGTCCATACATCAAAATTCTGGGTGTTAGATGAAAAGACATCAGCAACCCACCTAACGATTTAATTTAAATCAAAGGAAATGCGTCAGCAAAAATTCTAAAGAGACATAAATGGCTATACATTTTTTTTTTATTATTTATTCATCTCCCAATTTCGATCCCAAGTCAGCGTTTTTCCACAAAAGGTGAAAATCCTCTTTTAAGTGTTACTAAAGGAAAAGCAGGCCAATAATGGTATGGTACTTTGAAATAACATACAGTTTTAGGATGGTGATGTTCAGGAGTTAAATAAGGCCGTGATCCAGAGCAGACCTAATTACACGAAAATTATTCAAAGTTCCAACCATTATCATCTATATTGCCACTATGTGACTTAATTTCCAGATGTCCTTGGCATTTTTATATTGTATGTTATATTTCATTTACTTAAAGTCTTTCGATGATTCAGAAGACAGCTGCAGATACTTAAATGTGAAATGCTGCTCGCACAATCCCTTAACACATCACCGCAGCACAAAAACACATGTTCCAATTGCATTGTGTCAAATCATCTAACAAATGATTAGATGAAAGGCTTCACTCATTCAGCATCCCAAGTTCTGTCTGTTCCAGAGGATGACTGCGTGGTGGCTCAAAGCCATACATGCATTTAAGGTCATCTAAATATCTAGATTAAAGCACTTAGGGATTGCTCAATTAAAGAGGAAGTAACATATGCCTTTTTAATGGTTCATAATAGCCATGTTTCAACACAGCAGTTTTTTTCGTAAGAAAATATGCTCAGAAAGGTAATAGTTCTAGGTGATAACTACATTCTATTTTTTAAACAAAACATTCTGGGCTGATTTACAATGCATTGTAGGCAGTGGGCACTGTTTGTAGTTTATATAATGCTGTCTTCTTGATAGGCATCATAATTACCGTATTTATCAGAGTATAACAAGCACTTTTTTCCCCCTTAAAATCAGGGGGAAATCATGGGTGCGTGTTATCACTCACAGCCACACCCCCTGGCTCCGCATTGGGCCACTGTTCTGTCTATCATATGAGCAGGGCCAGGAGGTGTGGCTGTGAGTGACGGAGTGCCGGGTACACAGGAGATCGCGGCTCTGTGTAATTCAGCGACGCTCGGTCCTCCTCTTCCCTTGGAGACAGCAGGGATAATCCAACAGTGGTGAGGCTGCAATGATGGCAAAGGTGAGGCTGCAGATGGGCACTGAACAGGCTGCATTGTTCGTCAATTTAATGGCTGAAGATGGGCACTGAGCAGGGTGCATTGATGGGCAATTTAATGGCTGAAGATGGGCACTGAGCAGGGTGCATTGATGGGCAATTTAGAGGCTGCAGATGGGCACTGAGCAGGGTGCATTGATGGGCAATTTAATGGCTGAAGATGGGCACTGAGCAGGGTGCATTGATGGGCAATTTAGAGGCTGCAGATGGGCACTGAGCAGGATGTATTGATGGGCAATTTAGAGGCTGCAGATGGGCACTGAGCAGGGTGCATTGATGGGCAATTTAGAGGCTGCAGATGGGCACTGAACAGGCTGCATTGTTGGTCAATTTAATGGCTGAAGATGGGCACTGAGCAGGGTGCATTGATGGGCAATTTAATGGCTGAAGATTTGCACTGAACAGGCTGCATTGTTCGTCAATTTATAGGCTGCAGATGGGCACTGAGAAGGGTGCATTGATGGGCAATTTAGAGGCTGCAGTTGGGCACTGAGCAGGGTGCATTGATGGGCAATTTAGAGGCTGCAGTTGGGCACTGAGCAGGGTGCATTGATGAGCTGTGACCCTAATTTTGCTTCAAAGTTCTTTATTTAAAATGTAAATGTTTTTTTTCCTTAAACTTCCCTCCTAAAATCGGGGTGCGTGTCATACGCCTGTGCGTGTTATACCTTGATAAACATGGTATTCATGTTTCATTCACATGTTGATGGCATAAACTTTTTTTAATCCGTTCTTTATTTTTTTTAGAAACAACAGTCAGACAACTGAAGATATAAAAATGAGAAATAGCATTTTTTAAGAGACACTATTTAGGATACATGTATTCTAGCAATAGTATTTATTTAAAGGGTAACTCCACTTTTTTTTGGGGGGGGGATAGCAAATTAAGAAAAAATAATATAGAGTATAGAATTGCGACACTAGTCATATTGTAATTGGATGTTATTAAAAATTGCCTTCCCTTTTCAATCTGCAGCCACTATCATTTTCAGAGAATGCATTGCAATATGGCCACATGGAGTTGTTCTGTACACAGAGTGTGTACTGACCACTCCCCAGAAACATCATTTCCCGCTTGTGTGATTGGCTCACCAATTTTCCCAGAAGTCTGCTTAAGATACAAGTGAGATTTCATGCATCCCCTTCAACAAAAATGTCATTTTTGGTGAGATACTCCCTGTAGGAACACGTCTAAAGGGATGCAGGCCCAGCAGATTTCCTCATTATTGCTGTGCAGGTGCACACCTGATAGATATTTATGAATCCACTCCCATTAGACCCACTCAGGATCGAGGCAGAGAGGAACATAAAGGGATTTCTTCAGAAAGACAAAAGGTAGGAATCTGCAACAAAGGTTGGTATTATCCTTGCCATGTACATAGATCACTCAGAGGGGAATGTGGAGTTACGCTTTAAAGTGTATGCAACATTTTTTGAATAACATCATTTTTTATTGCTGTCTGTGTTAGCTCTAAAGCTGGCCATACACTAGTAGAATTTTGATCAAAAATGTTTGATCGATTTTGTTGGAGAAAATCGGAAGGAGAAAGATGATTTTTTTTGGAAATGAAACTAAATTCTAACTGGGAATGTGATTTTCATTCATACATATTGTAATGTACATGTTCTGGGCATAAAAGAAACCTGTTTAATACATCTGGCATTTCATTCAAGTGGCAGGTCTGGATGAAATTTTAAGGGATTTCAAGCAAAATTGGTTGAGACAATTATGGCAAGATTAAATGCTTCAAGGAACAATTTTCTGAATTTACATACAAAAGTTCAAATAAGATTCTACTGGTGCATCGCCAGCTTAAGAAGATTCAGGGCCGGTTCACATCAGAACACAGTGCTGGAAAGGAGTATTCTTTGCCCATTTCCCACACTGAAGGTGAACACGCTGCCTTTGTGATCTGCATGAGGATGTCAATGTATTATTAATGGCACCCCAAACGCAGTGCATTCGCAGGCACCAAATTGCATGGTACAATGCCTTGAAAAAGTATTCATACCCATTGAAATTTTCCACATTTTGTCATGTTACAACCAAAAAGTTAAATGTATTTTATTGGGATTTTATTTGATAAACCAACCCAAAGTGACAAATAATTGTGAAGTGGAAGGAAAATGATAAATTGTTTTCAATTTTTTTTACAAAATAAATATGTGAAAAGTGTGGCGCGCATTTGTATTCAGCCCCCCTGAGTCAATACTTTGTAGAGCCACCTTTCCCTGCAATTACAGCTGCAAGTCTTTTTGTGTATGTCTCTACCACATCTAGAGAGTGACATGTTTGCCCATTCTTCTTTGCAAAATAGCTCAAGCTCTGTCAGATTGGATTGAGAGCGTCTGTGAACAGCAAGTTTCAAGTCTTGCCACAGATTCTCAATTGGATTTATCTTCCCATCAACGCTGACCAGCTTCCCTACCCTGCTGAAGAAAAGCATCGCCACAACATGATGCTACCACCACCATGTTTTACGGTGGGGATGGTATGTTCAGGGTGATGTGCAGTGTTAGTTTTCCGCCACACATACCTTCACATTTAGGCCAAAAAAAGCCAATTTTGGTCTAATCTGACCAGAGCACCTTGTTCCACATGTTTTCTGTGTCCCCCACATGGCTTCTCCCAAACTGCAAACGGGACTTCTTATGGCTTACTTCTTGCCACTCTTCCATAAAGGCCAGATTTGTGGAGAGCACGACTAATAGTTGTTCTATGGACAGATTCTCCCACCTGAGCTGTGGATCTCTGCAACTCCTCCAGAGTTACCATGGGCCTCTTGATTGCTTCTCTGATTAATGCTCTCCTTGCCTGCTCTGTCAGTTTAGGTGGACAGCCATGTCTTGGTTGGTTTTACTCTTTTTATTTTCATGTTCATGTTCAAAGCTTGGGATATTTTTTTATAACCTAACCCTGCTTTAAACTTCTCCACAGCTTTATCCCTGATCTGTCTTGTGTGTTCCTTGGCTTTCATGATGCTGTTTGTTCACTAAAGTTCTGTAACAAACCTCTGAGGGCTTCACAGAACAGCTGCATTTATACTGAGATTAAATTACACACAGGTGGACTCTATTTACTAATTAGGTGACTTCTGAAGGCTATTGGTTCCACTAGATTTTAGTTAGGGGTATCAGAGTAAAGGAGGCTGAATACAAATGAAGGCCACACTTTTCACATATTTATTTGTAAAAAATGTTGAAAACCATTTAACATTTTCCTTCCACTTCACGTTGGTCTATTACATAAAATCCCAATAAAATACATTTATGGTTTTGGTTGTAACATGACAAAATGTGGAAAATTTCAATGGATATGAATACTTTTTCAAGGCACTGTACCGCAGTACGATGCGGTTAGGTGCAGTGCACTTACAGTAAAGAAGTAGTGCAAGCATTACTTTGTCTGTGCTCCTGTGCATTATGCAGGCCATTTAAATGAGCCAGTGTGATTCCAGTGTGAGCCGGCCATCACTCTCTCTGTATTCGTTCTAATGAGCTTTGTAGCTTGGGTTTAAACTGAGGGAAAATCCAAAATTCTTAATGACACCAGAACAGTTATAGAATAATTGTAGTCTTCCAATGGGACATGTGTTCCAGTGACAACCATCCTTTACTAGAGAAACTCAAATAATTTTCTTACTTTCTGTTGGGTCTATGCAACATTGAATGAATATAATCTGCACACTTCCAAAAGTGCTGGTTGCCCAAGTTTTCACACTGCATGCTGTGGTCCCACTTGCTCAACGCTATCTTCCAGCTGCAGGGACACATTGGTGATTTAGTGGACATCGGGTGGAACCATGTGGAGCAGGGAAGAGACATAGACATCCAGCACTCCAGGAAGTTTTGAATGCTGAAGATTGGTTTCACTGGAGGTGGTACTGGTAGATAGAATACACATTAAAGAGAGACTGTTGTTGGGATGCATATGCATATATACTGGAGCGCAGGTTTTTTTTTAAAGGAGAATCCCAATTATAACTAATTTCCTTCTAAGCAGAAATTACTGTAATAGAGGCCTTGGTTGAGTGTAAACTTATTTAAGGAACTTCAATATATCATTAGCGTCAGACTGTTAACATGGAAAATAGTCCATGGTCACTCAGCATGAACAAAAGTTTATGTGCCAAATATTAAATTAGGGTGCAACATTGTAAAGAAGTAAATTACAAGGCTACAGCTACTAGCAATTGATTTCTAAGTGTAGCGATTAATTACTAAAAAGGTAGAATACATGCTGTCTATTGTACAAAAACTACACAAGCAACATGCAGTAATAATTAATCTTACATGATCTCACAATGTTCCAGTTGTGTGATTGATCACTACTATATGCTGCTGCATGCTACTACATGCTACTTGTATGATGGTGATTAATCACTCAAAATTGGAACTTTGTGCAGTCATACACAATTAAATGCTCCTATATTTTGCTTTTGTGGATTATACCATTGGGAGCATTCATTGTATCTGTTTAGCAAACAAATGCTACTATTAGTTAAATCTTGATAGATTTTAGTAGTTTAATTGAGCTACTTAAAATGACCCATGTAGGTCTAGATAGAGATCTGCAAGTAATGGAAATGTTGCTTCGCCAGTAATCTGGCGGATTGGATTCCATTACTCTCTGTACCGAATCTTTGGTTATGAAAAGGTAAAAAGTAGTCCAATGTACTAATTGTACTTTCACTCCAGGACGAAGCTCATACTCAAAGACAGAATGGGCTCCCTCCATTGGGAATCCTGCTTTGACGTCACATAGGGGTACCTTTGAAGTGCACTCTTCCTTGTTTGGGGGTTCACTGCTCTCTCAGCAATGTCAGGGTTGAACTGATAAGGGGGTCCACATTATCATCTCACTCAATGAACCAATCTCCAATTTTAGACTTTTGTCTGCTGATATTTTGGATGCAGGTGCACAACATTTGTTCATGTGTTCTTCCCTTACATCAGCTGCTTAAAGATAGCTCTGATAATAGATTCACTAATTCAATTTTCTATCTGTAAAGTTGATTCCTGGCTTTTTATAATGTTTGTTTATCTTTTAAATCAATGTAAATGAATGCAAGAAGAGAAATGGCAAGCAGCTTGTCAATTAATAATTAGAGAGGTGTGTGTAGGAGGAGCAAATTACTATATGTGCACTAAACAAACCAATTTAATGGCACTCAATACTTTTTCCATCGTATTTGTATCATAATTATTTATGTTTAATTTACATACACAGATTTTTTTCAACATTGAGTTTTTATTGGATTTAAAGGTTATACATGTTGTTTACAAAGAGTAAGGGACATAAGAGCAACAAGTCAACAACAGACCTATCAGGTGAAACATTATTTGCAGCTAGAGATGGGCAGAACACCCCCCTGTTCGGTTCGCAGCAGAACTCCCGAACAGTTCTAACCCGAACAGCGAACCCCATTGAAGTCTATGGGAGCCGAACAGGAAAAATCTAAAGTGCGCATTTTGAAGGCTTATATGCAAGTTATTGGCCATAAAAGGGGTATGGTGGCCCGGGTACTGCCCTGGGGGACATGTATCAATGAAAACATTTTTTTAATAATGATCGTTTTTTTCAGGAGCAGTGATTTTAATGATGCTTAAAGTGCAACAATAAAAACAAAAAATTCCTTTAAATATAGTGTCTGGGGGGTCCATTTAGTCTGCCTGTAAAATGGTGCATCTGTAGCATACATATAGAACATTCTGAAGCAAAAATTACATTTCTAAAGGAAAAAAAAAAGAGTTAAATTACATTTAAATTGATTGGCGGTTGCAATCGCCAGCACCCAGCTATTGAAAAAATATAAGGAAAGAAAAACAGCATAGGGTTCCCCCCAAAATCCATACCAGACCGAGCAAGCAACCTGTCCAGTCAGGAAAGGAGGGGGACGAGCGACCCCCCCTCCTGAACCATACTAAACCATGTGCCCTCAACATGGGGGGTGCAGAGCCACCCCCCTCCCACCCAAAAGCGACCTTGGGGACAGGGGTCTCTTCCCCACAACCCTAGTTGGTGGTTGTTGTGGTCTGTGGGCAGGGGGCTTATTGGAATCTGGAAGCCCCCTTTAACAAGGGGGCCCCAAGATCCCCCCCCCCCCTAGGTAAATGAGGGGTGAGTAGTACCCCCACCCATTCACCAAAAAAGTGCAAAAAGTAATAAAAACACAGAGACAATTTTTGACAATTCCTTTATTAAAAAATAATAAAACAGTGTCCCCCTATGTAAATCTAACCAGGATGCTGCGAGTGCTGTACATGTAATTCTCACCTAGACAGGGAGGTGTCTCCAAGAAAGGTATCCCCTCCAAAAATATATATACATATATGTATTTAAATCTGTAAAAGGAAGGGGCAGAAGATGAATGATATAAAGTTGATGGGTGAACTTCCGGTTTAATAGAAAGCAACATGTAGTATCTGCTCTTAGTCAGGACTTAAAAATGGATGCCATTATCTGCACTTTCTTTTGTATTCTACGTGTAATAACATACATGAATAATCCAGCAGGCAGAGTGGAACCAAACACAATGGTTACATCAGGTCCAGGGACGTGCGGTGAGGTCAGTGGCTGGAGAGGCACTGGCTAGTATCAGAGCCAGATACACACAGATTACATACGCCACGAACGTTAGAGCGAAAGCAATAATTCTAGCACTAGACCTCCTCTGTAACCCTAAACAGGTAAACTGTAAAAAATGTTAAAGCGTCGCCTATAGGGCATTTTTAAGTAGTGAAGTTTGTCGTCATTCCACAAGTGTGCGCAATTTTAACTGCTTGCCGACCGGTGCACACCGATGTACGTCGGCACAATGGCACGGCTAGGCAAAAGGACGTACCTGTAAGTCCTTTTGAAATTGCCGCCGTGCCATTGCGTGCGGGCTAGCCGGGAGCTCCGTGAGTCGGGTCGCGGGTCCCGCGGACTTGATCGTCGCGGGGATACCTGCGATCGCCTCACGGAGAGGAAGAATGGGGAGATGCTAAGGTAGACAAGCATCTCCCCGTTCTGCCAAGTGACAGTGTCACTGATCTCTGCTCCCTGTCATCGGGAGCAGCGATCAGTGTAGTGACACTGCTAGCCCATCCCCCCTACAGTTAGAACACATCCCTAGGATACATTTAACCCCTACAGCACCACCTAGTGTTAACCCCTTCACTGCCAGTCACATTTACACAGTAATCAATGTGATTTTAATCGCACGCATCGCTGTATAAATGTGAATGGTCCCAAAATCACGTCAAAATTGTCCGACGTGTCCGCCATAATGTTGCAGTCAAGATAAAAATCGCTGATCGCCGCCACTACTAGTAAAAAAAAATAAATAAATAAAAATGCCATAAAACCATCCCCTATTTTGTAAACGCTATAACTTTTGCGCAAACCAATCAATAAACACTTATTGCGATTTTTTTTTACCAAAAATATATAGAAGAATACGTATCGGCCTAAACTGAGGAAAAAAAATGTTTTTTTATATATTTTTGGGGGATATTTATTATTGCAAAAGCAAAAAATAATGCGTTTTTTTCAAAATTGTTGCTCTTTTTTTGTTTATAGTGCAAAAATTAAAAACTGCAGGGGTGATCAAATAACACCAAAAGAAAGCTCTATTTGTGGGAAAAAAAGGACGCCAATTTTGTTTGGGAGCCGCGTCGCACGACCGCGCAATTGTCAGTTAAAGCGACGCAGTGCCGAATCGCAAAAAGTGCTCTGGTCAGGAAGGGGGTAAATTCTTCCGGGGCTGAAGTGGTTAAAGCATGACATGTTAGGTATCTATTTACTCAGAGTAACATCATCTTTCATAGTATACTGAAAAATCAGGCAAACTTTTTAGTGTTTCGAAATTTTTTTATTCATGAAACAGTTTCTTTCCAAAAAAAGTGTTTGAAAAATTGCTGCGCAAATACCGTGTAACATAAAAAGCTTAGCTTGCACCTTTTCAGCAGCAGCAGATTCTCATTGTCCCTCTTAACTGTGTGAGAAAAACATGGGATTATGGGTAAACCTTATACACATAACACAAAGAAAAACATGGGTTTAAGAGGGCTGGGTTGGAAGGGAGCATGTGTCTTTTAGACACATGCCCCCTTCTATTACACTGCAGTGAGAGGTGTGCCTCCACTGCAGCATTTTTATTGGACAGCTTGGACCAATGGTACATTACCATTGGTCCAAGACTCCAAGCTATCCATTGAGCTCAGTGACTCTGACAAGAAGTGAGGAGAGGCACTGTGAGCTCATCCTCTCAGTCTGCTGCAAATAGAGTGCGCCAGCTTGTATTTAAACTGGATGCTCTGTATGTATCTTCTGACAGGCTGCGCAAGAAGCCCCGTATCTCCGGAACCATAGATGATAGGAGCCCCAAATTTTGACTAGTGGTGGAGTATGACTTCAGCTCGCCGAGCTATGGCCCTCGAAATTGATCTTTTGTTTTTATGTTCATGGCTCTGCCTCACCTGGCTTCCCTGACTACACGTCCCTGATCAGGTTTGCAAACCCAGGGACTCACAGATACCTACCCAATATACAGTAGTTCCTTATTCACACTACCATATATACTCGAGTATAAGTCGATCCGCGTATAAGTCGATCCGCGTATAAGTCGAGGCCCTATTTTACCACAAAAAAATGGAAAAAACGTATTGACCCGAGTATAAGACGAGGGTGAGAAATGCACAGCTACTGTAAGTGGAAAAGAGGGTCAACAATGCCCATTTGCAACCTCACTGTGCCCATTTGCATGCCTCACTGTGCCCATTTGCAGCCATAGGTCAGCCGAACTTCAAACTCGGTAGTTAAGGGTTCCTAGATGCCCCCTAGCTGCAGCCAAAATTTGGGGTCTCTGAACCCAAAGGGTCCCGAAATGACATTGCTGCAGATGGACACAGTTGGCCGTATCTCGGGGCCACTTAGTGCTAGGAACCCCAAATTTGGTGTGAAAACTAAGTGGAACTAGCACCATAAAATATCCAAAGATGGGGTTCCTTGCACCAAATGGCCCCGAGATACGGCGCCCCAAAATCGGTTCAGAAAATGTCAAGCACTTTTCTGGAGCAGAGAATGACATTTTCCGAACCGATTTTGGGGCCCCGTATCTCGGGGCCACTTGGTGCTTTGGATATGTTGTGGTACCAGTTCCACTGGGTTTGCACACCAAATTTGGGGTTCCTAGCACTAAGTGGCCCTGAGATACGGGGCCCCAAAGTCGGTTCGGAAAATGAAATTTTTTGCAGTAGAAAAGTGCTTGACTCGAGTATAAGTCAAGGGGGGCACTTTCAGCCCAAAAAAATGTGCTGAAAAACTCGACTTATACTCGAGTATATACGGTATATAAGTATTTATCAGGTGACTTAAAAGAGAAGTATTTTTTTTTTTTTTTAATTGACCAATCGTACTTACCTAGGTGGATGCAGCATCGGTCCGATGCTGCATCTGTCCCCCGCCGCCTCTTCACTGAGAACCGAACCACCGAACACGGATGGCTCAGCTCTCTCACCTCCCCGAGCGGAGAGCTGCTGCCTGTCAATCAGCAGCTCTCCTGCTCTGCTTCTCCACGCTCACTGGAGCGTTGAGCTGTGGAGGGGCAGGGAGCTGTCATCTCAGCGGCTCACTGAGAGGCTGAGACGGCTATAAGTCCAGTCCCCTAGCGGATCCAGACTCCTAGAGTCAGGATGACGCGGTGCCTGGACTGATCTGTGTGACGTCAGCAGAGAGCAGACTTCAGACCGCTCTCTGCTAAAAACGGGTCACAGGAGTGCAGTTTGTTTTGAGGAGAAGAGGAGGAGAAATGATCTCAGGCTGGACTTCCCCTTTAACTTTCCAGCTTCTATCAAATTTTTGAATGGTCTCCCCTTTAAGAACTGTGTCCTGTGAAGACGTTTTTGCCCTAAATGAACCCTATTCCTTCAGTATTTTCGTGATCTATATTTGAAGCAGGAACTGCTACTCAATTACATAAAAGGTGGAATATTTCAAACATCTCTAGAGAGGTTGCTGAAAATTGTTATTACCTCTGGATTAGAGGTTTTTAGATGGTTGAAATGTATATAGATACCAAACTATCCCAATGCTATACCTGCTATTTTATATATTACTGCGAGTCAGAGATTTACAGCCATGATTTACTCAGTGTCTGCAAGAGTGCACAGAAACTTCTTAAATCTCTGAATAGTAAATGCAAATAATATTTATAGAAGACTTAATCTTGCACTATCACCCATGACTGCTTCTGCTGAAATAAACTCTTTCAGCCGGCTGAGCATGGCAGCATATGTCATATATTGAAACAACATGACTGATATCAGCAGAGTTCTATAATGTACATCCCGGAATGGGAAAGGAAAGTGCAGTTGTCAGTCAGCTTGTGATGGACACATCTGCCACATTACACATGTAACGTTCATTGCTTCATTGTTTAACACAAAATAAGCTTACTGCTGGCCAAAGCTGAGAATTCATTCTCCTGCATAGGAAAAATCATTTATACTGATTATTGTCAGGAACAATGGCAGAAGACCAGTTAGATATCAGTGTCATTTCTTCCAAAACTGATATTTATCTTTTATAGATGCTGCAGCCCATCCCAAGCAAATAATCTCCCCCGATTTATCTTACCCATTGCTGCTATCTATGCCTTAAGTTTAAAAAAATAAAACTCCAAAGTAATATTTTTATATTAATGAGTCCAACATCATGTGACTGTCCTTAACGCAAAGACCAAATATTACTACCACGGACACCACCTTTCTAGGGACAAAGGACCTTGACCTTTGTTGTCTAATGACTAGTGTCCACATAAGTCAGGAATTGGCACTGCAAAAAGGTCCATCCCACACCACAGACTAGGAGATAGCAGAAAAAACAATGTAAACATGAAATCCACTCAACCTTCTAGCTCCTTTAGGGCAACTGTTATTTTCTGGTGCTTGAAAGGGCTCCTGTAAGAGCATACACTGTATTACCAACATTATTGGGATGCCTGTCTTTACACGCACATGAACGTTAATGGAATCCCAGTCTTAGTCTGTAGGGCTCAATATTGAGTTGGCCCACCCTTTGCAGTTATAACAGCTTCAATTCTGCTGAGAAGGCTGTCCACAAGGTTTAGGAGTGTGTCTATGGGAATGTTTGACCATTCTTCCAAAAGCGCATTTGTGAGGTCAGGCACTGATGTTGGAGAGAAGGCCTGGCTGGCAGTCTGCGCTCTAATACATCCCAAAGGTGTTCTGAATGAATGAATGAATGAGTGACTTGTATAGCGCTACCTATGCGAACTGAATCGCCTCAGGGCGCTTTTTAACCTACCAGCATGTCTTTGGAGTATGGGAGGAAATCAGAGTACCCGGAGAAAACCCACGCAGGCACAGGGAGAACATGCAAACTCCAGGCAGGTAGTGCCGTGGTCAGGATTTGAACCAGCGACCCTATTGCTGCTAGGTGAGAGTGCTATCCACTACACCACTGTGCTGCCCCTGCTGTTCTATCAGGTTGAGGTCAGGACTCAAATGCACTTTTGCAAGAATGATCAAACATTCCCATAGACACACTCCTAAACCTTGTGGACAGCTTTCCCAGAAGAGTTGAAGCTGTTATAGCTGCAAAGGGTGGGCCAACTCAATATTGAACCCTACGGACTAAGACTAGGATGCCATTAACCACTTCTGGACCGCCCACCATTGTTATACGTCGGCTGTTAGAAGAGGTGTATCGTTGTTATGGCAGCAGCTAGCTGCCATAACCCCGGTATCCTCTTCTTCAGTAAGCGGTCCTGTTTAAGATAAAAGTGGTCTCTGCGGCGGATTCGCCGCGAGATCACTTTTATCGGTGGTGGGAGAGGGTCCCTCCCTCCCGCCGCGCTCTGGCGCCCTCCGCCACTTACCGGAGCCGTCGGCAGCGGAGGAGGCAATCGGGTCCTTCTTGTGGCCTGACATGGAGATGAGTGAGGGGAAGATGGCCCCCACCCGTCTCCATATAATTTCCGGGGCGGAAGCGACATCAAAATGTCAATTCCGCCCATAGCTCTTAAAGGGCCATTTTATTTTTCATTTTTTTAAATGACAATTTTTTCTTATTGCATTTTAGTGGAAATATGAGATCTGAGGTCTTTTTAACCCCAGATCTCATATTTAAGAGGTCCTGTCATGCTTTTTTTCTATTACAAGGGATGTTTACATTCCTTGTAATAGGAATAAAAGTGACACACGTTTTTTTTTTTAAACAGTGTAAAAATAAAAAAAAAGGTAAAATGAATAAGAAAAAAATATATATATATTTTAAATGCGCCCTGTCCTGACGAGCTCACATGCAGAAGCGAACGCATACGTGAGTAGCACCTGCATATGAAAACAGTGGTCAAACCACACATGTGAGGCATCACCACGATTGGTAGAGCGAGAGCAATAATTCTAGCCCCAGACCTCCTCTGTAACTTAAGCAATGGGGGGGAAAAGCGAACTTAGGACTTTAAATGGGACGCAAGGGAAAGTTTGCGCCCCCATCCTTAATATCATGAAAAAGAGGGGGGAAGGTTGGGACTTTGAATGAGGTGCGCATGATGTAACCCAATCACACTCACAGAGGTGCAAACATATGTATGTTTATTAAGGACCAATGATCAACATGGCATAAAAACGCATTGCATACATTAAACATAAAAAAATCGCATATAGACAATAAATCTATGTATATACAACCATAGGACATGGGTAGGTACAATTATGCATCTTAATCCCCCAAGCAAGATAAAAGTCATGTGAAGTAAAAAACATCTGAAAACTGGTCAATGTGTGTTGGATGCATCAAAGGTAGGCCCGACGCTGCGTTTCATGGACTTCAATCCACTCTTCAGGAGCCAGATGCATCTAAATTCTATAAAAAATGTATGAAAAGCAATATAGTTTCAGGGTCTAACAAGATCAGCAGAAAAGGGGGAAATTTGGGCATAATGGGCCATGCCAAAAAGGGGTTACTCACATGATAGCCAAAACTGGGACCGTGCGACAAAACATCGCTCTCTTATGGCGGATTCCTACCGGGTCCGGCCGTAATTCAGCATGCTGGATATGGAACGTTCTTTGCACTGACAGTTCACATACTTTGATCTTTTACTACTTTATATATTTTTTTTACTCCCTGTGGCCAGACTGGGTCTGTGTGACTCATTGTCGGTGGGTGGGCAGATGTCCTGTCTCCCGGGGAGCTGCGATGCATGCTGGTGTCCGCCCTCCTACCTCCCCTCCACAGGGTTGGAGGTGAGTGGCTGGGCGGATCTTTCCACCTTGCATCAGCGCCACGCCCCCGGCACTGTGCATGTGACCTCCTTGGTTGGGCACTGTCACAATTTGAATGACAATTACTTGGTCATGCAACAATGTACCCAAACTACATTTTTTAAATTTTGTTCACACAAAAAGTGCTTTCTTTTGGTGCTATTTAATCACCACTGGGATTTTTATTTTTTACTAAATAAATTAAAAAACACCAAAAGTTTTGAAAAAATAAAACATGTTTTTTTTGTTTCTGTTATCAAATTTTGCAAATAAATAATCTTTCTTCATGAATTTATGCCAAAATGTATTCTGCTACATTAAAACCCAAATCAGTGTATATTATTTAGTCTGTAGGAAAGTTAAACCACAAACGATGGTATATATATCTGAAAATTGATCAATCCTGATGTACTGACAGCCTATGTCATTTCTGGAGTCCCAAAAATGTCAGGGAAGTACAGATACCCCCCCAAATTGCCCCTTTTGGAATGTAGGTACCCCAAGGTATTTAGTAAGAGGCATGCCAAGTTTTGTGAAGAGGTGATTTTTTTTTTGGAAAATTAAGAAATTAAAAAATATATATATTTTTTATTATTATTTTTAATTGTTTTACAATTTTATTTTAACACACTTTGACCAGAGCAATATAATGTTAATGTAATAACATTGTACTGCTCTGGGGAAGTGATCAGTATTTAATTATTTTTTACACATTATGTTTGCATATAACAATGGATTTCATTGCTATATGCAAGCATTTTACTTAATGAAATTGATTCAGTTTGTTTTGTTGTGATTAACTGTGATCGGTCACAGTTGATCACATGGCACAAATAGGCTGTGATTGGCCCAGTCTGTACCATGTGATCACTGTGACCAATCACAGCTAGCAACATAATTGTTTAACCACTTCAATACCAGGCACTTAGACACCTTCCCGCCCATGCCAATTTTCAGCTTTCAGCGCTGTCGCAATTGGAATGACAATTGCGCGGTCATGCTACACTGTACCCAAACAAATGTTTTATCATTTTGTTCCCACAAATAGAGCTTTCTTTCGGTGGTATTTGATCACCTCTGCAGTTTTTATTTTTTGCGCAACAAATGAAAAAAGACCAAAAATTTTGAAAAAAAAAAGTTTTTCTTTGTTTCTGTTAAAATTTTTTGTAAATAAGTACGTTTTCTTCTTCAATGACGGGCACTGATATGGCTGCACTGATGGGCACTGATACGGCAGCACTGATGGGCACTGATAAGGTGGCACCAATGAGGTGGCACTGATGGGCACTGATGATGGGCACTGATAGGTGGCACTGATGGGCACTGATAGGTGGCACTGGTATGCAGCACTGATGGGCACTCATAGATAGCACCGATGGGCACTCATAGGCAGCACTGATGGGCACTCGTAGGTGGCATTGATTGGTACTTATCAGTGGCACTGATGGGTACTTATGGGTGGCACTGATAGGTGGCATGGATGGGCACTGATGGGCACTGATAGGTGGGCACTGATGGGCACAGATGGGCACTGACAGGTGGCACCGATGGGCACTGACAGGTGGCACAGATGACACTGATTGGTGGCATTGCTGGGCAGAACTGAAATATAATGGTGCCAATCAGTGCCCATTTGTGGGCACAGATTGGGCACATTGGGCCATGGGGTACATACCTGGCCATCCACATGTTGCCCCTTCCCTGGTGGTCCTAGTGGTGTCCCTAGTGATCCAGTGCGATCATCTGAGGAGGGCTGTGCTGATAAACAATCAGCGCAGACCCCCCCTGTCAGGAGAGCCGTCGATCGGCTCACCTCTACTCGCGTCTGTCAGATGTGAGTGAGGAAAAGCAGGATCAATGTCTCTTCCTATTGACATTGTGATCAGCCATGATTGGACACGTCTGATCACGTGGTAAAGGGCCTCCGCCGGAGGCTCTTTACCAAGATCGGTGGAGCGGTGTGTCAGGCTGACACACCGCTCCACAGATCGCCGCGATGACGCCCAGTCAGGATAACAGAACCACCGCCCGGCCGTCAATCTGCTATAGGCTGGCGGGAAGTGGTTAAATACAAAAATAATACTGTGCATGTGAAAAGATAATTCAGTGTGTAAAAGCAGCACCACACATGTGAGACATTACCACAAAAAACAAGAAACAAAATAAAGGTGTGTTGCGCTACAGTGATTCATATTAAAAATACTGGAAAAAATAATAAATAAATAAACAGTCCAGAAAAAACAGTCTCTCCAATGGACCATAATGGTCAAATGGCAAAATCAATTATTCAACTGTGGATAAGGTTATCCAATCCCGCCACCACCAAAATAGGTTGGACTTTTACCAGAGAGCATGGACCCTTTATTAAAAAGTGTCAAACAGGCTTGATGAATATGTCCGGGTAGGGGTCATCAGCAGGGGATATACAAAAGAACCACGTCAGGAACAGCTCCAGAGCATCCAGGGGACTCCACCCAAACAATGATCGTGTAGTCAGATCCAAATAAAGAATAAAACGCTGGATAGTGTAAAACCTTTTAAGGGTGGCATTTAATACAAAGTATTGCACTTACACGAATTCATAGTAAAAACAGCATTGCATGGTGAAAAAGGAAGGCGGTCGTCACAGAACATCCAAACATGTAAAATGCGCGATAACAGGAACATAGAGCTCAGCCCGACCGGTTTCGTCGACAAAAGGACTTCTTCTGAGACCTTTTGTCGATGAAACAGGTCGGACTGAGCTGTTCCTGTTATCGCGCATTTTACATGTTTGGATGTTCTGTGGGGGCTGCCTTGCTTTTTTACCATGCAATGCTGTTTTTTACAGAAAGTAACTTGCGTAAATTGAGTAATCCCTTGCCTTGAGTAACAATGCTGCGTGAGTAACTCTGGAATGCAAATAAAGGCTCATGACATTGCTCTGATTTTTCTGATTTGCACATATGTTTCAGATCAGTGACTTAGAAAGTACTTAAAGGGGAGCTTCAGGCTCCATTAGAAAAATTGAAAGTCAGTAGCTACAAATACTGTATTTATTTATGTGGTTACTTAAGCACTGCAATTTGTATAACAACAATGAATGTGCTATGAAAAAGAACTGCTGCACCACTTACATGGCGAAACTCCTACCACTCAAAGTAAATAGATATATATCATATATAATTGCGTGAAAAATAAGTGCTCAGTGATAACATACAGTGCCTTGAAAAAGTATTCATACACCTTGAAATTTTCCACATTTTGTCATGTTACAACCAAAAACATAAATGTATTTTATTGAGATTTTATGTGATAGACCAACACAAAGTGGCACATAATTGTGAAGTGGAAGGAAAATGATAAATGATTTTCAAAAATGTTTACAAATAAATATGTGAAAAGTGTGGCATGAATTTATATGGCGCCCCCCTGAGTCAATACTTTGTAGAACCTCCTTTCGCTGCAATTACAGCTGCAAGTCTTTTTGGGAATGTCTCTACCAGCTTTGCACATCTAGAGAGTGAAATTTTTGCCCATTCTTCTTTGCAAAATAGCTCGGTCAGATTGGATGGAGAGCTTCTGTGAACAGCAATTTTCAAGTCTTGCCACAGATTCTCAATTGGATTTAGGTCTGGGCCATTCTAACACATAAATATGCTTTGATCTAAACTATTCCATTGTAGCTCTGGCTGTATGTTTAGGGATGTTGTCCTGCTGGAAGGTAAACCTCCGCCCCAAGTCTTTTGCAGATTCTAACAGGTTTTCTTCTAAGATTGCCCTGTATTTGGCTCCATCCATCTTCCCATCAACTCTGACCAGCTTTCCTGTCCTTGCTGAAGAAAAGTATCCCCACAGCATGATGCTGCCACGACCATGTTTCACGGTGGGAATGGTGTGTTCAGGGTGATGTGCAGTGTTGGTTTTCCGCCACACATAGCTTTTTGCTTTTAGGCCAAAAAGTTAAATTTTGGTCTCATCTGACCAGAGCACCTTCTTCCACATGTTTGCTGTGTCCCCCAAAAGGCTTCTCGCAAACTGCAAACTGAACTTCTTATGGCTTTCTTTCAGCAATGGCTTTCTTCTTGCCACTCTTCCATAAAGGCCAGATTTGTGGAGTGCACGACTAATAGTTGTCCTGTGGACAGATTCTCCCACCTGAGCTGTGGATCTCTGCAGCTCCTCTAGAGTTACCATGGGCCTCTTGGCTGCTTCTCTAATTAATCCTCTCCTTGTCCGGCCTGTCAGTTTAGGTGGACGGCCATGTCTTGGTAGGTTTGCAGTTGTGCCATACTCTTTCCCTTTTCGGATGATGGATTAAACAGTGCTCTGTGAGATGATCAAAGCTTGGGATATTTTTTTAGAGTCCAACCCTGCTTTAAACTTCTCCACAACTTTATCCCTGACCTGTCTGGTGTGTTCTTTTTACCTTCATGATACGGTTTGTTCACTAAGGTTCTCTAACAAACCTCTGAGGACTTCACAGAACAGCTGTATTTATACTTAGAATTAATTACACACAGGTGGACTCTGTTTACTGATTAGGTGACTTCTGAAGGCAACTAGATCCACTAGATTTTAGTTAGGGGTATCAGAGTAAAGGGGGCTGAATACAAATGTACGCCACACTTTTCACATATTTATTCGTAAAAAACTTTTAAAACCATTTATCATTTACCTATCACTTCACAAATATGTGCCACTTTCTGTTGGTCTATCACATAAAAATACCAATAAAATACATTTATGTTTTTGGCTGTAGCATGACAAAATATGCAAAATACTTTTTCAAGTCACTGTACATATATACAGTGATATTATTCTTAATAAACATCCAATTGTGATAAAAAGTCCACTTCAAAAGTTTAATCTGCATTCCAAAAATAAAAGGTAAAGAACTTGGTGTCCATCCAAGGAGAGGCAGCTGTGTCAGACACCTTTGAGTGCAATGCCTGCTCACTTTACTCTATGGCCCATTACTGGCCATGCTGCACCTTTAAGATGCTTATGACAAGAAGCGGTTTGTAAGTGTTTTTTAACTTATTAAAAAGACACCTTTTAGAAAGCTTAATACGCTATGAGTATATACCTTTATATATCCCAAGCGGAGCATATTACAAGAGGAGGCTATCCAATTGGAGGCATACCAGGCCAATAATACAATATCTTAAAAGTGCAGCATGACTTGTAATTGGTCATAGACAGTGGCGGGCCATCCATAAGGGGTGAACGAGCGCTGCCCCACCTATCCATGCGTCCGGCCCCCCAATCTACATGCAGGACGTCGCATGCATTCATTCCAGTGGGGGGGGGTTTAAGCACCTAATTAGAGCCAGAGGCTCTAATAGGCTTCAAAAAAGGGTGGTCTTGGGGCGCAGAGCACTGTGCTCCGAGCCCACCCAGTTGTGTGACAATAGTGAATGAATATTCCTCATTGTAACACTGATTCTGCCTCCCAGTCAATCAGGAAGCGGGTCCTGACCCAGTTCCCGATTGGCCGTAAGCAGAAGTTACCCTATTGGCCGAGGGAGGAGACACCTGGCGAGGACACCGCTGTGACGTCGAGAAAGAGACGCACGGCGAGAAGGAAACACAGTGGAGGCCGGACGTTGGTTGCTCTGGAGGGATGCACTGCCTGGAGGAAGATTGGGAGGGGGGTGTGGATGACCCGACCGGGGGGTGGGGTCTGGCTGTGCACTGTGCTGCCCCCCCCAAAAAAAATTATACCACCGGCTGCCACCACTGGTCATAGGGTAAGGTGAGCAGGCATTGCACCCAAAGGTGTCTCATAAGTGCTTTCTGACACATAGCTGCCTCTCCTTGGATTGGTACCATGTTCTTTATCTTTTATTTTTGGAATACAAATTACACTTTTGAAGTGGACTTTTTACCACTGTTGGATGTTTATTAAGAATAATATCACTGTATATGTATGTTATCACTCAGCACTTATTTTTCTCGCAATTATATAAGGGATTCATGTTTGTGTGGTAAATGGCATAGCTCCCAACTGTCCCTGATTTCGAGGGACTGTCCCTGATTTGGAACAATGTCCTCTGTCCCTCATTGCTCCTCATTTGTCCCTCATTTTGGTCTGATCTATATAGATGTATAAAAAATGCACTTTTTTTTATCAAAAAGTGTTTTCCAGCTTTAAACCTTTCATCTGATTTCTAAATTGCTGTATTTGTAAATTCTAAAAGCCAATATAAAGGAATAGTAGTGGTAAAAAAAAGCACTTGTGGGTTTAACCAATCTTGTTTTTTTGTACAATTCTCCTTTAAGGGGTGTGGCAGGGGGAGTGTCCTTATTAGAGTTATGATTTAAATATTATCTGCAAAAGGTGCCAAATGTGATGGGGGGGGGGGGGGGGCAGCTTTAAGCCAGAGGACCAGCATCACAACTGGGCAAGCAAAAGGCAGCTGCCATATTTCTCCCATGGCAGGTTCAGGCACTGTGCCTTCCAACACATTACATTTTAACTCTGTGGTTGGATTAAACTTATTCAGTGGTTCTGCTAACATCTCATTGATTTTGGTATCCTTATTTCCTAATGTCCAGAATCTGAGCCATGAAAATACAGACAAGCTTGTTCCCTTGCTAAAATACCCTCTACTCACTGATCCTAAAATAGCATTGAATAACTTTTTAATTGTATTCTATAGACCCAAAAGGCATGAACATTAACACAATTCCGCACAAAATTGCATTCCATGAAGAATTATTACAATTATTTTTAAAATGCAGCAAATTTTTCATCTTTTCATCCTCTGTACAGCAGTACACAGACTGGGAAAGGGGAAGACCAGCACTAGGCGCCAGGCCTGATTAACGCCTGTGCAGGTTGCAGTTTGCATATTGCAGGTGCATTTTGCATCTTTCAATACACATTGAGGCCTGATTCACACCTATGCATTTTTAGTGCTTTTTGCATTTTGCAGATTTGCACTACAGTCCATTTAACATGGTTTCCTATGGAACACGTTCTGTAGTGCAAATCTGCAAAATGCAAAAAGCACTAAAAATGCATAGGTGTGAATCAGGCCTGAAGTCTATAGAACCAAAAACCAGAAAAAAGTCCCTGGCCCTTTCCATAAAATGCACAGATGTGAACTACATCCATAGGAAACCATGTTAAATGGATTGTAGTGTGTTTCTGCAAAACTGTAAACGCATTAAAAAATGCATAGGTGTGAGCCAGGCCTCAGTCAGGCTCTGCTGCCTGCACATGCTGACAAAAGGAAAGAGGTGACCCATTGGTCTGCTACTGCTCCTTTATTGTCCAATCACAGGCTGGGGGTAGGGAGATTACCAGGTTGTATTTTTTTATTTGCAATAGAGAAAAGTGGGGTCACCCGCCTGGCTGTGCTTTGTGGTAGAGCTGTTTAGGCCTGATTCACACCTATGCAGGTTGCAGTTTGCATATTCCAGGTGCATTTTGCATTTTTCAACACATGTTTTTGGTCCATTGAAGTCTATGGAACCAAAAACCAGAAAAAAAGTCCTTGGCCCTTTCCATAAAATGCACAGATGTGAACATGACCCATAGTAAACCATGTTATATTGACTGTAGTGTGTTTCAGCAAGACTGAAAACGCACAAAAAAAAATTGCATAGGTGTGAACCTAAATCCCAGGACAGACTGGATGGAATGACCAATTCCTGAGCATATAAAAGAGCTCCAATTACAGTCAGGTCCATAAATATTGGGACATCGACTCAATTCTAATCTTTTTGGCTCTATACACCACCACAATAGATTTGAAATGAAACGATCAAGATGTGCTTTAAGAACCCTTTCACACTGGGGCGTTTTTCAGGCGCTTTAGCATTAAAAAAAACGCCTGTAAAGGGCCTGAAAGAAGCCTCATCTGCAATCCCAATGTGAAAGCCCGAGCCCTTTCACACTGCCAGCACCCGAAAAACGCTGGTAAAGCGCCGCTTAAGACCCCTTTCACACTGGGGCGTTTTTCAGATGTTTTTCGGGTGCTGACAGTGTGAAAGTACTCGTGCCATCGGCGTACCCAGCCCGGTGGCAAAAACACGAAAGCGCTGCAAAGAAGCTGCTTGCAGGACTTTTTTTGATGCCCTGCCAGCGCAGCGCCCCAGTGTGAAAGCACTCTGGCTTTCACATAGGGATTGCAGATAAGGCTTCTTTCAGGCGCTTTACAGGAGCTTTTTTTAACGATAAAGCGCCTGAAAAACGCCCCAGTGTGAAAGGGGTCTAACTGCAGACTTTCAGCTTTAATTTGAGGGTATTTACATTCAAATCAGGTGAACGGTGTAGGAATTACAACAGTTTGTATATGTGCCTCCCACTTTTTAAGGGACCAAAAGTAATGGGACAGATTAACAACCATCCATCAAACATTCACTTTTTAATACTTGGTTGCAAATCCTTTGCAGTCAATTACAGCCTGAAGTCTGGAACGCATAGACATCACCAGACGCTGGGTTTCATCCTTGGTGATGCTCTGCAAAGCCTCTACTGCAACTGTCTTCAGTTCCTGCTTGTTCTTGGGGCATTTTCCCTTCAGTTTTGTCTTCAGCAAGTGAAATGCATGCTCAATCAGATTCAGGTCAGGTGATTGACTTGGCCATTGCATAACATTCCACTTCTTTCCCTTAAAAAACTCTTTGGTTGTTTTCACAGTATGCTTCGGGTCATTGTCCATCTGCACTGTGAAGCGCCGTCCAATGAGTTCTGAAGCATTTTGCTGAATATGAGCAGATAATATTGCCCGAAACACTTCAGAATTCATCCTGCTGCTTTTGTCAGCAGTCACATCATCAATAAATACAAGAGAACCAGTTCCATTGGCAGCCATACATGCCCATGCCATGGCACTACCACCACCATGCTTCACTGATGAGATGGTATGCTTTGGATCATGAGCAGTTCCTTTCCTTCTCCATACTCTTCTCTTCCCATCACTCTGGTACAAGTTGATCTTGGTCTCATCTGTTCATAGGATGTTGTTCCAGAACTGTGAAGGCTTTTTTAGATGTTTTTTTGGCAAACTCTAATCTGGCCTTCCTGTTTTTGAGGCTCACCAATGGTTTATATCTTGTGGTGAACCCTCTGTATTCACTCTGGTGAAGTCTTCTCTTGATTGTTGACTTTGACACACATACACCTACCTCCTGGAGAGTGGTCTTCATCTGGCCAACTGTTGTGAAGGGTGTTTTCTTCACCAGGGAAAGAATTCTTCGGTTATCCACCACAGTTGTTTTCCGTGGTCTTCCGGGTCTTTTGGTGTTGCTGAGCTCACCGATGCGTTCTTTCCTTTTAAGGATGTTCCAAACAGTTGATTTGGCCACACCTAATGTTTTTGCTATCTCTCTGATGGGTTTGTTTTGTTTTTTCAGCCTAATGATGGCTTGCTTCACTGATAATGACAGCTCTTTGGATCTCATATTGAGAGTTGACAGCCACAGATTCCAAATGCAAATAGCACACTTGAAATGAACTCTGGACCTTTTATCTGCTCCTTGTAAATGGGATAATGAGGGAATAACACACACCTGGCCATGGAAGAGCTGAGCAGCAAACTGTCCCATTACTTTTGGTCCCTTAAAAAGTGGGAGGCACATATACAAACTGATGTAATTCCTACACCGTTCACCTGATTTGGATGTAAATACCCTCAAATTAGGGAGGAGGAGCTACGCCCTGACGTCACCGCTGAGTCACGGAAGCATACAGGCTTTGTACAAGCCGGCCGGCTAATCTTTTACATTTAACTCTCCTTTTGATGTAAGTTGCCACCTGTTTTTATACTTTAATAAATGTAACAGGTTTACACTATGTGGAGTTTTCTTGTTTTTCTGGCATAATACTGGTTCCTGCTGATCCTGTCTGCTGACCACCTTTGCTGACACTTTGGAGACCAGGGCTTGCCAGAGGGATCCCAGGCTGGGGTTGCAGCCATTCGTTTTGTGTGGGTCCCTGTAATAAAGGACCAACACTCTCTGGTAAGCAGCAGTATTTTTTCCTTGTCAAAAGAAGTTTATTGAGTATACAATGTTATAAAGATACATAAAGTAAGTTTACAAGGATCTATAAAGTAAGCTCATTGTTTTACAGTAGGGTTTATATAGGTAAATATCATGAAATTTCAAATATTAAACATTGGGTTCACGTAAGCCTAAATTAAAGATATATATCATTTCCTTAGTTACTTTTGTAGGTATTTAAATGATTTATACCTACTATACATTTTGTTTACAAGTAGAGTGTATATAGGTCAAATAAATTCTGATAATGAGCTTTAATCGTAAGGTGGAGAAAAGGAAAGAGAAAGAAGAAAAAGGGTTGAAAGGTAGAGGTATGGTCCACAAGGTTGTCCCGCTCGTCAGTTTATTATTCTTTTTAGTTCTCTTTGAAGCCTTAGAATGGGTGTCTCTGTAAGTCATTTAATCTGTTACCATGGCAACAGGACAGAGTCATTGAAGTTTGACAGGAACTGTTGTTTTATCCAAGGATGCCAAAGTTTTTCAAATTTTGGAATTTGATTTTGATCGATGGCTACCATCTTAGCATGGGACATTGTATTATTCATTCTGTGAATTGTTTCTGCTAGTACCAATGTAGGAGATTTCCATGCCTTGGCCACTGTTTGTTTTGCAGCCGTTATTAGTTGGATCATAAGTTTGAATTGAGAGAGTGTTAACCATTCCGGTTTTAGATTAAGTAAAGTTAAATATGGATCTGGTTGTATTATTTTTTTAAATATTTTAGATGCAACCACGAAGACTTCCTTCCAGAAGGTTTGGATTACTGGGCACGTCCACCATATGTGTAAATATGTGCCTATTTCTGGGCATCCTCGAAAACAAAGAGCTGAGGTATTAGGTGAATATTTTGCCACTCTAGCGGGTACAAGGTACCAGCGAGTTAGGACTTTATAATTTGTCTCCAGTGCTAAGATGTTGGGTGAAGATGACTTAGATGTGAGCCATATGTTAGACCAGTCCGTGTCTTCTAAAGTTCGTCCCAGGTCCTCCTCCCACCTCTGAACGTAAGAGGGTCTATTAAGATTTGCTACTCCATATAATTGATTATAAAGTGATGAAATTGTACCTTTAGCAAATGGATCTTTTGTACAGATTGATTCAAAAATGGATAATTGGGATAATGGTGTATCCCCCTTTAGAAATGGTGTATAGAAATTTTTGATTTGGAGATATCTAAATATCTCAGAGTTTGGTAGATCATATTTTTCTCTAAGCGATGGGAATGAAAGGAATGATTTAGATGCTATGAAGTCATTTAGTGTCTGAATGCCTGATGTTGTCCAAGCTTTAAAAGAATTTGGGTAGATCCATGCCTGATAAAAGGCCGGATTTCTGATAAAAGAAAGGAGAGGATTGTGTGGAGATTCTAACTGATATTTGGTTTTTAGTTTATCCCAGAGAGATAAGAAGTGTTTAGTTATGGGATTATGAATTTTAAAGCGGTCTTTAGGATTAAGCCATAATAAATTTGATATTAATAGAGGGTCATTTTCTGAAGCCTCTATAAATACCCATAATGGGATTTCCTGTTTTGCATGGTATTTGGACAGACTGGCCAAATGTGCTGCTCTGTAGTAGTTAGTAAAATTAGGGTATCCCAGGCCTCCTTTATTTTTGGGAAGATGTAGTGTGTGTATAGGTATACGTGGTTTAGAAGAGCCCCATATAAACGAAGTTGCTCTTTTTTGTACTATTCTCAAAAAATAGGAAGGAATTGGAATAGGGAGGACTCTGAATAGATAAAGCAATTTGGGTAGAATAGTCATTTTGATTGCATTAATCTTCCCTATCCAGGATAAAGGAAGTTGCGACCATTGTTTTATTAGATTTGTGATCTGTCTTAATACAGGAGGATAATTGGTTGAGAATAAGTCAGAATGAGATGCTGTTAAATGAATTCCAAGATATGGGATTGATTTTTCTGCCCATGTGAATTGGAGTGCAGCCCTAGCCGGGATCAATTCCATGTTTGTGAGTGAAATATTAAGCACTAGGCATTTCTTAGGATTAATCATAAGGCCGGATAGGGCTGCAAACCCATCAAGAGCTGGTATTAAGTTAGGACCAGAGACCTGTGGTGATGATAGAAAAAGTAATATATCGTCTGCAAATATACATAATTTGTGTGTAATACCTCCTACTTCAATGCCAGTTATAGTTTGGTTTGTTCTGATGTATTGGGCCATGGGTTCGAGTATAAGGGCAAATAATAAGGGAGATCATGGGCAACCCTGTCGGGTACCTCTTTCGATATTAAAGGCTTCAGATTTGTATCCAGCATATTTTATATAGGCTTTGGGTTTATTATATAATGCTTTGATCCATGTTAAAAAGTGGGGTCCAAAACCCCATTTTTGTAATGAATATTGCATATATTGCCAGGATACTGTGTCAAATGCCCTCTTAATATCGAGAGATAGAAAACATAAAGGGATTTTACGTTTTTTAGCAATATGTGCCAATAACACTGCCCTGCGTATATTATCGCCTGCCTGTCTATTTGGCATGAAGCCTACTTGATCTCTATGTATTAATTTTCCTATAATGCTATTGAGGCGTTTTGCTATTATTTTTGCTAATAATTTAATATCGAGATTTAACAGAGAGATAGGCCGATAATTCACACAGGAAGTATCATCAGAAAGGGGTTTTGGGATCATACAAACAATTGCCATTAGTGTTTCTTGCCGAAAAGAATGTCCATCTAGAAGTTTGTTAAAAGTTTCAGTGAGAATGGGAGAGAGTATTTCTGAGAATGTTTTATAGTATAAAGCCGAGTAGCCGTCTGGGCCTGGTCTTTTATTAAGTTTTAGGTCTTTTATGGCGTTAGCAACTTCATCTATAGTTATAGGCTCATCCAAACTGCTTTTTTGATTTTGAGATAACTCAGGTAAGGTTATTTTTGAGAAGAAGGATTCAGCCTCTGTAGGATTAAATTCATTGTTTGTCTTGTATAAAGTTGCGAGATGTGAGTGAAATTTATGGACTATTTTAACTGGATTACAAGTGTAAACATTTTTTGATAATTTCAAACGTATTGGTTTGAAAGATTTGTTAGTTGAATTTAATGCCCGAGCCAAATATGTACCTGGTTTGTTTGTATTCATGTAGAAATTGTGTTTGGAGCGTTTGAGGGATTTATCAACTGACTCCGTGAGAAATAGATCGTATTCCAATCTAGATTTTTCCAGATGAGATTTTGTACTCTGAGATGGATTATCTTGGAATGATATGTAGGCTGCATTAAAATTGAGTTCTAGTTTTTTTGCTAGATTTTTGCGTTCCCGTTTAAATAGTGCCATTTGTCTTTGTATTGTACCACGCAAGACAGGCTTATGAGCTTCCCACAGTGTTATTGGGGAGATGTCTGTTGTATTATTAATTGATATGTATTCCTTTAAAGCTTGTTCAATGGCCATCTGATGTAGTGGGTGTTTGAGCATTATGTCCGGTAAGTACCACGTTGGGTCATGCGCTTTTGGTATGGCTGAGGCTATAGTAGTGTATACTGCATTATGGTCAGACCACGGAATCGGAATTATATCTGATGCAATAATTTCTGGTATCATTCCTATTGTTAGAAAAATATGATCTATTCTGGTGAAGGTTTGATGAGGGTGCGAGAAATAAGTGAATTTCTTTTTCATTGGGTTACTTTCTCTCCATGAATCTACCAGATTGTATTTGGAAAGAAGTTGAGAAAAAGGTAATCTAGAGGTTATTTTGGATGGTGTAAAAGGTGATTTATCTAGAAATGGGAGGAGGACCTGGTTCGAATCCCCACACATTATCACTGTTCCTATTTTGTGTGTATTAATCACTTGTAATATATGTGAGAGGAATGGTGTAGGTTGTTTGTTAGGAGCGTAGTAGGAAATCACCGTGATTGCTGTATCCATTATATAACCCATGAGTATCAGGTATCTACCTTCTGGGTCTTTAATTTCTGATGATAAGGTGAATGGTGTGGATCGGTGAAATGCAATTAGAGTTCCCCTTTGCTTGGTACAGGCAGAAGCCGTGTAAATTTGTTGATAAAAAGGAGAAATATATTTTGGAGTAGAATCTTTGGTGAAGTGTGTTTCTTGGAGGCATACTATGTGAGCCTTCTTGTTATGGAAAGTACGGAAGGCTTTGGTCCTTTTTTGAGGGATATTTATTCCCTGAACATTCAGGGAAAGTATATTCAGTGGTGCCATGGCAATAGATCAAATAGTTTTGACTTACTTTTTGTTATGCAGAGCTGACTGCGCAGATCAACCTGTGTGGACTGAAGAGATGAATAGATAGAAAAGAAACCAGTGAATTCTGGAGTAAAGAGTAAACAAAAAACATACGAGATTAGATGATACATTGTATAAATTATTTTTTGCAAGTAATCACAATTTACCCGTGAAAGAGAATAAATATCTCTCTCAGGGGAATAAGTGCCTTCGTCACACTCCCACATAATATGGTTGGGAGAATGAGGAGGGCTAATGGGGGTACACGGATATTCCGCTTACAGGAGAGAAGTGCTATGTCAAAAGACATCAAAATGATGTTTCATTAATTGGAGTGCAGAATTTAGTTTTTGTTGAAATTATTTATTCCAGGGTGGTTGTATATGGTTAGTCTTGCCCTAGGCTAAATAATTCAGTTAGAAAGGTACTGTTAATAACTTTGGTATTGATGAAGATAGTTTGAATTATTTTGGGATTTTAACCCTTTTACAGTAAACAATTACATATTTTATTCATACGTAACTGTTTAGATATGTTAACTCATAAAATTGAGGTTGTATTGCTTCAGATTAGAATAAACAAAAACATAATTCTAGGAACTAGTTAGGTAATAATATATTTGTTTTAAGAAAAGAAAGAAAAAGCTTCCATTACTTCTGGATTATTGAACATATTTGTCCTAAAAAGTAATAAATCTATTGTTATTACCTGATAATATATAACTGAACAAGAATTTCCTTATTTCACTTATATATTCTAAGGCTATATGAATCAGAAGTAATAAGAAATATAACTGGAATGTAACATGATCCCGCAGTATTTTTTCAATGGTGGAGGAGACTTTCACATTTCACTAGCCACTTCGGTGTGAACTTTCACCACACATCACTGTGGATTCATCCTGCATTGGAACCTATTGGAATATGTGACGTTCACTCATACAGACTGTTCTTTTATGGATTGATTTTGTATCATTTCAAAATATTCACTTTCACATTTGGTATATAATCACGTTATGGGTTATCAGATACACCTATTGTAATTTGTAGATATTAATAAGTATCAGTAATTATTGGTTTGTTATTCACGTAATTTTTGCAAATCTCATTGCTTAGCCTGACTTTTCATTTTATTTATACATAGGCTTGGTGTGGTATAACACTTTTAGTCGCAGCTTTTTTATGTTTTTTATTTATAGCGCAGTATTTTTTATATATATAAAAACCCTTAAATTAAAGCTGAAAGTCTGCAGTTAAAGCACATCTTGTTTGTTTCATTTCAAATCCATTGTGGTGGTGTATAGAGCCAAAAAGATTAGAATTGTGTCGATATTTATGGACCTGACTGTATGTATTTAGCAGTTTTTTTTTTTTTTTTCAAGTTCACCTTTAACACACGATGTTAACCAAGAAATAAAAAAAATAAGTACATTAACCAGTTGGTTTTTATGTGTCTTTCACATTTCTTTACATTTTAAGGTCAAATGTGTAAGTACAGTAATTGCATAACAGGGGACTTCTATAATGAGAAAATCTTCTTCAATATAGCTTAGCGTGTTTAAAAATATCCTGTTAATTAAAATGGAGTATGTGACTGCTAAGAACATCTCAGGCATTATAATATGATGCCTGATATGAAAAACTTAAAACATAAATGATTTCACTTAATTTCGCTTTGCTATTACTGTAAAAGCTGAAAATAAAAGTACAATTTAAAAAAAAATGTAATACATTAATATCTACTGAACAATATATCTGAAGAAAAAGCTATGAGAAGCATGTACTTTTATTAAGTACAATAACTATTAACAACATTTTTATACTGTTTAATGTCAGAAAGCATCTGAAGCTATAAAATGTATTTTATATTATATACAGTTTATTCTATAATATTTTTGAAGTATTTTTTCCTGTTTCCTGTTCCAGTGACACACGAAAGGGAAAGTTTCCGACCCTTCTCTACTCTGCTAGAATGTTAAAGTTATTGTTCTTTATGATGTCAGTTAGGGCTAGTTTACACTTGCTTCAAAACATGGCTTTAGACAGGCTTTGGTAAAGCTCTCTGAATGCCAGGCAAAGCTCCTGTCACTAAATAAAATAGTTAGCTTACAGTCCTGTTTACACCTTGTTTTTGCTTGGTGCTTCAAAGAGGCTTTGGTGGGGCTTCGATCAGGCTTTGGTGGGGCTTTGTGGGGCTTCCATGAGGCTTTGTGGGGCTTCCATGAGGCTTTGTGGGGCTTTGATGAGTCTTCGGTGAGGCTTTGTGGGGCTTTGATGGGGCTACGTGGAGCTTCGATGAGGCTTCAATGTGGCTTCATGGGACTTCGATGAGGCTTCGGTGGGGCTTCGGGGGGGCTTCAAGCGAGCTTTGCCATAGACTTCTATGGAGGCTTTGAAGACGCTTTGAAGCACCACTAAAGCTACATGGGGTATAATTTTTGAAGTGAAGCCGAAACAAAGCAAAGCAAAAGCAAGGTGTAAACAGGACTGTAAGCTAACCATTTTATTTTGTTAAAGCTCTCTGAACACCAGTCAAAGCTCCTGTCACTAAATAAAATGGTTAGCTTACAGTCCTGTTTACACCTTGCTTTTGCTTGAAAGAAGCTTTGGTGGGGCTTCATGGGGTTTCGATGAGGCTTTGTGGGGCTTCGATGAGGCTTCATGGGGCTTCGTGGGGCTTCAATGAGGCTTCATGGGGCTTCGATGAGGCTTCGGTGGGGCTTCAGTGGGGCTTCAAGTGAGTTTTACCATAGACTTCTATGGAGGCTTTCAAGACGCTTTGAAGCACCACTAAAGCTACATGGGGTATAATTTTTGAAGCGAAGCCAAGCAAAGCAAAAGCAAATAGGACTGTAAGATAACCATTTTTTTTTAGTGACTTGAGCTTTGACTAGCGTTCAGAGAGTTTTAACAAATAACAACAAAAACCTGGGGAATGCCCAGGAAAAAACCAAAGCCTACTTACCACCAGCTCGCAAACAACCGAATAAAACGCATGCGTGAGCCATAGAGCCACGTCGCGGCACCCTGGTATCTGTGGTCCTAATACTAAAATATGAGTGTCCCCACATTGGAGGCACATGCATTCTGATGGATAAATGAGAGCAGGTGGACTGAAGGGGAGCCCACCCCTTCTTAAAGGTACAGGAGCACACCAAACACCCAGCAAATAGCACAATGGCTGCAAAGGTGTTGGTGCGTTGCTGGACCAATAAAAACAGAGAGCTTTAACAAAGCCTGTCCGAAGCCTTGTTTCTAAGCAAGTGTAAATGAGCCCTTTATTTTCATTCACTACCTCTCCTGATGACACCTCAGTCCCCTGATTCATGGTTTCACTAGGACCTGACCCCCCCACCTAGGGTGCCCACGTGTCCCGGATTGCCCGGGACATTCAGGTCTGTCCCGGGTCCCGGGCACCTCCATTCCGGGACAATACAGTGTCCCGGAATGAATATGATGCAGCCGTTCGCATTTTCCATTGACTGCCGAATGTCAATGATGTCATCCGCCGGACCAGCCCAGTGGTGTAGCATGGGGGTGGGCAGCCCAAGTGACTTCTTCCAGGCTCCAGCATACACCTCCAACGAGGCAGACACTTCTCAATCTCAGCACCCAGGTCTCCCCCCGCCCAGGGACTCCAGTGGTCCAGCCTGCCCTGTCCCCCATGATTCCTCAGGTGCGTGTCGCTCACAGGCAGCCCGTGTGTGTGAGGGGGAGGGGCGGTGCTCGATGCAGACGAGCGTATGGCGGCTGCTGGAGGAGTTCCTGGCCTGCGGGGGATACTGAGGTCTGAGGAGCGACTAGGGGATATACAGGGGCGGACTGACCATTGAGCCACTCGGGCACTGCCCGAGGGCCCTGGGCCACTAGGGGGCCCCATCAGGGTTGCCAGCCTCAGAAAACCAGGGACAGTATGTATAAATCTGTGTTTTTTTTACATCTGTCTGTGTATACTGTGTGTACATGTATGTGTATACTGTGTGATTGTATACTGTGTGTGTGTATACTGTGTGGCCCCATAATCTCTGATTGCCTGGGGGCCCCATAATCTCCTATTGCCCGGGGGCCCCATGAGTTATCAGTCCGCCCCTGGGGATATACATCTATGGATGATCTTCATGGAGGCCTGGAGTGGTAAGTGAAATCCACCGATCTACCTTGTGTTTGTGTGGGGAAGTAGTCAGTAGCGTGAGTAGTGCAGGAAGGAGTGTAGTGGTCAGGGGGGTCAGGTAGGTCAGTGCAGGGGAAAGGGAAGTCAGTGTAGTGGGCAGGTGGGTCATGGTAGAGGTCAGGTAGGTTTTAGTGGTCAGGTAGGTCATTTAAGGGGTCAGGTAGGTCAGTGTAGGAATCAGGTAGGCAATTGGATCAAGGGACTTACCCAGCAAGAGCACAGGGTGGCAAGTGCCACTGCATCTGGTGGAAGGATATGGTGGCAAGTGACGCCACTGTCTCCTGCCACCAGATGCAGGGTGTCACTTGCCACCATCTCCTGCCACCAGATGCAGGGTGTCACTTGCCCCCGTAGCCTGCCACCAGATTCAGGGTGTCACTTGCCCCCGTAGCCTGCCACCAGATGCAGGGTGTCACTTGCCCCCGTAGCCTGCCATCAGATGCAGGGTGTCACTTGCCACCGTCTCCTGCCACCAGATGAAGGGTGTCACTTGCCACCATCTCCTGCCACCAGATGCAGGGTGTCACTTGCCACCATCTCCTGCCACCAGATGCAGCGTCACTTGCCACCATCTCCTGCCACCAGATGCAGGGTGTCACTTGCCACCGTCTCCTGCCACCAGATGCAGGGTGTCACTTGCCACCATCTCCTGCCACCAGATGCAGCGTCACTTGCCACCATATCCTGCCACCAGATGCAGGGTGTCACTTGCCCCCGTAGCCTCCCACCAGATACAGCGTCACTTGCCACCATCTCCTGCCACTAGATGCAGGGTGTCACTTGCCCCCGTAGCCTGCCACCAGATGCAGCGTCACTTGCCACCATCTCCTGCCACCAGATGCAGGGTGTCACTTGCCACCATATCCTGCCACCAGATGCAGGGTGTCACTTGCCCCCGTAGCCTCCCACCAGATGCAGCGTCACTTGCCACCATCTCCTGCCACCAGATGCAGGGTGTCACTTGCCACCATATCCTGCCACCAGATGCAGCGTCACTTGCCACCGTCTCCTGTCACCAGATGCAAGGTAAGTGACACCCTGCATCTGGTGGCAGGAGACGGTGGCAAGTGACGCTGCATCTGGTGGCAGCCTACGGGGGCAAGTGACACCCTGCATCTGGTGGCAGGATATGGTGGCAAGTGACACCCTGCATCTGGTGGCAGGATATGGTGGCAAGTGACACCCTGCATCTGGTGGCAAGTGACGTGGCAAGTGACACACTGCATCTGGTGGTAAGTGACAAGCTCAGGGTTCCCAATGATTCGGCATTATGGTGAGTTGAACTATTTCATTATATATTACAATGTAGTAATAGAAATAATATGATTTTATCCTCCTGGCACCATATCAAGCACGGTGTTGGGATGATATAAGGGCTAAAACCAGCCATTCACCTGACAAATTACTCGCTCCTTACTAGCAAAATTGTCCCTGAATGGCAGTTTGGAAATGTGGTCACCCTACCCCCACCTGTTATGAATATGGCGGGTCACAGTGCTGGTCTTGATCACAGAATTTAGCTTTCCAACTGTATCCAAGTCTCCTGAGCCTCAGAGTGAACTATGATTTTACTATGGTGTCACTCCAGCAAATGAAACAGCTTTGGCAAGAAATCAACTTACCATGTCTGCTGTGAAGTTTCAAAAGTAAGTTCACCTTTAACCACTTCAGCCCCGGAAGATTTACCCCCCTCATGACCAGGCCATTTTTTGCGATATGGCACTGCGTTTCTTTGACAATTGCGCGGTCGTGCAGCACTGTACCCAAATAATATGGACGTCCTTTTTTTTCCCACAAATAGAGCTTTCTTTTGGTGGTATTTGATCGTCTCTGCGGTTTTTATTTTTTTCGCTATAAACAAAAGAGTGACAATTAAAAAAATTGCAACATTGAATTTCTTCATCAAGGCCAATATGTATTTTTGGTAAAAAAAAAAAAAAAAAATCCTAATAAGCGTATATTGATTGGTTTGCACAAAAGTTATAGCGACTAGAAACGATGGGATCATTTTATGGAATTTTTTTTTTTTTACTAGTAATGGCGGAGATCAGCGATTTTTAGTGGGACTGCGACATTGTGGCAGACAATTCGGACCCCTGGCACTTTTTAAAAATATCCACTGATTACTCTATAAATGTTACTGGCAGGGAATGAGTTAACACTAGGGGTCGATCAAGGGGTTAAATATGTTCCCTCAGTGTGTGTTCTTACTGTGGGGGGATGAGACTGACTGGGGGAGGAGACTGATCGTTGTTCCTAAGCATTAGGAACAACAGATCTGTCTCCTCACCCCTGACAGAAATCACACACACACAAATCTCCGTTCTGGCTCTGTCAGGAGCGATTGCAGGTGCCCGGCGGACATTGATTCACGCAGCTCAGCCCGTGTCTATAGGAGTAAACAGCTTCAGCCCGCCTCCATCCAGGCCACGCCCCCTGATGCATTTTTACCCTGCCAACAGGTCTTAGTCATAGACCTCCAAGACTATACCCTGTGGGTGGAGAAAATCACATTGGGGGAGTGGCCTGGATGGAGGCAGGCTGAAACCATTTACTACTATAGACACAGGCTGAGCTGGTGTACGGTGGTTGGATGTTGCATAGAGCCAAGATAAACTCTTTCTTCTGCCTACACTCACACAGTAGGAGTCACTAGACTATTGGATGTATGTCTAGAGCGGCACCCTAAGTTTTGCATGGTCAAAATATATTCGAAATATGTACAAAACCACCATACCTTCACTTTAAAATACAAACACGACCCTTGTGTTTCTTGTATCACCACATTGCATAACCTAGTTTCCAAACTGGGTGCCTGGCAGCTAAACAAAAGAACTTTTCTCTTGCTAGGGACTCATTACAAAGCCATTACACTGAAAAAAAAAGAGAGAGTAAAACTGTAATTCTCAGAATAAATTAAAGTGTTACTGGACCCACAACAGTAAAATCAGTCTGTATATGCAGTAAAGCATGCTTGTTATACTCACTGTGGAATCTAAGGGGTTAATCCTCCGCATTGTGTAAAAAAGCCGTTTGATCCTGTCTTCTCTGATCCTCCCCTGCTTTTACTGTCCCCAGGCCGTCTCCTGATAGAACAGAGCCCTAGGAGGCACTCTGCACATGCTCAGTTTGGTGTGTACTGCTAGAGAGTTTGTTTTTTATTTTTTGGAGGGTGCATGTGATCGCCACAGGGCCTATCAGCACTGTCCAGACAGAAAGTTAGGGGTCCTGCAACCTCATAGGACGGTCAGAGGAGAATGAAAACACTTCCTGACCAGTCGGCGTCATAATACTGCAGCAGGACGGCACGATCCCGTGAACCATCGTAGCTGTACGTCGGCTCCTTTAAGCGGGATAGCAGGCGCACTGGGGGGTTGCCGATGCTTGTGAGCGGCAGTCGCAATGACATCCGGCCACGCGTGACCGCGGGCACGAGAGGAAGAACAGGGACGTGTGTGTGTGTGTAAACACACACATCCCTGTTCTGTGAGGAGAGGAGAGGCAGATTGTGAGTTCCTAATAGCTAGGAACAACGATCTGTCATCTCCTCTAGTCAGTCCCCTCCCCCTACAGTTAGAACACACACTAGGGAACACAGTTAACTCCTTGATCGCCCCCTAGTGTTAACCCCTTCCCTGCCAGTGACATTTATTCAGTAATCAGTACATTTTTATAACACTGATCGCTGTATAATTGCCAATCGTCCCAAAAATGTGTCAAAGGTGTCCGATGTGTCCGCCACAATGTGTGCAGTCTTGATAAAAATCGCAGATCGCCGCCATTACTAGTAATAAAAAAAAAATAATCAAAATGCCATAAATCTATCCCCTATTTTGTAGACGCATACCAATCAATATTCGCTTATTGCGATTTTTATTACCAAAAATATGTAGAAAAATACATGTCAACCTAAACTGAGAAAAAAAATAGCTTTTTTTTAACAAAATTGGGGATATTTATTATAGCAAAAAGTACAAAATATTGTGTTTTTTTCAAAATTGTCACTCTTTTTTGTTTATAGTGCAAAAAATAAAAACCGCAGAGGTGATCAAATACCACCAAAAGAAAGCTCTATTTGTGGGAAAAAAAAGGACATCAGTTTTATTTGGGTACAGCGCCGCGCAACCGCGCAATTGTCAGTTAAAGAGACGCAGTACCGAATCGCAAAAAATGGCCTGGTCATTGAGCAGCCAAATCTTCTGGGGCTGAAGTGGTTAACCAGTGCTCGGCCAGACACTGATAGAAGTCACAAGACTGCTCTATACTGCCAATGAGAAAAGGTATTTAGCAGTTTATATTTATTAAAATAATTGCATTTCCATGTTCTGTGTACTGCGGGGGACCAGATATAGTGAATGCAGGGTCCTGGGTTTAGTAACACTTTAATTATCCTAAATTTCAAGGGATAATTACAAGTCACTGAAAAATTATGTTTCTGGTTTCATTCAACTGTTCTTCTCTTCTCTGGCCAAAGGGGACATCATATCCACAACAGCTGATCTGCCAACGTGATTTCATGTCACTGTCTACCATGCCTTCAAACCATTGGGAGTCAGCAGGAGGCATATTTGTGTCTGTGCCCTCCTCTGCCCTCCTCTACCATTACAAGACCTAATACTATCATTTTATCAATTATTTTGGAACGTTGTCAGTATTAATCAAATTGTACTCAGCAAAGTTCTTCTTAAAGTGTTGACTTCCATCTTTTTATCTGCTAAAGGCTTAGGTTGCGGAAAAAGTAAAACTAAAAAAGCATATCACACAATGTCTGTTACCTATGAGTGCTCCATTTAAATATCTACAGAAATCTTCAGTGGGGAACTAGCAGTCAATTTGGGACAACCCCAGAGAATTGCATGTTACCAGTTTGATGTCCATCTCTAAAGGTACTTGCAAGTCCCAGCTTGTTTTATGCAGTCTGAGTGCCTTTCCTGATGATATCAAGGTCACATTTAATACAATCTCTGAAACGTGACTTCAAGGAGAAAAGCAGCCAACCACAAAAACAAAACCATTTAACTGAAGTATAGTGAATGTAATTACAATGGACACGTACTCTTTACCTGACTTCCATGGGATGTAAAGAAAACATCTGCAGAGTAAATCAGACAAACAATCAACATAAACAATGCTAGACACGCAGCACTGTGGCGCAGTGGCACACTCGGGGGATTTTTTCCTCTTACATTTTTCTGACACTATAAAGGGCCTGTAAAACCAAATGACATATTACTGTGTATCTTGAAGTTACTTGTCCTTCAAATAAATAATAATATAATAAATAAAATAATAAATCTATAATACATTTATATAATAATATATATAATAATAAATAATAATAAATGTTATATACGTAGCACAACTGTAAGTGACGGCCCCTACCTGAGACTAGGGGTAAAATATAATAAATATAATAATAAATCTATAATACATTTATATAATAATATATATACTAATAAATAATAATTCATGTTATATACGTAGCACAACTGTAAGTGACGGCCCCTACCTGAGACTAGGGGTACAATATAATAAATAAAATAATAAATCTATAATACATTTATATAATAATATATATAATAAATAATAATAATAAATGTTATATACGTAGCACAACTGTAAGTGACGGCCCCTACCTGAGACTAGGGGTACAATATAATAAATATAATAATAAATCTATAATACATTTATATAATAATATATATAATAATAAATAATAATTCATGTTATATACGTAGCACAACTGTAAGTGACGGCCCCTACCTGAGACTAGGGGTACAATTGAATAAATATAATAATAAATCTATAATACATTTATATAATAATATATATAATAATAAATAATAATTCATGTTATATACGTAGAACAACCCCTACCTGAGACTAGGGGTACAATATAATAAATATAATAATAAATCTATAATACATTTATATAATAATATATATAATAATAAATAATAATTCATGTTATATACGTAGCACAACTGTAAGTGACGGCTCCTACCTGAGACTAGGGGTACAATATAATAAATATAATAATAAATCTATAATACATTTATATAATAATATATATAATAATAAATAATAATTCATGTTATATACGTAGCACAACTGTAAGTGACGGCCCCTACCTGAGACTAGGGGTACAGCCCCTTCCTGAGACTGGTGACACCCTTGAAAACCTAAGACACAGTGAAATAGACAAGAAGAGAAAAAGAAGAGTTGGCAAAACTCACTCTTCCATGGAGTAATGGGATTTTGAAGGATGTGAGGTTGACACTGAGTAGCACACACAAATATGATAAAAGTTGTAATTTTACTGTAAATTGCATAAATAGTATAAAAGATTGACAGGTACACCAGCCACATATGGCTATTGCCAATAATGATACTTAAGGCCTATTAAAACTTGAAGGATGCTGGTGCATGGAGTGTTCCGACGCGTTTCGCAGAACCATGAGTCTGCTTCTTCTGGGTAACTCTCCATGCATCTAAATTTGTCAATCAAATTACAGAAAAAACATCATTATAGTGACATTTACATCATTTTCAATTGATTGATTCATATTTCTCATAAAACATATGTAATCTATAATACCTTCCACATAGTGCTCACCAATTATGTAGAATTGACACACAGTCAATATTACGTAATTGGTGAGCACTTATGTGAATGGTATTATAGATTACATATGTATTATGAGAAATGTGAAATGTGAATGTGAAAATGAAGTTAAAGACGTGGATGAGCGAGTTTGGGGTGGAGGAACTTGACTGTCCTGACCTCAACCCGATAGAACACCGCTGGGAGGAATTAGAGCGGAGACTGCAAGCCAGGCCTTCTCGTCCAACATCAGTGCCAATGCGCTTCTGGAAGAATGGTCAAACATTCCCATAGACACACTCCTAAACCTTGTGGACAGCCTTCCCAGCAGAGTTGAAGCTGTTATAGCTGCAAAGGGCGGGCCAACTCCATATTGAACCCTACGGACTAAGACTGGGATGCCATTAAAGTTCATGTGTGTGTAAAGGCAGGTGTCTCAATACTTTTGACAATATAGTGAATGTACAAAAATGGAGGTGCTATATATTATATGTAAACAAAAGTGTCTAAAATAATGTGTCACATAATAAAAACCACAATAAGGTTTGAATTGATGAAACAATTGGAAAACAATAATGGTATCAATAAATAGTGTCCATAAATATTACTGTGTAAAAAATAATGCATTATTAGTCCATGGGAAATAAAGTCTTCACATAAACTTGTGAACCAAAGCCTTTCTTCTGATGAATATTTTCCTTCACCACCACCATGTATATGCACCCAGTGAAACTACAGTGGGGACGGAAAGTATTCAGACCCCCTTAAATTTTTCACTCTTTGTTATATTGCAGCCATTTGCTAAAATCATTTAAGTTCATTTTTTCCCTCATTAATGTACACACAGCACCCCATATTGACAGAAAAACACAGAATTGTTGACATTTTTGCAGATTTATTAAAAAAAGGAAAACGGAAATATCACATGGTCTCGCCCAAACTCGCTCATCCATGTCTTTAACTTCATTTTCAATTGCTAAATCCCCTATGGGATTTAACAAACATTTTATACTGGTGGCAAAACTTCGTCTTTACTTTTCTTTACAGACACTACTGTAATGCAATTGTATATCCTTTGTGTTTTTCTGAGAATCGTTATTGGCTATGCAACACAGTCTATTCAATTAGTCCTTTATGGGATGAACAGATAGCTGTAAATATGGTAGTATTGTGGTGTAATGCAATTTTAGACAGTAACTGTGCTACTGTTACTGAAGAACAGTAAGTGTAGAACAAGGAACATGCTTTTCAGAACCATGGGGCACCTCCACCCCAACAGTCAGCTGTCCTTAGGCCCCATTCACACCTGAGTGTGGCGGTTTTGAGCTTTTTTTCCGGCGTTTTGTTGCGCGTATTTGTGCGTTTCCATGCAGCGTTTTCCCGCGTTTTTGAGCTTTGGCGTTTTTTTTATTAGCCAATAGGATAAATGATCATCTGTTTCATCATTTGTTGCTATGTTGTCATCTGCTTCCTGCTCCAAAAATGCCCAAATCTGCCCGATTCGAGCGACAAAAAAGGGTCCAGAACTTGTTTGAGCTTCAGACGACTTGGAGTGGAGATGTGAATCATCTCCATAGAGAATAATGGATTTTTTCCCCTCCAGCGTTTTGTAGCTTCAGGCTACAAAACGCTCAGGTGTGAATGGGGCCCAGTCCTCTTAGGCAGCCTTTCTACGCTGTCTTCTAAGGGGATGTCCTCTAAGCAGGATGTCTCTCTGAAGTCTCTCTCAAATGCTCACTTCCAGAATATTCTCTGTACAGTTACTTTCTTCTCAAACATTCTTCTCTCTGATGTTGTACACTCTACAGGCTGACACATGTGTCCCTCCTTTTTAGTAGCCATGTTGGTATAGTCTGAAATCCATTTTTCTCAAGCTTTTATAAACAGAGTGGCCTTTACTAGCAGAGGACAATCGGTGTGAAATAATAAACAATGATGCCATATAACAGATAAAAATGCCAGATTTGCAAAATAAAACAGTTTTGCAGTACATCAATACAGTAGGTTGTATAGCAAATGTCTCACACGACGGCTAAAGGTGACCGTGACCCAAACTGTTTGTGAAAGATAGCATATACACTTGGGCTAAGCAGCCAGTCCAGGCTTATTAGGTCAACAATGTCACAAGGGTTGGAATTTCTGCCCCATAGATGCGGGGGGGACCACCAAGTGACTGGGATTGGTGGATGGCTTTGAGCACGGGTTCCACTGTACACTCTGATCTCAGCAAACTGGTAAGTATAAGCTCAGACAGGCTGTGTATGTTGTGGAGTTTGAAGACAAGACTTCAGAATTGGAGTCTGCAGCCTATAGGATACCGTCCAGCTCTGGCACCATCCCACCACTGGGGATCCAGTATCCCAAAGCCTTTCAGACGCACTGCCGTACGGTATGTGCGTCCAACTGATCTGGTAAGAGTACCCATCTTCCCATTTGAATGTTTTCATCCATTGTGTGGTGTTTTTTCTACTTCGGTTGAAGATTGAAGAGAAAGCCCCCCAACCATTGGACACTTTATATGTGGATATTTTCATTGATACACGTTGACAACATTTAGCGCTACACTTATTTTTTTTGCACTTCTCCTCTGGCTTGGTTTGTTTGTGTGTTAGCAGCTTTTGGTTTATGATTGTTTGGGTTTAGCGCAGTATTTTCACCCTTTATCTACACAAACTGGTAAGTATGTCTTTTTTTTTACGAGTTACCTAACATGACAGGTGAATTAACCTGTCCTGGTAGAGTGAATATTTGTCTTTACTTCCCCCAGTCAATAGCAGGATAGATTTTACATTACACACAACAGCCAAAAATCAGTGCCAGTTTTACCGGAGAATTATTTGTTAGTTTCAATCCAAAGTAGGGCTTCTTTTACTTTCTATTGATTGAAAACTGCTGAGGTTGTTTGGGCAACAGATGCCACCTGGCTGGTTCCCACTGGAGCTTTCCCAGGAATGTCTGATTGGCAGATAATCACTGTGGCAGTCCCAGTACATCCTGGAAGAATTAAATATCCTATTAGAATAGGAACACGATGGAATCCATGGCAAAAGCTTGAGTTGGTTTTGCTTAGCCTGGCTGCATCCAAAAAACAGTCAGATCAGTGACTGAACAAATCAGTTACTAAACCCAGGCCGCTGTATTCACTATATCTAGTCTCCCACAGTACAGAGAACCTGGCAATGCAATTATTTTAATAAATATAAACTGCTAAATACCTTTTCTCATCAGTTATAGCAGTTATAGCAGTTATAGCAGTCTTGCGACTTTTCTCAGTGTCTGGATGAGCACTGCATGAGCACTGCATGACCCCTGACCCTCTGTCTGGACAGTGCTGATCACACGCACTGTCCTAAAAAAAAACCCAAAACCTCTCTAGCAATACACACCAAACTGAGCATGTGCAGAGTACTTCCTAGGGCTCTGTGCTATCAGGAGAAGGATTGGAGACTGTGGAAGAAGGAGAGGATCATAAAATATAGGATCAAACAGCCTGTTTACATAATGTGGCGCATTAACCCCTTAGGTTCCACAGTGAGTACAACAAGCATGCTTTACTGCATATACTGACAGATTTTACTGTTGTGGCTTTAGTAACACTTATTATTAATATCTCTGGATTATATAGTTGAATGCAACCCACTGTTACCTCCTATTAAGCTAAAATATTACCATTGGATAGAAGGTAATATTCATTCAAAACTGGCCTAGAATTTTTCTTTTTTATTTTTGTTCAATACTGTTATGCCCTGTACACACGGTCGGATTTTCCAATGGAAAATGTGTGATAGGACCTTGTTGTTGGAAATTCCGACTGTGTGTAGGCTCCATCACACATTTTCCATCGGATTTTCCGACACACAAAGTTTGAGAGCAGGCTATAAAATTTTCCGACAACAAAATCCGTTGTCAGAAATTCCGATCGTGTGTACATAAATCCGACGCACAAAGTGTCACGCATGCTCAGAATAAATTAAGAGACAAAAGCTATTGGCTACTGCCCCGTTTACAGTCCCGACGTACGTATTTTACGTCACCGCGTTCAGAACGATCGGACTTTCCGACAACTTTGTATGACCGTGTGTATGCAAGACAAGTTTGAGCCAACATTCGTCGGAAAAAATCCATGGATTTTGTTGTCGGAATTTCCGATCAATGTCCGTCCGTGTGTACAGGGCATTACTGTTTTCTTTCTGGTGCTGTGGAGCGATCATATTCTTCTCTGTATTCTTCTTTGGTGGTCGATCAGCTGAAATCCCAGATCCAGACCAGGTGGAGTAAGCTGTGGTGTGAGCAGTGGCCATCCAAAAAAAAAAAAAAATCAAATTTAAAGTGCAATATCAAAAAAACGCAGGAGCCAACAAAGTAAGGCAAAAAGGTGATTGGAATCTTTGCTTGCTTTTCTAATTCCCCAACTGTAAGTGCAACCTAAAAGGAAACATCATTCGGTAACAGGAAAGAAGAATACCAGTCACCTTCCATCAACAAACTTTCTGTTTGGTAGAACCTACCTTTTGAGTGTTAATAAAAATTCAAAAGACAATATAAACAAATGCTCAAAATATGGAACAAAATCTTTTATTTACTTCCCTACAATGGAACCTTACTTAGCATAAAAATGAAATGGGGCATCATGATATTGCTTTGAAGTTCTATGACTAGAGAATCCACTTGCTCCTATATAAAGTCTGTTCTGTTTTCTGGTTTCCTAGCAACCACACAAAGCAACCGTAATGTGTCCTGCATCTGTGGTTCTTGGAAATCTAAAAGGAATCTCAGATAAGCCTTCTTTTATTTATATAATTTATCATCTCTACAAACCTGAATACACATAACTCAATTCCCGTAACATGAATTATGATGGTATCTGACAGTGCTCTCATTGGCTTTAAGGACTGGTAGCATTTAAATAGAACATATTTCCTTTTCAAAAACCACTAGATTTGTCATTTTGAAATGCAGAGATTCAAATATCTTCCATATGTAAGAATAGGCAATTTTCTTTCTATGACTCAGGAGCTTTAACATGGACAAGTGCTTTTTTATAATCCATTTGGTAATACATTACATTTTTATTGTAAAAAAATGAACATTCTGTATTTAGGTTTTGTCAACTTTCCTGGAGAATCTATTTCAGGTTTATCAAAGCCTTTTTCGCATGAACGTGTCTTCTACTGAGAGAAAAAGTATTAAAAAAAGGTGCTATTTAAAGGATAAATTTACTTTACTATAAAATATGAATTTGTTCCCACTGTCAGTATGATGGATTACTTTTATTGAAGAGAAGTCCATTCCCCAGCAGCGCGGCCTGCAGTCTTCCAGGCCTATGTTTACATCCTGCTTTGCTGTCAACTATTGAAAACCATGGGTGGAGCTATTTGTAGACAGGACACCTCAACTTTATTGAACTGCATTAGCATCCTGCCTGCCATGAGCTTGTGCAAAGCAAAGCAGGATGAAAACACAGCTTTAGGAATATGCAAGCCATGCTAAGCCATTCAGAGTAACATAGGTCTTATCTTCAGTGAGGCTGGGTCCGGTTGCGTTACCGTTCTCGGTTTCAGGGGCGAATCAGGTCTGAATTTTTGCCTGAATTCAGACCTGAAACGGAGCCAAAGACGCACAGGACCCTTTTCCTGTGTGGACCGTGGCCGCCCTGAAGCTGTGTGAACCGGCTCCATTGAGAGCCAATCACAGTCTCCTGTTATGCGAATTGAATGCGGTGAAATGCATCAGTGTGAACCCAGCCGAAAGGTTACCTGGAATACTTGGTTTCAGAGACTGTTGAGGCAATTACAGTATACAGCCAAATAATAGTGAAAGGGCACAATTAGTTCATGGACTAGATTAAAGTGGAACTTCATCAATTATGTCTATTTTTTGTCTAATTTTGGACATAGTGAGGGCGTGTTAGTTCTTCTGTCATTTTGTAAACAAAATATATATAAACAAATTGTAACCACGCAGTGTCTCAACCCCAACCTTTTATAGATATATCTTCTTCCAGCAGCTAACACGATTATGATTCACCCTACATAGATCATGTAGATTTACAAACTGTGCAGCGCTAGAAATGCCAAGCGTGATCTTTAAGAAATATTGTGGAGAAGGTAAGGAAAGGAAGGTAAATTATCCTAATAGAATGTTTATGAAAGAGAAAAAAAGCCGAGATCCTGATGATTACGGCTGATCTCTCAGGTGTGCCAGTTTATGAAGTTGAGATGAGGAGTGGAGAACATGTTCTTCACTTCTCATCACAGGACAAGTCGTCCTTCTGTCATTGAGATGGCAGGTTTATGAAGGTGAGAGTTGAAGATCTCACTGGCCAACTCTGTAAAAGATCTCTGTTCCAGATTCTCCAGCCCAGAGTTGGAGAATCTGGGTGAGAAGCTGCTGTCATGTGAGGAAGAAGGCTTCTTTCTTCCTAATATCAGTACCAGCGAGGTTAAAGTTTGATATAAATAATAACTAAATATGTTTATGTGTGTGTATATATGTGTTTTATATATACATTGTATATATACACACAGGTGTATACAGTATATACACACACAGTATAGTTATAATGTATTGCCTTTTGGACCCATTCACATCTGAGCAATGCAGAATTGCGCAATTCTTATGTCAAAATACGTAATGGGCTTTTGGGTGCCATTCATTGTTAATAGCGCCCCAGATGTGGTTAGCAAACATGCATTTTGCCGCCCCTTTTCTCATTTGATAAATACGCTACCAACATGCCAAAATGCACATTGAAAAAATACACAACGCTCCATGCCCAAAAAAAAGGTTAAATTTGGCTTTTTGGGTCTTTTTTATGCATATTTTGGTACAGTTTTTTTAACGCACGTTCTGCTTCTTTTTTTAACACATTTTGTGGCATGTTTTTTAAAATGCATTTTATCACATTTTTACGTGCATTTTGGTGCTTTTTTTAACATGTATTTTGGCTCATTTTGTACCTGCCTTTTTGTGTGCATCCCGGAAACACATGCAAAATGCATGATATGCTTGTGATACCATTAATTGTTAATGGCACCCCAAAAATGGCTAAAAAAATGTGCTGTTTGTCAAAATACGCATAGAAACCAAATCAAAATGCACGTTAAAAAAGTGCCAAAATACATGCTAATAGAATCGCCAAAATGTGCGTTATAAACAACACCAAAATGGGTGTTAAAATGACCTGTGCCAAAATGTGGATAAAAGCACAAAAATGTGTATTTATAAAAGCACCAAAATGCACGTTAAAAAACTATGGCATGTTAAAAAACCATCAAAATGCGCGTAAATAATGCCAAAATGTACAATAACAAGGGGCCAAAGTACACATTTAAAGAATATCCCAAGATGTGCGTAAAAAAGTGCCAGTGGTCAGTGCTTATTATTTTCATGTAATTACAGGGTCTTTTTAACTTTGTAAACTCAGCTGCTCTGTACTCATACTCTCACAAGATCCCAAGCAGCCCTCTCCCTTCTACACAGACCTCAGGTGTTCTCAGAGGAAAAACTTCTCCCTGGTCTCCGCTTCACAAACAGGGTGCCAGAGGAGATGATTTTTCTCTGAGAACTGAAATGAGATAAATTATCTCTGTTTAACCACTTCAGATCTGGAAGGTTTTACCCCTCTTCATGACAGGCCATTTTTTTGCGATACTTGATGTTCTTAATGATGTTCTTTTTTTTACACAAATAGATCTTTCTTTTGGTGGTATTTGATCACTCTCTGCGGTTTTTTTTTTTTTGCGATATATACAAAAAAAGAACGACCATTTAAAAAAAAAAAAATGTTTTTTACTTTCTGCTATAAAACATTCCCAATAATTTTTTTTTTTAAATCTAATTTCTTCATCAATTTAGGCCAATATGTATTCTGCTACATATTTTTGGTAAAAAAAATCCCAATACACGTATGTTGATTGGTTTGCGCAAAAGTTAGAGAGTCAACAATCTATGGTATATATATATTTTTTTCTACTAGTAATGGCCATGATCAGCGACTTAAAGCAGGATTGCGATAATGCGGCAGACAAATCGGACACCTATCGAACACTTTTGAAAATTTTTTGGGACCAGTGACACTAATACAGTGTTCAATGCTAAAAAAATATGCACTGTTACTGTACTAATGACACTGGCAGGGAAGGGGTTAACATCGGGGGCAATCAAAGGGTTAAATGTGTTCCCTGGGAGTGATTACTAACTGTGTGGGGGTTGCTTTGACTGGGGAATGTAAAGATCTGTGTTTCTGCTTAGCAGGAACACAAGATCAGCACATTCCCCTCTCACAGAACATCAATCTGCCTTGTTTTCTGTTTGTTTCTGCCTTTCTCCTGAACGATCAGCGGGTCCTGACAGACATCGCGTCCGCCGGACCCCTGATTGGCTCCCGCTGTGTACAGTTACAGCGGGAGTGGGACGCTGGCGGCGTGCACGCGCACACCAGACCCGGAACTGTCAGATCACATACCAGGTCCGTGATCTGGCGCAGAGCGGCTGCCCTGCTGCAGTAAATCTACAGTCGATAAGTGGTTCATAAACGTATACCAGACGCTTAACCTAGAACAGGGCCACCTATCAGCAGACTTGCTAACTGCACCTGCTTACAAGCTACTCCTATTTGGAGCATCAAATTAATAGTGGGTGAGAATGAGTAAAATAACTCTTAAACAAAGCTAAATACGTGTGCGGGAATCTTTGGGTGTAAGTTGTGTTATAATGATTTCTCGGTTTCATGTTATTTAAGCGAAAACAACATCCCAAGTGTAGGATCATAGCTCCCAAATGATGCTACACAAAAAGGTATGTTGCTTTATGATAGACCTCATTGCTTGCACTAATAGAAGTGAAGGGAAAGGCCTGTTAGGAGCTTGACCAGTCCGCAGTAGCAAGATTTAGCTCCTATTTACTGTTGGCACTTAGACTTTCAATAAAACGACTTCAAACTGCAGAAATCATGACAGTGGTGCAAACAGACCAGTAAGGAGTGCCTAGTTGCACTAGGAACAATTCTCAATTCATTCTTGGCATACACTGGCCAGGACTAACTGTGATGGGGCTGAATGCATACACAAAGACCAGCAGTTTCATGGTCTAGGTTTCTCCCTGGAGAACACAATTCTTCTACCATAATTGTATTACCTTTTGTGAGCAGGTCACCTTTCATTCTTATACCTTAAAATACAATGACTCCCCAAAACATTTCTTCCCTTCCTTTTTTCTGTTTGGGTTTTCTTTCCTTCTTAAATTTCATTCAATAAAGATATTATATTTGTATACAGGGAACTTTGTGCATTCTCTACTTAACTTACAAAGTTGCTGGATACATCTCAATAGCTTTGGCAAGCAGAACCATCCATGCTTGGTCTTAGCAAAACCAAACTAAAATGGATGACAGCCAGGCAGAGCAGTACATTTCTTACCAATAGTAAAGGAGTGGCATGCTTTCAACAAATAAGATTGCTAATGCTGGGAACTCAGGTTTAAGAATCTCTGTTCCAGAGTGGCTAAGAAATATTCAAAAATGGTTCAATTTGTTATGGTTCAAATTGTCCAATGTGTTACAGTCTAACTAGCATCAGATCATCAACATATTGTGTTCTTTAATCACAGAGAAAAATAACTTACAGCCAAATGCAGGGTATATTTGGAGATAAAAACATTTCCAGGTCAACTCCCGGTAGCGCAAGTATTGTAGCAGGCTATGCTGCCAAAAACAATATCACCAAAAATGGTGCAGATATTTAATTGCTTTTGTTTTGATAATACTATCCATGCCACAGCAAAGTGGGATCACATCCCAGGTACATCTCCACAAGCACCCTTCCTGGTATACTCATCAATGGGTCACTCAGCTCCAGGTTGACTTTCCTTTTCTCGTTGTCCCCATCTCGCAGACCTCCTCGGGCTGGCTACTAGGGATGAGCCAAACATTACTAAAGTTCAGGTGCTGAGTCTGAACTCCGATGAACGCTACCTTGGGGAACATATGCCAAAGCAAAATGCATGTACCAAATAAATTATTCAGTTTGGAAGGGAGCAACAATTTTAATAATATGTAAAGGAAAAGTAGGGACAAAGCTCTTTTGGCACTACTTATCCTGTGGGTCACAGGAGTGCACGTATTTCTGCACTCCTTTGACCGTATTCAGCAGGCAGTGGGCTAAAGTCTGCTTTCGGCTGACGTCGCTCAGCTGGTCTAGGCTCTGGATAGATCCTGACTTTAATGTTAGGATCCATTCAGATGCCTGACTGGCAGGTGGCTCAGTCTCTCAGTGCAGTGCTGAGAGCTTGAGCCATCAGCTTCTGCCCTCTGCACAGGCTGCTCCTCTAAGTGAGCACTGGAGGGGCAAGAAGAGAACCGGTGACTGACAGTCGCAGGCTCTCTGCTCACTGAAGACGGAGAACTGAGCATTCAGTGGTTTTTGATCACTTAGATCCTGGTGTAGAGCAGAGATGCAGCATCAGACCAATGCTGCACCCACCTAGGTGAGTATATATATATATATATATATATATATATATATATATATATATTTTTTTTTTTTTTTTTTTAATCCCATACTTCTCTTTTAAAGTGAGACATTAACAATGCAAAATACCTTTACACAATAAGGCTAGGTGCATGCTCTTAACCTGCCTGTGAAGTGGCATATCTGTATAATGTATAAAACCTACTACGGCAAAACTGACATTTACAAAGAAACAAAAAATGCAGTTTAATTTGCTGGCAAATGACAGCTCCCAAACACATTTTTATTTATTGCTCCAGGAGATGCTCCAGGAGATGTAGGACCCTGACCAATCTGAAGTCATCTGGCAAAGCTAAGTATAAAAAAATATATATTAAAGTATAAAATAAATGCCGAGGGCATGTAGAGGGTAAGGATGCACCTGGAACCTGGACTTGGACTTTAACATGAAGCATTTTGTAGACTTCTGGGATAGCAAGTAAACCAATAACAAGAGCAGCAGAATAAGCATATTATTAAAACCTAAAATAATCTGAAGAGACTTGCCATAGCAAGCCAGATATTTTTTTCCAGTTATACAACATCATGTCTGGTTGAAGAATGAAGTGTAAAAAATAGTGTTTAGTAAAATTTTATTCCAAAACAGCTTATGTCAATTTTTAAGAAAATTGGTGTTCTCTTCTTAAATAAAATAAAATGTTAGAAATAAGTACAGTGCATACCGTCAATAAAGCAGTAGTTAAAATGAAAATACTTATCATCTAAACACGAAATCCTAGACAAGACTTATTTCAGCTACGGAAAAAAAAACACTGATTTGATGAACATCTGAAATTTACCAGGGTAGAAAGACATAAGTAAACTTCCTTCAGGAACCTGTTTTGTTTTTCATACCCAGATTCCAGCTGTTTTCAAATAGGCTTGTCATTATCTGTTCAATGTTCATTTTTTTAGTGGATAATATGGTTTAAAAGCTTTAAAATTATAGCTCTGAATTTGGTTTGTGGATTGGTGCAGAAATGTTTAGAAGTTTACAAATCATAGCCACTTGACCATACAATTCAACCCACTTCAAATACAATATAACTTGACCAAGAGAGATATTTTCCATTTTACTGTTCCCTATGAGTAAACTAAATGGTAATGCTGAAAACTCAAAATGTATTTATTGATGTTTTCTCATTGGAAAAATGTCATCTAAAAGCTGATCGTTAGATACTGTCTTTATTGGCGTATAACACTCACTTTTTCACCATGAAAATTGTGTGCAAATGGCGTGTGCGTGTTATACGCCAATACTTCAATTTTAGCTGCCTCGGAGGGGACAGGGAGGGGGGCGGGACGAGCGCCATCAGATTACATACAGTGAGAAACTCCTGTTTACTTGGTGGCCTCTGTAATAGGAAGTCCCGTCTCCTGGGCCACCATTGGACCACTGTTCTGTCTATAATAGGAGATTCTCACTGTATGTAATCTGTCGGCACTCGTCCCACCCCCTACCTGTCCCCTCTAGGCTGCAGATGGACATCGATCAGGCTGCACTGATGGCAATGGTGAGGCTGCTGCATTGATGTGGACTGGTGAGGCTGTATTGAAGTGGACTGATGAGGCTGCATTGATGGCACTTGTGAGGCTGCAGATGGGCATTGATCAGGCTTCATTGATGGCAATGGTGAGGCTGCAGATGGGCACTGATCCTTATTTTGCTTCAAAGATCATTATTTAAAATTTAAGTTTTTTTCCTGAAACTTCCCTCTTAAAATGAATGTGCGTGTTATACGCCTGTGCGTGTTATACGCCAATAAATACAGTAATTTTTTAATTGTTTTTAGTTATAGATTTTTTACATATTAGAGCCACCTTTCTCAACCTTTTCAACACAGAGGAACACTTTAACTTTTCAGTCTCAGGGAACCCCTGCTAAAAATTACTATATTGAAAACTAATGATACCTTAGTGTGATGATCAGTGGGAAGAATGCTCCTTACACTTGTGGACATTAGGAAGAATTACCGCCCTACAGATAGCTAAAAAGGTTATTGGTGTCAGTGGTAACTTATCTGAGAGGCAAAAATTGCTCATTGCTCAAGGAACCCCTAGCAACCTCTGGAGGAACCCTAGGGTTCAACAAAACCTTGTTTGAGAAACCTTTTGTTAGAGTGTTGTTTGTGGGATTCTAAAACATTTGGACCATTCTAAAAATAAGAAAAGATGTGTAGCGCACTGCTCCTGTTGATCAGGCGCTTATATGTAAATTTAGTGGGTTATCTGTTCTGTACATAGTTCAGATTTAATCCATGGCTAAATTAGCCTCTGTTCCAGCATTGGCTGTGTTGTGTGCAGTTTCACACTGTCTCCCGTAGGTGTCGTTGTCACCACAGGCCGGTGTTGAAAAACAACAGGCTGAAGTGTATTGAGTGCTCTTCTTTCTCAGAGGTAACTTGACAGAGGTGGTCCACTGCTATGCATTCTGGGAGAGAGTACTTAAGAGGCAGACGCCATTTTTGGTTCTCTTTTACCTGCTGGCCCTCCTGGCCTAAAGGTATGTGACGGCTTCCTTTCAGTCTGAGGACCATGCTGGCCCGAGGCTGCATTACTATAAGTGGGCCCAGAGGTCGTCTGGGGCCCGCTGGTTTAGAGGTGGTCCTGTGCTGTGCTGTGATTTGCAAAATCCCCCAAGATCTTGTAGTTTGCAGATAAAATCTCTTTGTAGGGGCTATGTCACCAGTGCCTTAACAAATCAGGAGGTGAAATGCAAAAAAATGTAAATAACAAAGTAAATAGTTGATTTAAAAAATCAATTGAAGATGTTTTGGGAGCAATATTCCCAGTTACACACACCTAGGATTATTAGTGTTGGGGTTAAAGGTCTGGTTTATAGGTAAATAATGCATTTCTTCTTGTATAGTGAGACTGGGATTTGATTTGATGCCAATAAAAAAATATAAAATCTGTTGTTGCTAACCTCCTTCTGAAAATGCCAATTACCTTTCTTGTTTATCCTAGAGAGAGACACTTTCTGAGTCACTAAACTGGAACAAGAATTCTAATCAGGTTCTGATTTCTCATGCAATATGCTTCTCCTAGGTTAGTGATTGTGAGCTAATGCTTAAAAGTGATTGTAAAGCCTTGAGTTTATAAAAAAAAAATAACAAACATGTCATTCTTACCGCCACTGTGCAGTTAGTTTTGCACAGAGGGGCCCCGATTCTTGACTTCTGGGGTCCCTCGGCAGCTCTCGCTGCTCCTACCCGCATCGTATAACGCCCTAGGAGAAGCGCTCTCCTGGGGGGTAACCTTGCGATTTGATTGACAGCAGCGGGAGCTGTGCTGCTATCAGTCTATCCAATCAAGCCAAGAACTCCGGGTAGGGGAAGAGCGTCTCTCCGCCGTGACAAATTCCAGGGCCCAGGTAAGTAAAATGGGGGGGGGGCTGGGGGGCCGGTCACTGCCAGGTGTTTTTTCACCCTAATGTATAGGATGCATAAAGGTGAAAAAACATGAGGGTTTACAACCCCTTTAACCAACACCTTACACAAGGATACACAAGGATACATTTTAAAAATGTTTATTTCTATGCAGTAGTGAAATGCGTTAGTCATACCACCATAGCTTGACAGATAATTGGCTAATTATGGTTTAGTGAATCTGCCTGCTCATATTTGGGGTTCTGTCTAAGCAGATAGTTATTCAATAGTGACTCACATAGTTTATTAAATTCCAAAGGTAGAATGTTAACTTTATTTCAATAGACTTTACTTACAAAAGTTGAGAATTCTGTGATGGAATTGTTATCTATTGATCTGCCAAGCTCCTACACATTGTACTAAAGTACAATTCAGATAATGCTTTCTATGTAATCACATTGAAGTGGTGAAACAGCCGTCTTCAGAGTTACTGATGGAATGTGTAGGCTGTGCTAACTGTTAATGCATATAGCACATCAATGTTTAGCAAAAGTCTAATGAAATTTGACAAAAGCTGGTAATGTATCTGTCAATCCTTTACTTGAGATAGCTTAATGTACAACTTTTCACTTCATCGCTTAAATGTTTTTCTAACTCTGATCATGGTTAGTACTTGGATTAAATAGACTACAGTATATAAATGTACAGTCAATCACTTTTTGGTGGTAATAGTTTGTACTTTAAAGCTGAACTCCATGTAGAAATAAAAGACAAAAAATATTACAGCTTTGTATTAATCTTCTCCTGCCCGCGATATAACCGAAAGACGGCTACAACGTGGGCCTAAATTGCCGGGAAGGTGTCCGTGTACGCCATCCGATGCATGAGCTGCCTGCGCGCCCCCTGCAGGGCGCACGTGGCGCGGTTTGTGATCAGCGAGTCAATCAGATTCGGCTGATCACAGATCTAAGTAAGAGGCCGATCCAGGCCACTTACCACGTGATCAGCTGTCAGCCAATAACAGCTGATCACGTGATGTAAACAAAAGATCGTAATTGGCTTTTTTTTTCTCTTGCTGAAAGCGTGAGGGGAAAAAAAAGCCAATTACCCGCTTCTGTCAGAGGGACATTTGTCCCGCACATGGAGACCCACTGCAGCTAAGCAGTGCCCACCAGTGCCACCTGTCAATGCCCACCAGTGCCACCTACCTGTGCATATTGGTGCTGCCTATCAGTGCCCACCAGTGCCACCTACCAGTGCCCACCTGTGCCACCTATCAATGCCCATCAGTGCCCATCAAGGCCTCATCGTCAATGCCACCTATCAGTGCTACCTATCAGTGTCACCTACCAATGCCCATCAGTGCCACCCATCAGTGCCACCTATCAGTGTCCATCAGTGCCACCTATCAGTGCCCACCAGTGCCATCTCATCAGTGCACTTCAGTGCCACCTATCAGTGCCCATCAGTGCTGCCTTATCAGTGCCTATCAGTGCAGCATATCAGTGCCCATCATTGCCCAAAAGTGCAGCCTATCAGTGTCCATCAGTGCAGCCTCATCGGTGCACATCAATGAAGCAGAAAAATTACCTGTTTGCAAAATGTTATAAGAAACATAAAAAAATAAAAAAAACAGCAGTGATTAAATACCACCAAAAGAAAGCTCTATTTGTGTGGAAAAAAATGATAAAAATTTAATTTGGGTGTAGTGTTGTGAGACTGCGCAATTGTCATGCAAAGTTTGACAGCGCTGAAAACTGAAAATTGGCCTGGGCAGAAAGGTGGTTTAAGTGCCCAGTAAGCAAGTGGTTTATATGTCCTTACAGTGTCATTAAACCCAGACTATGAAAAACTGGCATTACATGCTATATAAGAGAGTGTGCATACATTACTCACAAAGCCACTAAAGCATTGGTTTTGTGTAGAGTGAAATATACCTGGTTGATCCTTCCTTCAGCTGTCCCTCCCATCTCCTCTGTGTCTCCATTGCAGGCTGAGAATGTGTAGACCAGCTTGTGTCCTCTACTGAGTATACTCATATTTCAGTTCCCTTCTAAGCTCCTAATTTTCTCCTTTTCCTTATATGTGCAGCTCATGTAACTATAGGGTCACACATATAGGTGTATACACAGTGGTAAATAACACTCCCCTCCTCTATGTTTTCCTAATATTGTTAAACACTATGGGGGCGGGATATAGTATGCCGATTGATTACATTCACTGAAAGACTCACAAAAATACTTTGTTTTAATATAAAACAGTATTAAATATATCAAATGTAATTGCTAATACTTGTAAAGTAAAAAAGAACCTGGGATGCAAATGCTGTCTGAACAAAGCCAGTGTCAATCATCTTTGACCCCTCCTGCACCATAAAAATGCACATCTAATGTTCAATAAAGATTTATAGAGAGCTATAAAACAGTTTTTTGATGTTTATACTTTAATTTGAATTGCTCTTCTGAAACTGTTTTTTTTTTTTTAGTCATGTGACTGGCACGGCACCAATCGGGGCTGGCCAGACACAGACCCACACTGTAGAAAGTATAGAAGCCCCTCCCAATGATCTTTTCCTGCAGATACCAAAGAACAGGGAAAGATCACATGACCACACAACAGCACTGCAGGAATGAGGTACTAAATGAATTATGGCAATTAACTCTTCTCTATTTAGTATCACTTTGATTGTATTTTTTAAGTGCAAGCAGCGCTTGAATTTGACTTGGTACCAACTTCTTGTAATGTCTGTACAGTACATCTCAGACAAGGAAAAAGAAAAGCAGCAAAAGTAGCTAAACATGAGCAAAAATCATGTGAACAAAAATAAAAAATTAAATAGGACTCCCCCCCGCCCCCCATTCTGAACCATACCTAGACCACATGCGCTCAACATAGGGGCCATGAAGATGAGGACAAGGGTCTCTTCCCCCCAACCCTGGCCCAGTGGTTGTGAAGAAATGGGAAGGGAAGACTTACCCCTACTCATTCAGAAAATAAGTCCTTTGTAAATAAACACACACAGGCATTTGAGTCCTTTATCCCCCCCCCCCCCCCTTCCCAGAAAGATCCAGCATTGTAAATTAATTGCAGAAAAAGTATCAGTGCCAAAGTCCCAACCCTGTCCAAAGTGAAGTTGGCACAGTATTATCTTCCTCTTTAGGAAGACAATACTGTGCCAATTATACAATTATGCATGTTCATCATTTCTTCGAAAAATTATCATTTATTTTATGGTTTGCTCATGAATGTCTGCCCATCATAATATGTCTGTCTATAGCTTAAGGGTGATTGGCAGTTATGCTATTGGCATTAGAGGACAAGCTCTTATCAGCAGCACCTGCTCTGAGCAGGCCTATATCCTTAACAGATGTTGCGATGTATGGAATGGATGAATGTGCTGATGTTTGATAAAGAAATAATGCAGCTTTGTATGCACTTTCTTTCTCTCTTTTGTGATGCCCGATACATGGCCCCTGTGGGGAGCACAGTTTCATGTATTGTACAGTGAGAATTAATTATGTTCAGCCTTGCAGCGTGTTGTCATTCCATGAGAAGCATTGTTGAAATTTTGTTGAAATGCAGTTGACAGTGAGATATCACAAGACGAAAGAATGGAATCAATTACCGCTCTTATTATTCTTGTTTAATGAGCTGGTTAATTGAGCTGCATGCCAAAAGTTCATTTTATACTAGTGACCACTCTTGTTTCTGCGATTATATAAACCTCACATTAAAAGTTCTTTTGTTATCCATTTTCTTCTTTATCATTCACCTCTTAAAGGGCAACTATACTGTACATACATTTTAAAAAATAAATGGAAACATTTATAGTGATATATGGGGTGTCCAGGGTCCTTCTTAAAGTGACCCTTTTGTTATCCTTAAACAACTAAATGATAGCTATATTGTAGGTGATCAGGCTGAATACCCAACTGCCTGGTAGGCAGTGAGGGAAACCTTCGCTTACTTTAAGAGTTCTGGGTGCCACAGCTGTCTGACGCTTTAGGGCAGGGGTAGTGAATTAAAATTCATGGGGGTCTGGTCAGAAAAATGTTCTTCCAGCGGTGGTCCTAGTGTTGTATTGGTGCTATGACTTCACATGATATCCTGCACATCTCAGCCTCCCGTGCACGTTACAGGCCCCTCATCTCAGACCCCCCAATATAGACTGACCCATCACAGACCCCCCCATCAGAAACTGACCCATCACAGACCCCCTATCACAGATGGAACCATCACAGACCCCCCCATCAGAGACTGACCCATCACAGATTGACCCCCATCACAGACTGACCCCCCCATCACAGACTGACCCCCCAACACAGACTGACCCCATCACAGACTGACCCCCATCACAGACTGACCAACATCACAGACTGACCCCCATCACAGATTGACCCCCATCACAGACTGACCCCCCATCACAGACTGACCCCCCAACACAGACTGACCCCATCACAGACTGACCCCCATCACAGACTGACCAACATCACAGACTGACCTCCATCACAGACTGACCCCCATCACAGACTGACCAACATCACAGACTGACCCCCATCACAGACTGACCAACTCATCACAGACTTACCCCCATCACAGACTGGCCCCCCATTACAGACTGGCCCCCCATTACAGACTGACCCCCCATCACAGACTGACCTCCCATCACATACTGACCCCCCCATCATAGACTGACCTCCCATCACAGACTGACCCTTCCATCATACACTGGCCCCCCCAACACAGACCCCCTCGATAGTAGACTCCTGTCCTGCACAGCACTCCCCCCTCCCCATAGAGCTCTACCTTATTAACACAAGACATGCAGCGTGGCCACTCTGGACAATGGGTGGAACTTTTCACGTTAAAGGTGGGTGATTGATTGCTGGGACTGCTCTACTGCATAGCACCCAAGCACCTGCTTCTTAACTTAAAAAGTCCCGCCCTTTGTCCAAAGCGGCCGCGCTTCACATCTTATGTGAAAAAGACAGGCAGTGTGAGGAGGGGGCAGTGCAGAGATCTTATCAAAGGGACAGACCCATGCGTGCCTGCTATACTGTGAACATAGCAGTGGCAGACAGGCGAGCCGGCGGCGGGAAAAGGGCACACAAGCAACAATTTGGCGAGGCTGCAGGCCAGGTAGTATGGCTACTGGGGCCGGAACCAGACCGCGGTCCACCATTTAGTGATGCCTGCTTTAGTGTATATTGGAAAGCGTGTTCCTCGCTGGATGCTTTGGTTCCACCCATCAGCCCCTATATCACAATCAGTGTTGACAGCCTACCAGATTGGTATTTACTGACACGACACCAAAAATTTACTGACACAGCCTTTTTTACTGAAACTTCCATAAGTTACAAAATTACAGTTTAACATGCAAATTTCAGTATTTAGGCTACACACAAGTACATTGTGCAATTAGCAATGTGATTTAAGGTAGATATTAAGGCAAAAAAACATATTTCTTATTTTTGATATAGCAAGTAAGTAGCTCAGGGACAGGACAAGCAAGAAATTAGAATGGGTGGCACACACATGAAATTGACCCTCACAGTGACACTGGCAGCAGTGTGCAGCAGCACAAATGATGATGACACCTCGGCGGCCTGACGCGTTCTCTTCTGAGTCACAGTGACAGTTTCTTTTCACGCCTGGTGATCCCTTTAGTCCACTTCAGTCCAAACAACATTGACAGTCCCCGGCTCCGGCTCCGGCTGCTCTACTGTGCTCCCTTGCATGACATCACACGACAGGCACCGTCTCCGCCAGACCCGCCAACCACTGGAGCAGCCCGAACACACTCCAGCAGGCACTCGGATGGGCTTGGCTGGCTCCAGACCGGAACTGTGCATGTGCAGTTCCAAGCTAAGTGTCACAGCCAAATTTTTTTTACTGGTGACCTTTTCCTGTCACTGGCATTACTGGCAGGAGGAAAGTGCCCATCTTTTACTGGCTGCCAGTAAAAATACTGAAGGTTGGCAACACTGGTCACAATATGCTGCAGTGGCAAGAGATCCTACATGCTCAAGAATGTTGGATAGCCTAAACACCTGGAGCTTTTGTAGCAACAAAGGCTTCCCTTCTTTCCTATTTTTCATGCTTACTAGTAAAGGACCATGGCTTAATTTGTGGGGTACAATTTTCTATCCCACAAAAATCTGTCCATACCATGAAAGGGCCATTTGAAAGTTTTTAGCCCCCTTCCTCCCCCTCAAGGTCAATGGTTCCCAGTCTTTCCCTGCTGGTGCAGTTATAAGAAATGCAATTTTCCAGCATGGAAGTAGCCTTTCGCTCTGGCTAGGTAATGCCAGGCAGCAGTCATTGAGTGGTGTTCAGCAGGCAGATAGTGCACACATGTTAGTATCAGTGAAATTCCATGTCTGTTGGTCAATAGTGAATGAGCTGAACCTTGAGGGTCCTACTAGGGTGAAAGCAAGGAGCAAGGAAGGTCCTGGTACAGTTGCGATACAAGCAATCAGAAAAAGCAATCTGAATTACATTCTCGACAGCCTGTAAAGTGCAGGTACCCCCAGCCACCAACATCAGAGTAAAACACTCTGCTCTTTGTTTTATGGGTGGGCATGGTACTTATTCCCCTTCTTTGGTGCCTTATAATATCCCCAGAACTGTCACATGGGGCAGGGAAAGAGTCTATATTCCTGTGTAAACTTTGACTAGTCATTTTGGAGTATACACAGAAAAGCAGAGTGCTGAGGGAGTGAGAAAATACATGTGTGTGTGTGCTGACTGGAGAACCAGTTCACTGACTCAACTCAGCAGGAGGCATGCCAGACCACTACAGAGAGTCCATTGCTTCCACACTCACAGCAAGGGTCCTTCTTCACAGCATGCTGGCAGGGAACAGGTTTTCTACTCAGACTGTTGCTGGAGAAAATAAATTGTAGGATATTGCATACCTATTCTTTTGATGCACCCAGAATGTATTTGCAGAATTAAAATGAAAGTTTAGTTAGGCTTTAAAGTAGAAAATTCATACTAAAATTCTCAGTACATTTAAGAAATGTAATTTGATAGTAGTTAAATATTGATCGATTTTGGAGCGAATGGACTTTACAGAACAAAACTACATTCGCTGTTAGACATTTGTTTGTTCAAGAAAAAATTTCCATACTGCTCTTTCAAATTTTCTCATCACTGCAGTCTAAAATGAATGTCGATTTGACTCCACTAACGATTAAAAAACAAGAAACATTAGGAACAGAAGGGACAAACCAATCTGTACACAGAGAGAGATAAAACAATTTAATTACTGGAGTGTATAATTCTTAGAACCTGTTTCAGTTTTTTTTGCTCTCTCTGCCCCCAGTGAGGATATTTACTTATTTCTAGTTGCATCACCGGACCATTGTTATTGTTACAAGGTCTCAGGTGTGAATGGGGAGCAGGTGTGTTAAATTTGGTGTTATCGCTCTCACTCTCTCATACTGGTCACTGGAAGTTCAACATGGCACCTCATGGCAAAGAACTCTCTGAGGATCTGAAAAAAAAATGTTGCTCTACATAAACATGGCCTAGGCTATAAGAAGATTGCCAAGACCCAGAAACTGCAGCACGGTGGCCAAGACCATACAGCAGTTTAACAGTACAGGTTCCACTCAGAACAGGCCTCACCATGGTCGACCAAAGTGTTAGGGCTAGGCTCAGCCCTTCATTCCTCTGTCGGCTAATTGCCAGCTCCTATCTCTCCACAGTGACTCACCTGTTGATGATATCCTGTTCGTCAGTCCTGCCTACTTAAGCCCTCCAGCCCAGATGATCTCTGCCTTCGCCTTGGTCAACATCACAGAGACTATCTCCTGCATTCCTGTTAAAGACTTGCTGACATTCCTTCAGGCTCCACATCCTGCTTGCTGTTCCACTACCCTGATGTCTGACTTCCTGACTTTCTGGCTTGTATGACTATCCATTCCGGTTACCGAACTTTGACTATGTGTTGACTACGTCCCACAATGAAGCCTCTTTTAAAGATGATGCACAAAAAGGCCCGCAAACAGTTTGCTGAAGACAAGCAGACTAAGGGCATGGATTACTGGAACTATTACTGATTACTGATCAGACCAAGATAAACTTATTTGGTTCAGATGGTGTCAAGCGTGTGTGGTGGCAACCAGGTGAGGAGTACAAAGACAAGTGTGTCTTGCCTACAGTCAAGCATGTGGGTGGGAGTGTCATGGTCTGGGTTACATGAGTGCTGCCTGCACTAGGGAGCTACAGTTCATTGAGGGAATCATGAATGCCAATATGTACTGTGACATACTGAAGCAAAGCCTGATCCCCTCCCTTCGGAGACTGGGTTGCAGGGCAATATTTGCACGATAACGACCTCAAACGCGCCTCCAAGCTGAACACTGTCTTGCTAAAGAAGCTGAGGTTAAAGGTGATGGACTGGCCAAGCATGTCTCCAGACCTAAACCCTATTAAGCATCTGTGAGGCATCCTCAAACGGAAGGTGGAGGAGCACAAGGTCTCTAACATCCACCAGCTTCGTGATGTTGTCATGGAGTATTGGAAGAGGACTACAGTGGCAACCTGTGAAGCTCTGGTGAACTCCATGCCCAAGAGGGTTAAGGCAGTGCTGGAAAATAATGGTGGCCGCACAAAATATTGACACTTTGGGCCCAATTTGGACATTTTCACTTAGTGGTGTACTCACTTTTGTTGCCAGAGGTTTAGACATTAAGGCTACTTTCACACTGAGGAGCTTTACAGGGGATATAGCGCTAAAAATAGCGCCTGTAAAGCGTCTCTCCTGTCACTTCAGTGTGTAAGCCTGAAGGCTTTCACACTGGAGCGGTGTGCTTGCGGGATGTTAAAAAAAGTCCTGCAAGCAGCATCTTTGAGGCGCTTCAGGTGTGGTGTATACACCACCCCTAAAGCGCCCCTGCCCATTAAAATATATGGGCAGCGCTGCCGAAGCATCTGCAAAGTGCCTCGGCAGCGCCACCTTACGGGCGCTTTTAACCCTTTATTCAGCCGCTAGCGTTGGTTAAAAAAAATTTACACTGTTATACAAACTGCACACTCACTACTTTACATTGTAGCAAAGTGTCATTTCTTCAGTGTTGTCACATGAAAAGATATAATAAAATATTTACTGTGAGGGGTGTATTTAAATGTGAGGGGTGTACTAATTTTTGTTAGATACTGTAAGTGTGATTGAGCGTGGGCCCATTTCTGCACTTTTTCTATGCCTTTCTATGTATAGGGCAGCCCATTAATTTCAATGAGCTGACCTACTTAAAAGAAATGCAGAAAAAAGTCCCTGACTCTTTTCCAAAAGTGTACTGCACCGAACCGCATGGTGCTGTGGCACCATGTGGCTTGAAGCATGCAAAAAGCACATGCTTGCAAATGCGTGAGAGCTGCTTTAACAATTAATGGTACCACTGCATGTCTGCTAAAGGGCAGCATATTGGACACTCAGTGAACTTCCTGAAGACTCACTGTACGTTAAATACGCCATATCCGGTTTCCTATTTGCATCACATCTGGTCCTTGGAATGCACGCCGGCTCCGGGGATACGAGCGGCAGTGCAGGAGCAAAATAACAGTCGAGCTGGGTGTGTTGGTACCCTTTTGGCACCCATAGAATGTGAGTGGCATTTTTATACTTCGTCTGTTTACTGTTTAAAATAAACTGAATACCCCGTGATCTACATCTGGGTTTCTTATTTACTATTACGATTGAATGAGCATTTACACTAGTGAGACCTTCAAGCTGGGAGACATTGGAATCTTTATGGAGAAGATCTGAAAACATGGCTACAGTGTTCACCACACTGAAGGGATGGAAGCACGTAGCAGCGTTCTACTTAATATTATTGCCTATACCTCTTTTCCCCCCTAGTTGACCTATGTCAGTCTCCCCTAGTTTAAGCTTTTATCATCATTATCAGTCTTATCAGCTTTATTTTGTTTATTTAATTATTTATCCTTGGCAATGAATTCATCTTCCTCCCAACAAGTGTGCTGTCTTGCTTTCTTTGTGCTTCCTGGTGGTGCGTGGGCTGGCATCCGTGGGCCGTCCCTCCTCGTCTGGTCTGGGAGCTGCGATGCACACTGGCGGCCTCCTTGCCCTATGATGGGTGGGTGTGCCTCCACTGTGCATCGATGTCACACCACACATGCTGCACGTGGTACCGTTGCGCTGGTGGGAGTTTTATCCATCTCCGCGAGCTCAGTGGAGGGCAATGGCACCGCTTCCTCGGCGGCTGGTCGCCTCGGGGATGGCGCCTCCTCCCCGCATTGCACGCGTGTGTGACGTTTGGGCTGCTTGATGGCAGCGCCTATTTAGGATTCCTCCCAGTGGGGGACTGGGCACTCAGGGTTCTTTTGCACTCACACCATCATGCGGACACGGTCCTCATTCTTTCACCATATCCGGTATCCATTCACACTCGTGGGCCCTATTCGATTGGTTGTATTTCACTTTTTGCAATGGTATTGGCAGGGCTCAAAATTTCAAGTCCTGAGCTACTAGCCAGGCCTTAAGAGTTACTCGCCACCAGTTACCCCACCCAACCCCTACCCTGCCCCTAAACTTGAATTAAATTCAACGTAAAACAATGTAATTATAACCTCCATTGGTGTCAGTGGATGCTATAATAACTTCCAAAACAGGTATCCAAGGCTGTGTTAATAACCCTTAGCATTGATGTCAGCAGATGCAGAGTTTCTCTCCACCTCTCTTACCTGCCACATCTTGGCTTTCTTTGTCACTATCCTCATCCTGCACACACCCCCATTTAATTTATCACTGCTATTCCAGCCATGGGCTCTTTCTTACACATATCCCCATACAGACTACACCTGGTTGGTTCATCCACTTTCACATAACCAGAGCCCTGCTGGGCCACATCCTCTGTGGGTGTGGTCTGTGTTGGCTGCCACTGAGCTTGCTCCCGGCCATGATGCCTTTGGATGGCTTGCAGTTGTCGGCACTATACCTCCAATTGCACAGATCTATGTAAGTTACCACCCTGGGGGGAGTGTCTTCACCCCACCTCTTTATTTGTTGATAGAGGTTCAACTATTCAGACATATCTCTTTAATTTCAGACTCATCACGCACTTGATCCTGAAGATTGGCAACAAGCCATGAAACAATACAGAGAAAGAGACAATACATACCGTGTTTCCCATTATTTCTCATAAGTTCATTATCTATTTTATGCTTTTACCTATCAATATAGGGATCCATGAAGCCATAGACTAGGCAGGCACTCTTCATAATAATTATGTGTGTGTATATATATCAATGTTGATGAATTATGAAATTGTAACCTTGTGATATCTATTGCTACCTGTGTTAGTATCATGTTAACTGTTTTCAATTAGACATTGAGATCATATTTGTACCCTTTTTATATGAATTAAATAATGTATATGAATTAATTAACAGCTTATATTAATCAAGTTATTCTCTTGCAATCACGTTCTTAGCTCAAAGTCCCAACCCTTTTTTTTATTTAGTTCTCATATACTGACATGGATGGAGGCACATTGCCTTACCAGGCCATGGCTTCATATAAAGTCCCACCAATCGCCTTCCCCATTCCCCTCTTTATAGTATACTGTATATTGATGGACTAATGTCTGCCTTTGTATTCTTACTAGCTATAGGTAATGAACATCCCATTCGAAAACCAAGGGCATTGAAATATGGAGTTGGCACCTCTTTCCAGGTATTCTTCTGGAATGTTTTGTTACAAATTTTTTTGGAGGGTGTCTGTGGAGATTTGTGTCCATTCAGTCAAATGAGCATGGGTAAGAAAGCCTGGCTCACAACTGATATTCCAGTTCATCCAGGTGTTCAGTAGGGTTGTGGTCTGGGCTCTGTGCAGGCCACTCAAGTTCCTCCATACTGAACTCATCAAACCATGTCTTAATGGACCTGGCTGTGTGCATTAGGGCACAGTCATATTGCTATAGAAAAATACTTTCTCTAGCCTATTGCCACAAGGTGCACAATTTTCTAAAATGTACTGTATTTGTATTACTGTAGCATTAATGTATACAGATGACTAATGATTTTGCTGTAATTAAAATAAAAAGTGTAATGGCAAGCCAGTAAAGAAGTGAAAATTACTTCTACCTATAATTTCATATAAATTTTAGCATAATAACTCAATATACTGTATAAACTTAAAAAAATGCAATACACTTTAATACTCAATAAAAATGCCTAATGGTTTCTTTTCAAAGCGTTTATGAAGAACTTTTTGCAAATTACACCTTTACTAAAAAAACCTGCCATTCTATGTGCGATAAACACATAAGCCCACAATGATAAAGTTCTGAACAAGTTGTTATCATCTCACCAATAATTTGCTTAAATTACTACCATCAAGAAGAAGAAGTTAGAGAAGTATCCGTTTTGGCATTAAAAAACTGTTTTGAACATCTGCTTTGTGCTCTCTAATGTCTTTAGCCAAGGTATGTATTTTCCAGCAGAATCATGAAAAGAATACAGAAACTATATGCAAACAGGAGAATACGAAGATTAGAAAAGATTAAAGATTTCATTTTAAGCATGATAAAAATAGTCAGGTAGAACATTGTAAAAAGAAGGATTATTCTCAAGTGTTCTTACACTTCAAAGCCAAAAATGATTAGATACAAACCACAGGGAAAAAAGCGAATACAACCGGTTCTAAAATAAACTTTATGGAGCGTAGAACAGTGGTGGCCATTAGCTTTGAAGAAAATTTGTCACTCCCCTTCGTACCTTTCTCAGCATAGGCCCCCATTCTAGGCTTTATGGAGCGGCTGCTATTTCAGGCTTCACACATAATGTTGTGCGTGTCCAAAATGTAGGCTCTTTTTAAAAGTGAAGGTAGCAGTTTCAGATTAAAAGATGGGTGCTGAAGGGCTGTGGGCTTGTGTCCATGGCATCAGATTAAGATGTTTCTGAGATCATTCAGAATTCATTGGCAAGTGCAATTGGCCTGCAGTTGATCTACTTTTGAACTGTAGTTAACCTGCTCTAAGTGGGTTTCTGTTCTCATAGTCTTAAATAGTAATTTGAAACTTGCTTGCAGTGAACAAAAGCCCATCAACACATGGTCGTATATTTATATTTTCTTCCCATAAAATATGCAGTGCTACCTCTTTCTACCCCAATGGACTGTCTAAATCTGTATGCTCTTAGAACCAATTCCTAGATCAACAGAGCAAATTGTCACTTTACTCAGATAATGAGTTGGTTCTGTGTGTATGGATCCAGAAGAGTACAGGACAGTTTTCTATCCACTAAAGCCCAGGACCAGATTACTCCCCCATCCCCACCACTATCATATAAGCACTCCTTACTACAGTTTATCATAAAAACAATGGGGTTGATTTACTAAAACTGAAGAGTGCAAAATCTGATGCAGCTCTGCATTGAAACCAATCTGCTTCCAGGTTGTATTGTCAAAGCTTAATTGAACAAGCTAAAGTTAGAATCTGATTGGCTGTCATGCAGAGCTGCACCAGAGTTTGCACTCTCCAGTTTTAGTAAATCAACTCCAATGTTTGAATACATATCTTTCTTTCTTCCTTCTTCGGTCTGGTGCTGGAGGCCACAGGTCTTTTTCTTTTCTGTATATTCTTCTTTAGATTTCATAAAAGAAAGGTGATGTAGTGCTAACGTTTCTTTAACCTCTTCCTGCCCAGCCTATTGAGTAAAATGACAGCTACGTGGGAGCACTGTTGTTCTGGGAGGATGTCATATTATGTTCTCCCAGGATCGCGCCTCTCACGCGCCCCACTGCGGCGTGATCTGTCAACCACTGTGTCATCCAGACACGGCCGATGACAGGTTACTGTACCGGTCCACTGTCGGTATCATGTGATCGCTGTGGCTAATCAGTAAATCACATGATATTTGTACACAATGAAAGGCTTTATTACATGCCTTTCATTGTGTACTATTGTGATGAGCTCTGTGATCGGTCACAGTCATCACATGTTACAGACAGGGCCAATCACAGTCCATCTGTACCATGTGATTAGAAAGGGCCAATCACAATAGTAAACACTGAATGAGTAGTTTTCATTTAGAAAAAAAATGGTTGCTTATAACTAAAATGCACAGTTATAAGCAATCATAATGTGTAAAAAAACAATAAAACTCCTGATCACCTCCCCAGAGTTGTACAGTGTTACTGTAGTAACAATGTATTTCTTTGGTCACTGTGTGTAAAAAACACATTGTAATGAAAAAAAAATGTAATAAAAAATATTTTATAAAATTGAAAATGATGTATTTATTTTTTACATATTGTCACCAGTCAGTGTCCCTGATCACTGCCACACCAGTCGTATGATGACGCTTTACTGCACTGGTGACAGTATGCAAAAAATTGTGCAAAAAAACATTTTTTGAATTCCTTTATATTTCAAAAAATTATGACAAAAACATACAACTACAAAAAACTTGCCATGCCTCTTACTAAATACCTTGGGCTGTCTACTTTCTATAAAGTTATCATTTGGCGGATATTTGTACTGTTCTGGCATGTTGGGGCCATCAGTACATCAGGATTGATCAATTTTCATATATATATATATATATATATATATATATATTTACCAAAGTTTATGGACTCTATAACTGTCTTACAGACTAAATAATAAACACCTATTTGAGTTACTGTCACCAAAGAAATGTAACAGAATACATTTTGGCCTAAATTTATGAAAAAAGAATATTTATTTGTAACATTTTATAGCAGAAACAGGGAAAAACGTGTTTTTTTAATAACATTTTTAGGTCTTTTCTTGTTTATTTTGCAAGAAATAAAAGAAAACAGCGGTGATTAAACACCACCAAATAAAATCTCTGTGTGAAAAAAAATGATAAAAATTTCATATGGGGACCAGGCAGGGATGGCCCCTTTCCCCATTACTTTTTCTCCTTACTCTCGAACCTATATTAAACAAAATTCACCTGAAACCCGATATTAGAGGTATCACTATTAAAAAACAGACATACAAACTCACGGCATTCGCGGACGACCTTCTGCTTTTCCTAACTGACCCACATATTTGTCTACAAAGTCTATTAAAGGACTTAAAGCACTTCCAGATGCTCTCTAATCTAAAGATAAACCACTCAAAATCAAACTCCCTGAATATAACGTTACCTCCAGACAAGGTCTCACAATGCCAACAAAAATGTTCCTTTCAAGGACTCGATTACCTACCTTGGAATGAAAATCCCAACATCTCATTCAGAACTTTTCCAATTTAATTTTGCCCCAATCCTAAAGGAAACGAGGGAAGTTCTAAAACATTGGAACGCACTCAATATCTCGTGGTTTGGTAGAGCCTCTCTACTCAAAATGACTATCCTCCCTAGCTTTTTCTACTTACTACAAAACATTCCCATATGAATACCTACTTCTTTTTTCTCCTCTTTTCGTCAAGCATGTTCATCTTTCATTTGGAGAGGCAAACCGCCCAGAATTAAATTTGATCATCTCACCCTTCCGAAAAATAAAGGTGGAATCACCCTCTCTGATCTTTGTCGCTACTGTTGGGCAATCCATCTAGTCTGAGTAGTAGATTGGAACATACATCACACGGTAAAGGACTGGGTCACGTTAGAGCACATAGTCACTCCTCAATGTTTGGGATCCTTACCATGGATACATCCACAACATATCTCTTCTCAAACTAAACTCCACCCCTTGATTGGCCCCACATTGGAAGCCTTCTGTATCTCGACCAGGGTCGCAAACCCAACTCCATGGATGGGTCCTCTAACTGCACTGTGTGCCAAAACAGATTTCCCCTCAGGCACAAATGACAACTTCCTAGGCAAGATCTGGCCACACAGAGACATATTGGCATCTCACCTACTTCACAGATGATCCCTTTTGTCATTAGATGCTCTTAACACCAATTTAGCTCCTCACCTTATCTCAATGTGGACATACATGCAGATAAAACATTTTTTGACCAGGCTGGAAACTGCCCACCACTGGATAAAAGCTCCATCAACTCTGGAAGCACTATACACTAAACAAACCCCTCAATTATATTCCTGACTATTCAAAGATTACTCAGCCTTTTCTAGCAACTCATGTCTAGGTTGGGAACATGATCTAAACATAAAATTCACTGACCCCGAGTGGGAATCTGTTCCCACATACACTAGGAATCCCTTAATGTCGCCACACAAGAATGTGGTATTAACATTCTCAGAAGATGGTACAGAACACCTGCGCTGCTTAACAAATTCTCTAGCTCGATCCCTAATAGATGCTGGCGATGCAATGCTGAGGATGGATCAATGCTGCACATTTGGTGGTCATGCCCTACAAGCCAAACATTTTGGAAATGAGTCCATGACACTATTCTCTCAGTCACTTCAGAACATTTTGAGTTCTCTCCTGCTCAATACCTGCTCAATACCTTCATCATACTGTCATCCCTAAGAAACGTTATGTCAAATCACTAGCGATGTTTATGATAAACGCTGCTAGACACTGTATACCATGCCACTGGCGTTCTTCAACCATCCCAACGAAAGAGGAATGGTATTGCAGACTTAACAACATAGAAAGAAATTGAAGAACTCATCAGTATTTAACAAGAAAAGATATTCAAATTCACACAAACAGTTGACAAGACAACACCTGCATATTCAGAGAAAGATTGTTGATCACTTCTCAGCATATACACTCGATAGAAATAAAATCAAATAAACACCCTGCCCGAATATTTCCCTCTCGGTCCCTAAAGTGAAACTAATGAATATAGGGACTACTCAGTTCACCTCGAAATGTTTAACCTCAATAAACCACTACTTTGCCCTACCCTTATTTCTACTTTTGTACCTTTCTCTCCTCTCCTTATTAAAAACAAACATATCACTTTTTACAGCCAACATTATATCCTAAAAAAACGACAAACCCCAGGATTTTGTATTAGCATTAGTAAGCCAATTCTCTTCTATGGTTACTTTATATTAGAGAATAATAATTGGAGCTGATCTGATACAAATATGATTACTCTCTATTATGCGTTAATAATTATCTACTCCTCTAAAACTCATATGTTTCAGTTGACTACCTGTTAATTCATGCTGTATTTTGTGTAAGATATGTTACTTGTATATTTCATTGACTCCAATAAAAATTTACGAAACAAAAAAACTTTCTTATGGGTACAGTGTTGCATGACTGCGTAAATGTCATTCACAGTGTGACAGCACAGAAAGCTGAAAATTGGCCTGGGCCTTGAGGGGGGTAAAGGTATCCGTTATTGAAGAGGTTAAGTAATCAATTTAATTCATAATTAGTCAGGCAGATCATTGCATTACTTGCATTACATACATTATATAGACAAATGTTTTTTGACACCTGACCATCACACCTGTTGGCACATAGCCATGCAATCTCCATTGACAAACATTACAAATTTGTGTTTCCAACCTTGTGACCACAGTTTGGAGAAGGCCCTTTTCTATCATGAATGTGCCCCTGTGTAGAAAGTCAACTCCACAAAGACATGGTTTGATGAGTTTGGTGTGTAGAAACTTGAGTGGCCTGCACAGAGTCCTGAAACCAAACCTATTGAACATTATTAAGATGAATTGTAAGGCTGATTGTGAGAATGGTATTCTTGCTTAACACTAGTCCTTTATGGAGAGGTGCAGCGTGGTGCAGCGGCAATAAACACTAATGCCGCGTATACACGATCGGACATTCCGACAACAATATCCTGGATTTATTTCCGACGGATGTTGGCTCAAACTTGTCTTGCATACACACATTCGCACAAATGTTGTTGGAAATTCCGAACGTCAAGAACGCGGTGACGTACAACACGTACGACGAGCCGAGAAAAATGAAGTTCAATAGCCAGTGCAGCTCTTCTGCTTGATTCCAAGCATGCGTGGAATTTTGTGCGTTGGAATTGTGTACACACGATCGGAATTTCAGACAACGGATTTTGTTGTCGGAAAATTTGAGAACCAGCCCTCAAATTGTTGTTGTGGGAAATTCTGACAACAAATGTCTGATGGAGCCTACACACAGTCGGAATTTCCGACAACAGGATCATATTGAACATTTGTTGTTTGAAATTCCGACCGTGTGTACGCGGCATAAGAGTGCAGTTGCAGAAATATAACTTGTTAAAGTTCACAACAAGCCCGGCGGGAAGGCACCCAATTGGGAACACTCATAAGATTTAACAGCAATGTGTAACAGAGCAGGTCTCGGATGTGCAGACAGCGTTTATCTTGAGGGCGGAATGTGGTCTGGCAAGTCTGTGCCCCAATAGGGAGGCTTCCAGGAAGGATGGTGCCCCTGATAGTCAAGTGACCTGTCACTACACTATCCACACATGAAATGCGCACCAAGCCTGGGAGCCAGGGTCTTAAATAGAATCAGCCTGACACAGGATGGCCACCAGAGTCACATGGGGCTGCAACATCCAACCGGATTGCTTCCCCAGGGACCCAGGAAAACATAGAGGAACCATGTTCCTCTTGACTTCCTCTCCCTCTGCAATGCCACTGCAGTTGAGCTCCAACAGGAGAAAGTAGACTGCACCTGCTTACAAACTGACATCAAAAATGTACTTTTGGCTGGATAGACACATGCTCTGAAACCTTGTGAAATGCATTCCTAGAGAAGTGGAGGCTAATATAAACATATATCCTAAAATTTCACATCTTTGCCTTTTTCTAAATTATCTTATATATAGTGGGCAAGTATATAACAAAAAACAGCCCTTAAAAAAAAATTGTTGTGGACTTAACACCACTAACTGTGTAAGAAAAAGAGGAAAGGTGTAATTAAAGTTAAACTGTCAAATCCCACGATAATCTTTTATTTGAAGTGTTTTTTACCCCAGCATTTCATATTCCTGATATGTGCCTGCCGTATTATGTACTTGTATGAGAAAGTATCCTATTCTCTTTGTATTGCTTCCTTGGTGCGAAATCCCTACCGATTCCTGCCAGGCCCTCTGCTTTCCTATTAGAAACTAACCACACTAAGCAGGAGAACACAGCATGGTCAGTTCCCTAGCTATGCTGGAAACTCAGTGTATTCTCCTCAAATGTTCAGACTTGTCCTGACACCCCCCCCCCCACACCCTACACAGCCATTCACTGGGAAGATCAGTCTGCTGTTGCTTCTCCTCCCACCATCTATTATACAGTTGAGAACAGAGGAAGCAGAGGGAATGTGATCACTTATAAAAATTTTATTTTTTTTATTTATAATGTTTTTTTTTCATATCTATACACAAATGTTCTAATTTTAAGCGGAATAGGATGTTTTGCAAGGTGATCATTTACAATCACGTTATTGATCCAAATAGGCTGTTACAACCACCTAGGGGTCCAGCTGATTATTAATGACCATATTTCTGGAATGGAATGTTCAACAAGTTCATATAGACCTGATGGTGAGATGTCCAAAACATTCTGGCCATATCATGTAAATGTGGGAGGAAGAAGAATGAAGAAGAATAAAGTAACATTGCAATGTGTGTGGTGAACTTTAGGAATGGTTTACATTAGTTATAAAATAAATCTTTTACACGCACCATATTTTTCCCCTATACTTCTGGGTGTTCATTTGCCAAAATAAGTATGGTCTCAATGCCTACTTCGGCAGGATCCATTTACAACCACCTTTCTGTGTTTATTCACCAAAACTATTTATGAGCCTCTTATATGAAGTGTAATTATTTGTGAAGAGGATTGATATTTTCTTCGGAAAGTTGTTCAAAAGATTCAGCTGGCAATTCCTTATTGAAAACAGACACAACATTTTCCTTCCGTGAAGCCACAATTACAGGTTTTGCTGTGTGCCCACTAAAATCTTTCTGCAAACTCCACACAACTCATAGCCATGACCCAGCGTGCCCATTGGGGAATCACATTCTCTGGCTTTGTAACCTACAATTTACAGTCATTACGGACAATTCTGAACCATATAAAATATCCAAAAATGGGATCAAGCATATAAAAGTAGTGCCGGATTCCTGTCACATCGCTCATCTGTCTTTCAGACAGAAAGAGAAATGGTTAGACTCTTAGAGATAGCAGAAGATGGATAGACAATTATTTTTTTTATTTCTAACATAAAACATTGACGAATGATAGTGTTTTTATTCTAGAATATTGGTTCCCTGCTAGTTTGTGGAATAGTCACAATTATTTGTACTGTATTTTTTTAGATACTTCTTGCTGAAAGATTTAATGATGAAATCCCAGTCACTAAAATCTCATGTAAGATTTAACATGGTAATGCCATTTGAAAATGATGTTTTCAAATATGTTTAAATCTTCAGCTTTCATTAAAATAGTATCTACTGATCTGGCCATGAAGGTCCCTGATCAGACCACTTTCAATAATGGGATGAGAACAAGGTGTCCCTGTTTTCCTGTTGTGCTACTGCATTGTTATCTTATCACATGGGCTTCCAATGGAAACACGTCTCATATGCCGGCATAAAGGTCATCTCGATACACATATGCAGGCATTGTCCATTGTTGCTACCTTCAGTAAACCCATCTTGATGTAGCACTACCCCGTAGAGGTTGCAGATGACTGGGTTCACCACTCCTACATAGCCAGGCAAATAACATTTTTCAGCTTTCATCCAGAAACAAGGAACAGCCTTTGATCTTGTTTTTTTATGTTTTAATAGGAGGTAATAACTTGGGTGGGGAATAGGAGTTATGGGATGCCCAACTTGATAGCAACAAAAGTCAGGGACAACTTTCTCCCTATGTACAACTCCAATCGATTCTTCTCCTTTTCTTTGTAGAACTCCAATTGATTCCTCTCCTTGGTGGCTAACAATTTCTGTTAGAAAAGCAATAGCCCCTTAAGGGCTAGGAACTTGCAGTCCCTTTAGAAGTAGCACAAAGTGTTGTTAACTGCATCCTGGAGTACCTCCAACTCCCTTGTAGACACTGATCCCAGCTCTACTACTGACTCTTCACCAGTCTACCCGACTGACTCTTCACCAGTCTACCCAACAGACTCTTCACCAGTGTACCCAACAGACTCTTCACCAGTCTGCCCGACAGACTCTTCACCAGTCTACCCAATAGACTCTTCACCAGTCTACCCGACTAACTCTTCACCAGTCTACCCGACTCACTCTCCAGAGATTTTCCAGGGCAAGGTTAGGGAAGATTTAAGCACACAGCTATCTTCCAGAGAGACCTGCTACTTGTGGCAGTCTCTCACCTTATAAGTCCCTGTCCGTGCTGTAGTAATCACACTGTCCTCCTTGCTCCCGCTGCCTCTCAGGGAAGACTCCCTTCAAACTGATCCTGGCAGGCAGTGCACTCCCCCAGACTAAGGGGCTCATCTCAAGGGCCACCAGCAGTCCCCTCAGCACTCCATCTCCATCTTCCACCCGACTCTTGTGCCAGCCCCTTGCCAGGCCCACTGCCCGGGATCGGCTAAACTCCCCTAAGTATGATCTAACCTCCACCCTCCAGTTTCCAGAATGTTTTCCAACTTTCCAAAACCAGGGGGAGGCATCAGAGCGTTGTCTGTATGAGTCATCCAGCCCTGATGTCAAAAACATAAATTTTCCTGTATTTACACTAGTAGCATACTAGGGGGTGCCAATTGAAAAAAAGCCATGTATCCATTTTTGGAATGCATGTAGTCAGTAGATGACTTCCAAAGAGGTTGCAGGAGATCAGCAACAATGAGATGCAACAAATAATGATGAAACATGAAAACAGTACTAAAACATATGCCACTCCAAAATCTTTCATTCTAGTTTTGGATAGATTGGTAAAGGATTAGAACACATGTTGGGATTTTGCTGCATTCTAGGACTCCATTAGGGCATGTTCAGATGGGTGGTCAGGGGCTTGTATAAGCAGGTGATTGAGCTGAGGTTTTATAGCTCGCTGACCTCCTAAACAAGGGTACCTGTATGCAACCGTTTAGGGCTATACACATGCCCCACCCGCAATGCCTTGCTTTGCGGTAAAAATGAAATGACAAGTCACATTTTGGCGAGCAGTACTAAATTGAATGAAACCCATTCAGGTGAATAGGGCTGGGCTGAAACCCCCAGCATACTGTTGCAATGTGGTGGTTCAGCAAAACAGGTGGTGAGGAGGCTACATATCACCTCCTCACTTCCTGTCAAACACATCTGAAAAGTGATTCACTGCAGATTGCTTTTGAGAGGAATGGCAAGGGCTTCCGCTCATGAAATCAAGCCCCTAGAGAGATTTACCCACAGTTCATTTCTCACTAATGATAGTTATACCATTCTGTAACTAAGGGAACAGACAAACATCAACAATTGACAGGGATTTTAGTCTCCCTCCTCTACTAAAGAAAAACATTTTTTTTTCTAAATGTGTTGGTGTTGAAGAATTTCCTTCACTTCCTGTCCTGCTGAAAATGGTTTCATTAAATAGGAAGTGAAGAAAAATAGGCAACAGGGATAGAGACAAAAAAATTAAAAAATTACAGGGGTTCTAGCATTTTTTAAATGTTGTTGTTGGAGAATTCTCCTCACTTCCTGTCTGGTAAAATGTTGTCAGCAGGACAGGAAGTGAAGGTAAATCTCTCTAATGGAGCCTCGGATAGCAGTAAAATCCTGAAAGGGGTTCTAATCCTTTTTCCATTCTATCCAAAACTAAGCCCTCCTTCACATAGTCGTTTAGCCGCATACACCATATTCCAGTGGCAAGAATCAGTGGAGAATATGCTCAGCCTATAAAAACTAATGAGGGTCTGAAGCGGCCGCCACTGTTTGCATGTAGCCGCACACCAAGCAGTTACCTGTGGATGCCCAAGCCTGGACGAATCTGACTACTTCCAGGATCAGACATCCGTCCCTAAATGCAGGTAACCCCATAGTGTGCAACTACATGCGAGCAGTGGAAGCCACTGTCAGCCTGTCATTCGTTTATATAGGCTGAGCAGCCGCCACTGGTCATTCCAGACATAAGAATCCATTGATTCTTGCCACTGGAATATGGTGTATGCAGCTAAACGACAATGTAAAGAAGTCATAGGAAAAACATTTTAGCTAAACAAACACTTTAAAAAAAGTGGTAATTGTTTATAATACATAGTTGAACTAAATTTGATCCAGTTAGGGCTCATTCGCATTGGCACAGAGGTCCATACAATGTGTGTTTTGCATGTTTTTATGCACATAAGAGTGACAAATGCTTCATGTAGCCACCGCCAACAGCCTTGTCAAAATCAATGACAGGAGCAGCTGTATGTATCTTCCCATACATCAAAGCATTTCCATTAGTACAAGTGTAGTGCAGACCCTTTGGCTGATCCCATTATCTTGTCCCAGGTTCTCTTTCCCAACAGTGTAACGGCAGCCAGGCGCACAGTAAAATCCATGCTTCTGGACCAATGAGTGGTCTAGGGGTTGTTTTTAAAGTTTATTCCAATATAACTTGGATGGGGCATAGGAGCTGTGGGATACTCTTTAGTGTAGAACAGTAGCAAGAGGATGCTCTTTCTACTTCTACAGATACTCCTTAGAAAAGGCCCTTAGGAATGGCTCTGGGAATGAGCAGCACTGGGACACAATAACAATATTACCAGGCAGGGCGAACCTAAGTATTTGTGCAACAGGGGGTTAACAACAGTAGCATTCACCTAGATCCTGCTCTTAGGTCTGTACTGGTCCCTGGGTACTCAGATGCCTCCCTTAAAGTCAGACAGACAGATGCTTAGTGGACTCAATACACTGGATCCTAATCCCCCTTCCTTAGTTTTAAGTCTCTCACAGAGTAGGGCCCCCAACCTTAGGGTAGCTGGGGCCTTTATGAGCTCTTATTGGAAGTGCTGATTTGCCTGGAAGGCTTGGTGTTTCTCTTACTGGAAAAGAACCTTGACTGATCCAGAGATTGGCTGGGATCTCATACATACTGACTGCTCACTTAGACCGCTCAAATTCTACGTTCTCAAGCTTTCCAGAAAGTATGGAGAAGCAATGAAATGTGCAGCCTGTGGGATACTGATCAGCCCAAAACCATCAGCATCTTCTCCATTGATTACAGAGGAGCACAAAAAGGAGTACATTTACTTGACAGCCTAGCACCTAACTAGGAGGGTGCTACACAGGGATGGATGCATGACCCATAACACAGTTTGTCCCTGTACGGAGCTCAATGCTCAGATGTATAGGAAGATCCTTCAATGATTTTTAACAGGCTTCTGGCAGAATATCAGTCTCTGGGTGCACAAAAACACTTCAAACATGTGCTATACGAGTCCTTACTTTCATTTTTATCTTGTCCTTTGTTGTGCGAAACTGGATGCTAGCTACAGTTCCTTGCAAAAGTATTCACCCCCCTTGGCTTTTTACCTATTTTGCTACATTACAGCCCTTAGTTCAATGTTTTTTTAATCTGAATTATATGTGATGGATCAGAACGCAATAGTCTAAGTTGTTGAAGTAAAATTAAAAAAATATATACATAAAATAATTTTTCAGAAATAAAAAACTGATAACTGGCATGTGCGTATGTATTCACCCACTTTGTTATGAAGCCCATAAAAAGCTCTAGTGCAACCAATTACCTTCAGAAGTCACATAATTAGTGAAATAATGTCCGCCTGTGTGCAATCTAAGTGTCAGATGAGCTGTCATTACATATACACACCTTTTTGAAAGGCCCCAGAGGCTGCAACACCTAAGCAAGGGGCACCACTAACCAAACACTGCCATGAAGACCAAGGAACACTCCAAACAAGTAAGGGACAATGTTGTTGAAAAGTAGAAGTCAGGGTTAGGTTATAAAAAAATATCCAAATCTTTGATGATCCCTAGGAGCAGCATCAAATCTATAATAACCAAATGGCAAGCACATGACAAGAGACGGCCGCACACCAAAACTCAGGGACCGGGCAAGGAGGGCATTAATCAGAGAGGCAGCACAGAGACCTAAGGTAACCCTGGAGGAGCTGCAGAGTTCCACAGCAGAGACTGGAGTATCTGTACATAGAACGACAACAAGCCGTATGCTCCATAGAGTTGGGCTTTATGGCAGAGTGGCCAAAAGAAAGCCATTACTTTCAGCAAAAAGCAAAATAGCACGTTTTGAGTTTGTGAAAAGGCATGTGGGAGACTCCCAAAATGTATGGAGGAAGGTGCTCTGAGACTAAAATTTAACTTTTTGGCCATCAAAGAAAATGCTATGTCAAACCCAACACATCACATCACCCAAAGAACACCATCCCCACAGTGAAACATGGTGGTGGCAGCATCATGCTGTGGGGATGTTTTTCAGCAGTTGGGACTGGGAAACTGGTCAGAGTTGAGGGAAAGATGGATGGTGTTAAATACAGGAATATTCTTGAGCAAAACCTGTACCACTCTGTGTGTGATTTGAGGCTAGGACGGAGGTTCACCTTCCAGCAGGACAATGGCCCCAAACACACTGCTAAAGCAACACTTGAGTGGTTTAAGGGGAAACATTTAAATTTGTTGGAAGGGCCTAGTCAAAGCCCTCAATCCAATAGAAAATCTGTGGTCAGATTGCTGTTCACAAGCGCAAACCATCCAACTTGAAGGAGCTGGAGCAGTTTTGCAAGGAGGAATGGACAAAAATCCCAGTGGTAAGATGTGGCAAGCTCATAGAGACGTATCCAAAGCGACTAGGAGCAGTGATATCCGCAAAAGGTGGCTCTACAAAGTATTGACTTTAGAGGGGTGAATAGTTATGCACATTGACTTTTTCTGTTATTTTGTCCTACTTGTTGTTTGCGTCACATCTTCAAAGTTGTGGGCATGTTCTGTAAATTAAATGATACAAATTCTCAAACAATCCATGTTAATTCCAGGTTGTCAGGCAACAAAACACGAAGATTGCCAAGGGGGTGAATACTTTTGCAAGGCACTGTAAACCCTTATATCTGCTAACTTATTCTTTAAGTGATTGTAAAGGAGATTTTTTTTCTAATAACAAGCATGTTATACTTACCTGCTCTTTGCAATGGTTTTGCACAGAGCAGCCCTGATCCTCCTCCTTCAGAGTCATCCGCCAGTGCTTCTGGCTCCTCCTGCCTTTGAGTAATGCCCCTAACAAGGGAAGGTACTCATGTGAACTTGATCCTGAGCCACACTGTGTGCATCTATTGACACATACAGTGTGGCTGGGCACCACCCCCTACACTCCCTTGGTAATGGATCCGATTGGCTCCATGGCCAGTGAGGAGAGAGAAAGGAGAGAGCCGATGCTCTTGGGCATGGCGCTGGATTAAGATTGGGCTCAGGTAAGTATTTAAGGGGTAGGGGGGAGCTTCACCTAAAAAGTTTTTTACCCTAATAGAGAGAATGCATTCAGGTAAAAAACCTGGACAGCATACTCAAGATGGATTGGCATAAGTCCAATGTGGTGCCTATGTTTAGACAGGAATCAATGTTTTTACCTCTTAGACAGTTGTCATGGGAATAAGTGTCCTTATTGGAAGATTTCCTTTATAGCCACTTTATGGTGGTCTGGCATGTGTGCAGGAGAGGTTCAAGAACTGCCTTCTCACTGCAGCCTCACACATGGAGGAACATAAGAGGGAAGTTGCACAGCACAGAATCATGTAACAAGAGCCTGCAGAGTAAGCTGCAAGCTCTGTGAGAAGTTTACTTGGATTATGTATGATGGCATTAAACAGAGAATGCAGGCTATGCTTCCTAAATAGCAATTGCAGTCTACTGTAAGAACATATATGTTTCCTAGATTTGCTTGGCTAGGTATTTTTCCATTGGAATGACTTCCTTTTCAACTACACACCGGTGATTAGAATTTTCCCTGATCCAACACTCTCCCTTTGTTTAAGTTAACTCATGCGAGATCTTGCTCAAAGACAGTTACAGTATCTTTCACTACTTTCTTAATAACTTCCAGTGAAATCTATCTCTTTTTTATTCTGACTATAGAGGACCTTTTAAACTTCTAAATATCAATGTCTCTTTACCGCACTAAAGGGCCGACCTTGTTTCCTTTATAAAGGCCAACTTTTCATTCAGAGCAAAAGCATGTACATGTGAGTCAATTTGTCTTTGAAGTCAAAGCATTCTAAGTTACATTAAGACTTGCGCATAGATTCTGTCCCTGGTAACTCCTCCATTAATGTTCTTCAGACCTGTTTACAAACTGGTAGCAACAAGGGGCTCTGTGATGTTTTCAAGGCTATGTCTTTCTTAAGACTTAATAGGATTACAGTTTAGCTAGTGAGTCTATTGCATTTTTTTTTTGCATTTTTGTATTTATCTTACTCCACCAACCTTCATAAGGAATATGCTGACATTTTCCTCTTACAAGGAGCTCTGTGGGCCTAATAGAGTTTTGTCTGTATGGTGTCCTCTGCTGCTATTGTTATAGATATTTAAATTGTACAGTAGAATGTTTTCATGTACAATAAAAGACATTTTTAAAAAATGTCTACCCTAAAGTCATATAACGTATATCTAAGGGCAAGCGGCTGACTAGCAAACTACACCTGTTTACACCCTTATTAGCTTTGTTGCCTTCATCTGAACTCTACCCAGTTCAAGTACATTCTTCCTCAGGAGTCCGGACTGGTGACCAAAACTGGACAGCATACTCAAGGTGGATTGGCGTAAGTCCAAAGTGGTGCCTATATTTTGAAAGGGATCAAAGTTTTTACCTCTTGACAGTTGCCATGGGAATAAGCATCCCTATTGGAAGATTTCCCTTTCACCCTCACTTTTATTCCTGGTAATCTTGGTGATCAGGACAATTAGAAAGTATTATTCTCCCTAATAAAGACACAGATGGCAATAAAAACCCAACAGTGGTTCCCCCTTTTACTCTATATACAGTAAATCTAATAACAAACTGATTACTTGAAGCTTTCAATTGATATTTTAAGCATTCAATTTGTTTTTGTGCAGGATGGCTGTGTTTGTGTAGTCACCATGCCTAAGCAGGAGTGACTCTGAGCTGATAGTTCTTTTATCTGATGACTTCCCCAAAGCCCTAGTTATTCTTCGCTCCTGTTTGCTGATGAGGAGTGCCTTGGCAATAGCATAACCAGATCCAATAATCAGATTTGTGAATATTTATATCTCCATAGACACCCACTGGGTGTGCATGCTGGAGAAGGATATAAATATGGCCATTGGCAGGGGTGAATGCTGAAGAAGGGTGCAAATATTTAGGGGAATCTTCTGGAAGCTCTTCCCTCTCCTCTGCCTGGGAAGGAGGTGTGTCACTGTTTCGGCCCTACTAGGCCTGCTGCCTGGGGTGGCCAAATATTCTATGCTGTAAGGAGCAAGGTCTGGATCTGAGGCCTAAGAGTGGAGCTGGCCTGGGAAACACCAGGGAGGAACTTTGACTGCTGTGGGTGCCTGACAAGGTAGAATCTGTTTTGGGCAAATTCACCAGGAAAAGACACTAAGAAGTTTTGTATCTTACTTAGGGTGTTCATGTTGCATCTACACTACAACCAGGTGACTATGAAGACTGCAAGTATCATTCTGAAGATTGCCACGTTCACATGTTTTGTGTTCTAACCCTTTCTCTCAGGAGTTTACTAAAGTCTAATTAACTAAATTCCTTTGTTTAAAAAGTGACTGCCACTCATCTATTCATAACCCCACTATAAGTCACGGACCCAAAGCTGGGGTAAATGTCAGTCCACCAGATCCCTGTGGATCCCTAACTGCTCCCAGGGGTGTATTAGGATGCTACTTTTGCATTTTGTAATTCTAGTGACAGGGTCACTGTAAGCAGGCCTACACCTAATTTTCTTAGGTATTACCATGTCTTCAGAAAACATTTATACCCATTATTCCTTTGTATTCATGCACACGCAAGTGATATAACTCCACAAAGTGCAGATGGTGGGGTTTGGCTGCAGTTTGTTATTTCCTTATACATTTTGGGCCTAAAGTCTAGTACAGGGTTGAGAATAAAAGAGAAAGCAATCAAAGGAAGCACTCTGAGGCTATCAAGGACTATGGGTACAGAGGTAAGTACTGAACGTGGGTTGTTTACAGATCTATGCTAGGGTTAGGCTCAGTAATAAGTTATTGTATATATGGCCAAGAGCCGTACTAAACAACTATAATTTTTTTATGTGCAGCAAAAGCCTAACCATGGAGCTGTAGATGCTCTTATCCACCAAATACAAAGGATGGACAGTGAAACCCAGGGATCAGACACTCCTAGAAGTGTCAGATTCTCTTCAAAATTGCAGTGTTTATATCTAGACTCTTGCATATTGTTTTTCAAAAAATTGGTCTAATTTGAAGAGTGAAAGGTGCTTTTAACATAAAGAAAAACTCCAGCTTTACATTTATGCACAGCCACTGCAGCCCCACTCCCCTGAAGCATAAATGTGGCTGACAGGGTCGCTATAAAGAAAAACTAAAATATCAAAATAAAAAAGTTGCTTGTATGTCGCTACCCCTGGAGGAGACACTTGGTTTTGATGGGTTCTCTATTCTGCCATGACTCCTTAAACTTCTCAGTCCTCACTGAGACACTTGGTTATAGACTGAAGGCCACTTACAACTGTGTAACTTATGCTTTAGTACATTACCACATAATAAGAGTACACAGAAAGTAGGCCACATGCAACTGGATAGTAGATTAAATAGATGCATTGTGGTAAGGCAGTTAAACAATGCAGGAACTAGTAGACGGGCAACTGACCATGTTAAAGATAACGTACTAGATAAGGTATACACTGGCCTATAATATGGCAATTAAATGTGACAAGGCTAACCAAATTTTAACTGGTAACAATGGTGAAAAATATAACAGCAGTAATTGCACAAAAACAGATGTCCTCAAGTGCACTCTGCATGCAACCCTTTAAGTGATGTGGGTACATGTTCCTGACAAGTGGTACCCCTGGAGGTGGCTACAAAATTGTCAGTACTAGCCAGCTATCATTGGGGCCTTTCTGTAAGGTGGTACATGTGAAGCTGTCCCTTTAAGAGTGTGCAATGGATGGCTGATGAGCTGCTAACTAAGGAGCAGTCTCTATTTGCAGTAACTGTGGACATTAAAGGGTTAATTACAGTTGGTTCTGCTCACAACAAATCCAGTCCACTGAGGCTCTCAACTCTCTAATCCTCAGTGGCTCATTCTCTCTCCTCTGTTGTAGGCAGGTCCTCCTTCTCTCACTTAATGGAAGCACAGACCCCGACAGCAACAGGTCCATACTCTCTCGTTCCTCGTCCTGTGCTGCCCGATCTCAGCAGAATTGGCCAGGAAAAGTTCTGTGCTCTCCTCCCCTAGTGTACAAGAATCCAGGGTATTAAATTTTTTAACTGTATTCCATGTGGCACAGGTTCTGCACTCTCTGGACAACATGTCCCATGATCCTCCCGCTCTTTGCTGAATAGGTCCACCACCAATGCTACCATGAGGGAGAAGAAACGGGAGCAGGTGGGAGAATGACACAATGCCAGCAGCACAGCCACTCTATACACAGTGCAGTAGCAAGGAGAAAGGAGAAGAGCAGGCAGACATCCACAGCCTGCTCTTTAGCCACATAACATCGGGGAGAAGAAAGGAGGTGAGTGGACACGTAAGTACACAGCCTGCTCCTCCAGCAGGGCGGGTGGTGGGGACAAAGGCCACACCACTCCTCCAGCTGACAGGCACCCAGCTACACTCTCCCACACTAGAAGACCAGAAAACCTTTGGTCCCCGAAAGAGGAACTCAACCTCCAACAACAAACAATTGTCCATAACCTTGAACATAACCTGGAACATACAATAGGTTGCAAAATTAGGTTAGTAGTCACTCAAAAGTAAATGATTAGCATTTAGACAGGAACCTGGCAAGGAAGCCTCCCACCATTTGTCAGAGGGAAAAGGATTGCTTTGACCATAGACCACTGATATTGGCAAGATCCTCTAGGATGTGTCAGGGGATGAGTAAAAATTGACCTCCCTTGAAATTGGAGTGGAATTGGCGTTTCTTGAGTCCTTGGGAGTTACAGACAATTTCCTCAAACCTCTCACCCAATGAGGGCTAGTTCAGTCCCTGGAGTGGACAGATAGCCCTTTTTGTTCTTTGCTCCCTCTTGGCTGGTGGAATAAACAACTCTTTCTGTCCATGCTTTGCCAACAAACCTATTCTGGGAGCAACAGAGACCAACATTTGCCTAACAATGCTTGTGTTCATCCCCAAGGTCAGGGGACTTCTCATGGAACCTGGTGGCTGAGAACACACCAGTGTGTTAAAAGTCACAGATTGTCCAGCAGTTGGTGGATTAAAGTGGAGTTCCACCCATTTAAAAGTCAGCAGCTACAAAAAGTGTAGCTGCTGACTTTTAATAGTTAGACACTTACCTGTCCCACGGTCCAGCAATGCAGGTGCATGAAGCCCTGCTCCTCTCCCTCTCCTCTCCGCGGCATCAGAATTCTAACTGTGGGCACCCGGCTGTGGCTTCACAGCCGGTCGCGCACTGCACATGCGCGAGCCGTGATGCGTGCTGTGAATGGCCGGGCAATCTTCTGGGACATGTGCTTTCCTCCAGCAGCTGACATTACAGTGGCAGGTGAGGAAGGGGAAAGAAAGCCTGCAGCACTACTCCAGCCGTAAGGCACCCAGCTACACTGGGGGTTAGAGATTGTTCTGCCTCTACTACAAAGAACAACACAATATAGACTGGGGCGATAAGGGTTTTAATGGGCACAGCAGCCATTTTATTTAAGAAAATAAATAACATATAACATTAACATGAACGATTCAATAAACAATTTTGACAGTTTTTGTAACTAGAACTGCCCAGTCCTCAGCCTTGCCCCAGCCAGCTTAAAGATGATGCAAACTCACAAACTTATTTTTTTCCCCAGGGGACCTAGCTCCTGGGAGATCCACTTATAATCAATCAAGTGGAAGAGCCATATTGTAGATGTTTTCTATATACGTAGTTATTTATGGTGTAAATATTCCTCCCAAACGACCCCAGACCTACAATGAACTGCAAGTCAAGAGCAGGAGAGGGGGGAAACAACCTGAACTTTCCGGAATGACTGCCCAGCATCCTTTACTTGCAGCTCCACCATGCTCATCTGACCTCTAGCCTCCAATCCGGTAAGACTCTCACCCCCTACACACAGAGCTCACATTTTAACCCTTTTATGACCTGTTCCTCCCCTTATGCCCCTTACTCACGGTCGGAATTTCCGACAGAAAAAGTCAGATGGGAGCTTTTCATCGTATATTCCGACTGTGTGTATGCGCCATCAGACTTTTTACGTTGAAAATTCAGACGGACTTAGAGAACATGTTCTATGTTGTTCCGACCGAATAAATTCCTACCGGGAAAACCACTTGTCTATATGCTGTTCCGATGTACCAAAAATGACGCATGCTCTGAAGCAAGTACGAGACGTCGTACGTGTTGTTCCGTCGTACGTGTTGTACGTCACTGCGTTCTTGGCGGTCGGAATTTGGTGTGTATGCAAGACAGCTTGAGCAGAATTCCACCGGAATTCTGTCGGAAAAACCTTCAGAGTTTATTCCGACGGCAAAACCGGTCGTGTGTACAGGGCATAAGTCATGCAGCCCCTCTGTCCATTTTCTCTCCACCAGGTCTCAATTTAAGTGTCACCATCCTAATCCTAATTCTCTTTGCGGCTATAAAACATTTAGCACTGCACCTCGTATTTATGTAATAGTTTTCAGAAAATTTAGTACCTTTACCAGCATGTTAAAATGTTTTTGCCATTCACACATTATCATAAACATTCCACAGGAAAAAAAAACACATTTCAAAGGAGCATTTCTGTTTTGAAAAGCTCTGGAAAATAAAGGAGAGAAGAGAGCAGGTGGAGATAAAAGATATATAAAAAAAAAGAAACAAAAACTAAGGAACGCTTTATAGCTTCATCTATTTGCATTCGCTCAGTGCTAGCTGTAGACAATTAAGTTGTAAAGCTTTCTAAACAATTCTCCTTCCCTAAATCTAGCAAAAGTTGCACTGGGGGGAATTACTTATGGCAAGACCATGAAAATTTCACTCCAGAATGTTGTCTATATTAACTGCTCCACTGTGTGTTGTGCTATGGCGTGAAATGTATTTCTTAAAGCTGTCATTTATTTTGCTTGCAGTTTCCTTCCATTATTCCTCCCTCCGTCCTTCTTCAAATAAAACCATTCCTTTGTTACTTTACTCTACCTTCATTTTCATGACGTACCTTATTTAGCTCCAGTGACATCATCATTGAGTCTCCGTGCTTCTCTAAGCAATGATAACAAATTATAGCTGATGGGAGGGGCCAGTAAGGTGCTGTACAAAGCTTCCAAAAAAAAAAAAAAAATCATAGAACCCCGCCTCAGTACCCATCTCAAGAGCCTTCAGCCCTATTGCAAGAAGTGGTCTGGTTCTTGGGAGGAGCTGGGTAAATATCAAAATGCCTTGATGGTTGCATGTCTGTCTGCATAGGCATGTGCACAGGGTGTGTCGGATGTGCCTGGGCATGCACTAATCACTCAGCATGCACAGGAATTTTCCTCAGCCGTAAGGGAGTTCTGCCACCTCTGGTGGTTTTACCTTGCCCGCTGCTTGATACTGTCACTTGCACACACAGAAGCTTGGGTTCTGTGTGTACAAATGACAGGCTCCATGGGCGGAGCTTGGGGGTTGCAGCCCTATCACATTGCACCATCCCTGCTACTGACCCAGGTGCAGAACTACCTCAATAACATCACAGAGGCTATGGAGTGGTTCCGGCTGTGACTCCCCCTGTCCCCGCTCCTCACTCCTTTTCTCCTCCCACTGTCCTCCGGTTAGGCTCCTCTGAATTCCCATTTTCTCCCAGCTAGGGTTACCACCTCATCCCTTTAAACCTGAACACATATGAATTACACAGGTTCTGAGGCTAATTTAATGCAGATAAGGTACCAAGTGAGTTTAATTACCACCTTAATCAGCCACAGAACCTGTGTAATTAATATGTGTTCAGCTTTAAAGGGATGAGGTGGCAACCCTACTCCCAGCACACGTGCCGCCTCATGGTTGCAATGGTGACAGCTCACTGGAGTCTGGGGATGCATGTGGATCTCATAGATGGCCAGACAAGCCTGAGCAATCAAACTTGGAGAAGCTAAAACAAAAAATAAAGTACAGCGCTGCGTTTAAACTAAAAAAAGGGGAAAAATAGCAGCCAACACACCTATAGACTAAAGGTAAATAATGCATATAAATAATAAAAGTGTAGCGCTATAATTCACATCTATAAACGTGTGTATCGCAATACATATGTGTGTATAAAAATAGTGATTGCGACCAAAACATGTATGACCATGATATGGATAATAACAAATAATAAGACTGTGTTAATCAGAAAAAAAATTAAAATAAGCAATAATAAAGCTTGGTGATCAAATGTGCCAGTGATTAGAAACCAATGCTGGTTCCATAAAACAAACATCAAACAAAGTAAAATCATAAAATGTAACTGTCCATATCAGGGCCGATCCTAGGGTCACCGGCGCCTGGGTGCAGAAATATTTCTGGCGCCCCCTCATGGGCGTGGTCATCTTACCAACTCCTCCCCTTTACAAATGTTTCTATGGCAATGACTCAAACACAGACATGCTCTCCTAAGAACTCTTTGTTACCCTAGGATCCTCCTATGATCTTTTAACAATAAAAAAATATACAGAAAGAGAGTACACTAATGAGACCTGGAGGGGAGTCTCTCTGATGCACACAAAGAGGGCTTCTGTTAGAGAGTCTGTTAGAAAGAACCCCCAGATAGAGTACAGGAGATGATCAGAGACTGCAGACATAATACAGGAGATGATCAGAGACTGCAGACATAGTACAGGAGATGGTCAGAGACTGCAGATATAGTACAGGAGATGGTCAGAGACTGCAGACATGGTACAGGAGATGGTCAGAGACTGCAGACATAATACAGGAGATGGTCAGAGACTGCAGACATAATACAGGAGATGGTCAGAGACTGCAGACATGATACAGGAGATGATCAGAGACTGCAGACATGATACAGGAGATGATCAGAGACTACAGACATGATACAGGAGATGATCAGAGACTGTAGTTATGATACAAGAGACGGTCAGAGACTGCAATCATGGTACAGGAGATGGTCAGAGAAAGCAATCATAGAACAGGAGATGGTCGGAGACTGCAGACATAGTACAGGAGATGGCCAGAGACTGCAGACATAGTACAGGGGATAGCCAGAGACTGTAGACATACTACAGGAGATGATCAGAGACTGCAGACATAATACAGGAGATGGTCAGAGACTGCAGACATAGTACAGGAGATGATCAGAGACTGCAGACATAGTACAGGAGATGATCAGGGACTGCAGACATAGTACAGGAGATGGTCAGAGACTGCAGGCATGATACAGGAGATGGTCAGAGACTGCAGACATAATACAGGAGATGATCAGAGACTGCAGACATAATACAGGAGATGGTCACAGACTGCAGACATAGTACAGGAGATGATCAGAGACTGCAGACATAGTACAGGAGATGGTCACAGACTGCAGACATAGTACAGGAGATGATCAGAGACTGCAGACATAGTACAGGAGATGGTCACAGACTGCAGACATAGTACAGGAGATGATCAGAGACTGCAGACATAGTACAGGAGATGGTCAGAGACTGCAGACATAATACAGGAGATGATCAGAGACTGCAGACATAGTACAGGAGATGGTCAGAGACTGCAGACATGATACAGGAGATGATCAGAGACTGCAGACATAGTACAGGAGATGATCAGATACTGCAGACATAATACAGGAGATGATCAGAGACTGCAGACATAATACAGGAGATGGTCAGAGAATGTAGACATAGTACAGGAGATGGTCAGAGACTGCAGACATGATACAGGAGATGGTCAGAGACTGCAGACATAATACAGGAGATGATCAGAGACTGCAGACATAGTACAGGAGATGGTCAGAGACTGCAGACATAGTACAGGAGATGGTCAGAGACTGCAGACATGATACAGGAGATGGTCAGAGACTGCAATCATAGAACAGGAGAAGGTCAGAGACTGCAGACATAATACAGGAGATGATCAGAGACTGCAATCATAGAACAGGAGATGGTCAGAGACTGCAGACATAGTACAGGAGATGATCAGAGACTGCAGACATAGTACAGGAGATGGTCAGAGACTGCAGACATAGTACAGGAGACAATCAGAGACTGCAGACATAGTACAGGAGATGATCAGAGACTGCAGACATAGTACAGGAGATGGTCAGAGACTGCAGACATAGTACAGGAGATGGTCAGAGACTGCAGACATAATACAGGAGATGATCAGAGACTGCAATCATAGAACAGGAGATGGTCAGAGACTGCAGACATAGTACAGCAGATGATCAGAGACTGCAGATATTGTACAGGAGATGCCCAGAGACTGCAGATATTGTACAGGAGATGCCCAGAGACTGCAGACATAGTACAGGGGATGGTCAGAGACTGCAGATATAGTACAGGAGATGGTCAGAGACTGCAGACATAGTACAGGAGATGCCCAGAGACTGCAATCATAGTACAGGAGATGCCCAGAGACTGCAATCATAGTACAGGAGATGGTCAGAGAAAGCAATCATAGAACAGGAGATGATCAGAGACTGCAGACATAGTACAGGAGATGCCCAGAGACTGCAGACATAGTACAGGAGATGGTCAGAGACTGCAGACATAGGACAGGAGATGGTCAGAGACTGCAGACATAGTACAGGAGATAGCCAGAGACTGTAGACATAGTACAGGAGATGATCAGAGACTGCAGACATACTACAAGAGATAGTCAGAGACTGCAGACATAGTACATATTGGCCGATCGGCCCTCTCACCTGACCCAGCGATACAGCAATGGTTCCTCTGATCAGGAGTCAGCTCACTCTGAATTGCCCATGGTGACTCCGCTGTATTCCTGCAATGACTCCATTCCTTTCAATCCCAGCGATGGCGCTAGGCTGTGTGGCTTTCCCTCTGGTGGCGCAGGGCAGCAGGGTTCTCTCTCTGATGGTGTTCTCTCAGCACTGTCCTCTCCCTCTGGAGTCCTGGGTGTACTTCCCTGAAAACTTTCCCAGGCTCCTGTCTCTCTCTCTTTCCCATTCAGCTGAGCATGCTATGTGGCCTGCAGTTTCCGTGTTACAGTGGGGCTGCCAGTTCTCGGGACTATATGTCCCACAATCCTCTTCTCTGCTCCTTTTTCTATTCTGTTTCCTCCCTGGTTGATATGAAGGCGGGGGAAGAAGCATAGTAGGCAGCTGTGCTGGCAAGCACCGCTCACTAGTACAGCAGCATGCAGGAGGAGAGGGAGGGGGGGAAAGGAGAGGGAGGGGGGAAAGGAGAGCCCGCAGCTGCATTGGCTTCACTAGGGTTAGGGTCACGCCCCTTCCACCAACTATAGTCGCCCCTCAGTACAGACCCCCCTCCACTACATATAGACCCCCCTCCGTCAGTGCAGAACCCGCACTAAGTATAAACCCCTCCCTCAGTACAGACCTTACTCAGTACAGATCCCCCCAGGTAACCCCCCTCCATTAGTACAGACCCCCCCAGGACAGATCTCCCTCTCCATTAGTACAGACCCCCACAGGACAAACCACCCCTCCATTAGTACAGACCCCCCCAGGACAGACCCCCCCATTAGTACAGACCCCCCCTCCATTAGTACAGACCCCCCCATTAGTACAGACCCCCTCTCCATTAGTACAGACCCCCCTCCATTAGTACAGACCCCCCCTCCATTAGTATAGACCCCCCTCCATTAGCACAGACCCCCCTCCATTAGTACAGACCCCCCAGGACAGACCCCCTCTCCATTAGTACAGACCCCCCCTCCATTAGTACAGCCCCCCCTCCATTAGTACAGACCCCCCCTCCATTAGTATAGACCCCCCTCCATTAGTACAGCCCCCCTCCATTAGTACAGACCCCCCCCTCCATTAGTACAGACCCCCCTCCATTAGTACAGACCCCCCCTCCATTAGTACAGACCCCCCAGGACAGACCCCCTCTCCATTAGTACAGACCCCCCAGTACAGACCCCCTATTAGTACAGACCCCCCCTCCATTAGTACAGACCCCATTAGTACAGACCCCACCTCCATTAGTACAGACCCCCCCATTAGTACAGACCCCCCAGGACAGACCCCCCTCCATTAGTAGAGACCCCCATATTAGTACAGACCCCACCATTAGTACAGACCCCCCCTCCATTAGTACAGACCCCCCCTCCATTAGTACAGAACCCCTCCATTAGTACAGACCCCCCAGGTCAGACCCCCCCTCCATTAGTACAGACCCCCCAGGACAGACCCCCTCTCCATTAGTACAGACCCCCCCTCCATTAGTACAGACCCCCCAGTACAGACCCCCCTATTAGTACAGACCCCCCCTCCATTAGTACAGACCCCTCCTCCATTAGTACAGACCCCATTAGTACAGACCCCCTCTCCATTAGTACAGACCCCACCTCCATTAGTACAGACCCCCCATTAGTACAGACCCCCCTCCATTAGTAGAGACCCCCATATTAGTACAGACCCCACCATTAGTACAGACCCCCCCTCCATTAGTACAGACCCCATTAGTACAGACCCCCTCTCCATTAGTACAGACCCCCCCTCCATTAGTACAGACCCCATTAGTACAGACCCCCTCTCCATTAGTACAGACCCCCCCTCCATTAGTACAGACCCCCCTCCATTAGTACAGACCCCCCTCCATTAGTACAGACCCCCCCTTCTTTAGTGCAGACCCCCCATCCATTAGTACAGACCCCCCCTCCATTAGTACAGACCCCCCCTCCATTAGTACAGACCCCCCTCCATTAGTACAGACCCCCCAGGACAGACCCCCCTCCATTAGTACAGACCCCCCAGGACAGACCCCCTCTCCATTAGTACAGACCCCCCCTCCATTAGTACAGACCCCCCCATTAGTACAGACCCCCCTATTAGTACAGACCCCCCCATTAGTACAGACCCCCCTCTCCATTAGTACAGACCCCCTCTCCATTAGTACAGACCCCCCCTCCATTAGTACAGACCCGCAGGACAGACCCCCCCATTAGTACAGACCCCCCACCATTAGTACAGACCCCCTCTCCATTAGTACAGCCCCCGCCCATTATTAGTACAGCCCCCCCCATTAGTACAGCCCCCTGCATTAGTACAGCCCCCCCTCCATTAGTACAGCCCCCCTCCATTAGTACAGCCCCCCCCTCCATTAGGGTACATATATACACCCGGGCGGCAGCTGAAGAGGAGAGAACAGTGTGCAGCCAGCCGCGCCGCCCAGGTGGAGAGCAGAGCAGTTTAAAGCAGGCAGGAGACACAGAGCAGAATGTGTCGGGCACGGACCGCTCCTCCGCTCCCCCCGCGCGACATCACTGTGCGGCTGGTCTCTCTCCACGCAGAGACCAGCCGCTCTGCCTCCGATGTCTCTCTTTCTCTGACAGGAGGAGGGAAGGCTTGAGCAGCACACACAGCGGTGGCGGCGCCTTTCTTCTTTTAACACAGGCGCCGCCGCCGGACACAATCAAGAGGAGGAGGAGGGAAGGGAGCACTCTGGCGCTTCAGCGCCCCCACCTCTCTGGCGCCTGGGTGCACTGCACCCCGTGCACCCCGTCTAGGACCGGCCCTGGTCCATATTGTGTAGAAAAAATAGTGAAGAGAACATCAGCATAGTTCTATGGGGGTGATGAGTGGCCAGATGGTGGAAAGAAACTCCCAAATTCACAGATGGATGATTGCACCAGATCTGACGAGTAGGTAGAAAGAAGACCACAAGTGTGTATAGATTGTACATCAGTGCCGGGGCCAACACCAGAAGTAGAGGAGGCTTACCGGAACTAGTTGACCTGTAATGGCGTACGCCAGACAAGTCAAAAAGGCTTAGTAACCACTGGTTCTGAAAGATGTGTCTTGTCAGATGTCATCAACACATGGTGGGGAAAGGGGTAACAGCACGGCTTCCTCGCCCATGGATAATCCAGCTTGTCCTCTCCTCCCTGTCCTGCTTCCCACTTTTTAGAGCCCCAGCAGAAATATAGATGGCTGACGACGAGTCACCCTGACGCAATCCTCCAGATTTCAGCGTTGTCTGATTTGATGTCCGTTGACCTCTGTGCTTTTTCAGTGTTTGTCCTAAAGCACTCAGCAGAAAAAGCACAGAGGTCAACGGACATCAAATCAGACAACGCTGAAATCTGGAGGATTGCGTCAGGGTGACTCGTCGTCAGCCATCTATATTTCTGCTGGGGCTCTAAAAAGTGGGAAGCAGGACAGAGAGGAGAGGACAAGCTGGATTATCCATGGGCGAGGAAGCCGTGCTGTTACCCCTTTCCCCACCATGTGTTGATGACATCTGACAAGACACATTTTTCAGAACCAGTTGTTACTAAGCCTTTTTGACTTGTCTGGCGTACGCCATTACAGGTCAACTAGTTCCGGTAAGCCTCCTCTACTTCTGGTGTTGGCCCCGGCACTGATGTACAATCTATACACACTTGTGGTCTTCTTTCTACCTACTCGTCAGATCTGGTGCAATCATCCATCTGTGAATTTGGAAGTTTCTTTCCACCATCTGGCCACTCATCACCCCCATAGAACTATGCTGATGTTCTCTTCACTATTTTTTCTACACAATATGGACAGTTACATTTTATGATTTTACTTTGTTTGATGTTTGTTTTATGGAACCAGCATTGGTTTCTAATCACTGGCACATTTGATCACCAAGCTTTATTATTGCTTATTTTAATTTTTTTGTGATTAACACAGTCTTATTATTTGTTATTATCCATATCATGGTCATACATGTTTTGGTAGCAATCACTATTTTTATACGCACATATGTATTGCGATACACACGTTTATAGATGTGAATTATAGCGCTACACTTTTATTATGTATAAACTTGGAGAAGCTGCAGACCTGATGAAGGGGTGAGAGATTGCTGATGATCCTGACTGCTGCCAATCCACACTGCCCATTTCTTATGTGTGTTTGGGATGCCATTAGAAATGACCTGCAGCTGTAATTGCAGCGAAAGGGCTGAATACAAATGCACGTACCCTTTTTTTACATATTTATTTTGTAAAAAAAATCATTTTCCTTCCACTTCACAATGATGTGCCACTTTGTGTTGGTCTATCACATAAAATCCCAATAAAATACATTTACGTTTTTGGTTGTAACATGCCAAAATGTGGAAAATTTCATGGGGTATGAATACTTTTTGAAGGCACTGTATATATACACTCACTGGCCATTTTATTAGGTACACCATGCTAGTACTGGGTTGGGCCCCCCTTGCCTTCAGAACTGCCCTAATCCATCGTGGCATAGATTCAACAAGGTGTTGGAAAAAATCCTCAGAGATTTTGGTCCATATTGACATCATAGCATCAAGCAGCTGCTACAGATTTGTCATCTGCACATCCATGACGCGAATCTCCCTTTCCACCACATTCCAAAGGTGCTCTATTGGATTGAAATCTGAACAGGAAAGTAGAGTCAATTTAGGGCTCCTTAAGGGAGGTGTCAAAATCAGGAGGTAAACATGTATTGTAATGTAATTGTAATTATAATATGTAATTATAATATGTAATTTTACTGTGCAGTCTCACCTTGTCCTGAAGCATTGCCTCAATCTTGGCATGTATAATTGCCTGGGTCACCTGTTTTTTCATGGCAACCATGCAAAGTGCTGGCATCTTCCAGACTTTAGCTTTTGTCTGCTTTGCAGTAGTTGTGATATAAAAGAAAAGACAACATTGGTTCCTGGTCAGCTCCGACGCTGTAAGATTTAAAAGCTCTATTCATAGATTGGGTGAAATGGACTTGTCAAACAACAAAGGACAGAATAGTAAAACTGTATGCCCAGTAAGACTGTACAACAGAGCAGGTCCACCATGTATATGTACATTATGTGCCAGACACCCCACACCCCCAAAAACAGGTGTGTGGGTAGCCCAGGACTCACTTTTCCATCCTGTGTGGTAGGAGATACCACATCAAGAACACTTGATAGGATGTCTCCAGGGCTGCATAATTTGGAGACACAGTGTAAGTTGTTAACCAGATATCTGATCAGTCCTCCAGTGATAGGTCCAGGGCTAGATCTGTAGTCCATTTAGCTACATAGTATGGCGGAGGTGGCTGTGGGGTGATAGTGTAGTAGTGTTGCGTAGAGTTTAGATATAACTCCCTTTGCATGTTGGTCTGATGCACAGAAATGTTCGTATATAGACATCACGCTAAGGTCTTTAGCAAGTGAGTTTGGCGGCATCAAATGTGTTTTATCTGAAGGTACCTAAAGACCTCTGAATTGGGGAGTTTATAATGCTCAAGCAAGGTTGAGAAGGATTTAAAACCTTTGGAAGACACAAGGCAGTGTAAATGGGTAAGTACACATGTCCAGTGATGGAATGCAATAGGGGAGGTCGCTTCTGGATAAAAGGTTGGATTGTGGAAAAAGGACAGTAAGGGCCGGTGAGGTGAAAAAAGATTAGCCTTGTACTTTACTCTGTCCCAGATGAGTATGTAGTGTAGGGCAAGTGGGTGGAGAGAGTAGCCATGCTCCTGCAGAGTGAGCCATAGTAAATTATCTATATTGTAAGATTCAGCATTCAAGGCTTCAAGTCTAACCCAAAGGAGGACTTCCTGAATGGCAGGGTATTTTACGGAGTGGAGCCAGTTGGGCTGCTTGATAATATTTAGAGAAGTGCAGAAAACCTAGTCTCCCAGCCTGTTTATAATGCAGAATTACCTCGAAAGGCGAGGCCTAGTGGCTCCCAAAATGAACTGGGTAACCTTGTGTTGTATAATACGAAAAAAATAGGAGAGGACTGCTATTGGCAAAACCTGAAATAAATATAGAATTTTTGGGAGCAAGGTCATCTTCATAGCTTACCTAGCCAATATATTGGAAGAGTAGACCATAAAGACATTAAAGTGGAGTTCCACCCACTTTTACAACTCTTCAGCATCCCTCACTAAACTGTGCACTGTAAATAAATTGGATATTTTTAAAAAAATTTTCTCAGCACCTACTGTATATCTGCTGTATTTATTTTTCACTTCCTCCTCCCTGACCGTGGCCCATCGCATCATTTCCTGTTTGCAATGTATTCTGTGAAGGGGCGGCAACTTCCTCTGACACTGCCGTTGCTATGGAAACCTGACCTGAAACCTATTACACTGCTTGTGCTGCACTGAGCATGTGCGAAATCTCCAAGGATGAGATTCAGGAAAAAAATACAGTCTGGCTTCAGATGCCCACACTTAAGATGGCCATGGCCTGCTGTAAGTTTATAAAATAACAAACTACTGCTATAAACTAACAAAGCAGACCTTAGTTTACAGACTAACTGTACTAGAATACATTAAGCTTGTCTATTATAGGGGTATTTTAATAAAAAAGTATCATTTCGGCCGGAACACCACTTTAAGTGCAATAAGTGAGCTAACATTGGGGGGAAATTTGCTCTATACATATAAGGAAATCTTACTAACCAGTTCACCCCTAGATATTTCAATGAATAGGATGACCATTCAAGGAAGTTTTACATTGTATGCTATTTGAACATGCAACAAGTATAACGCAGGTGTTAATTTAGCTGAAAAAGTGGAAAATAAGACTTTAGGTCCACTCAGCATCAGCATATACAGTACATCATGGCAGCACAAAGTGTCTCACTCACACTGCTGAATTCTTAAATTGTGTTCACTGGCAAAGCATATATTGTTTAGTCAATAACAGATGTCAAATATTATATTATCATGCTTGACAAACCCAATCCTTTCTGACTGTACAGTCCTACACTTTCTATATCCAAAAGGATGTGGCTCTGACCAATATGGGCCTGAATTTAGAAGCTCTGTGGTTTTGGAGATGGGATATTTGGGTTGGTGTGGATGTGGCTGGTATACTCCTTAATTTCATCAGCTCCTGTAAGAGATATCTTCTGAATTGACGCATAAGTACTGCCGGATATAATGCACCTCTGTTGTAATAAAATATGAGAATATATAACTTTGGATCATTTTAGAATTGTCTGGCTTGTGTTAAGAAAATGACAGCTCAACTTTGGACAGATATAAAAGACACAAATAAATGCAGTTCTGCATTTATTATTACATCATTAAAATTATATTTTTTTAAGGCAAGGAGTGTAAGTACCCACCTTTGACTTGGTGTCACCGATATCAGCCTCTTTCAATTATTGTACTGCAGAGATCAGACTGGAATAAGCAGTACAAGGGGCTAATCAGTTCATGTGCTGACAAGGGACATGCTAAGTGATAGAGAGAACAGAGGGATTAGCTCACCACTGTGCTGCTCCTCCTTTAAGGCTCGGTTTCTACTAGTGCGACTTTTCATGCGACTTGGGACTGCAAAGTCGCATGACAAGTCGTACCTCCTGATTTCCATTGAGTACCGTTCATATCTGTGCGACTTCAAAAGTAGTCCCTGCACTACTTTGGTCCCACTTTGACGCGACTTGAGGTCCATAAACCTCAAGAATACACAGGCATTGCTTCAAGTCACGGCAAAAAATCATGATAAAATTGCAGCAAAATCGCGCGACTTTGGGGTTGCAATAGTGGAAACTGAGCCTTAATGTCCAGTCACAGGCTTACAGCGACCCTTAACAACCTGGGCTCAGAGGAAATTGGTTAAATGATGCTGGCAGTCATTCAACCTGAAAGGCAGGGAATATCTATGGATGGAAAGGATGTAGTTACCTTCACCTTCAGACTGAGGGTGAGTATTGCAGCACCAGCTGCTTTTTTTAAAATAGATTATTCAATTTTCTTTTTCATTATTTTTGACTGAAGTTTAAGCCCAAAACTAAAAATGTAATATATTGCCCCTTACTAATCATTAGATGTGGAGGCTGCATTTGTTTTCTTTTTTTAAGCTGTTTTCTTCTGTTTTAATCTGGTGATCTAACTAGTAACGCACCTCCTGTATTAAAGTGCTCCCACTCTGGATGAAGGAGCACAGGGGCACCTTTGGACAGCAGCATTGTCAGTCTTTGGGAAGGGGAGTGTTGGATGGATTAGCAGATTTAGATACACTAACAAATTGAGGCAAAAACTCCATCTTACACTTTAAAAACAGTTACAGCAACAGTTCTTTTGTTGCTTTAAAATAAAGGTTTTACATAAGTAAATAAAAGCTGAACATTTGTCTGAACACTCTAACTGCCATATCTGCATGAGAGCGTGTTCTGTTGAAAAACACCAGACTTATTGGCTGGATCACCAGGTGAAAATAAAGAAAAGAAAGCCTAAAAAAGAAAACAAATGCAGCCATCACATCTAAGGATTGGTAAGCTTTAATATAATAAATGGTTGCTTTACACTGCTTTAAACCTTTTGTGGAGTTTTGAAAATTCTCCATCCATAGTTATACCACTAATATCTTCATAACTTTCTATCTTATGTTATATTGCACCATTTTCCTAGTATACAATAGATCCGTTGGTACAATGAAGATGAAAATAGAGGTTTGCTACCCCAGATGACACAGGCCCTTGTCCCCATCAACAAGGGGGGACCCCAAAGCACCCTCCCTATGTTGAGGGCATGTGGCATTGCTCTCTTGTCACCCCCCTTTTCCTGTGGCCTGCCAGGTTGCATGCTTGGATAAGGGTCTGGTATGGATTTGGGGGGGGGACCCACACGCCATATTTTTTTTTAAATGTTGGCATGGAGTTCCCCTTAAAATCCATACCAGACCTAAAGGGCCTGGTATGGATTTGGGGGGGACTTCCACGCCATATTTTTTTTTCATTTTGGCATGGAGTTCCCCTTAATATCCAAACCAGACTCGAAGGGCATGATAATGGACTTAAGGGGGGAACCCACGCCGTTTTTTCAATGATTTTTTATGTATATTGCTGGGATCCGGCAATATATTACAGCCGCAAGCAAGTTCAAGTGACATTTTTTCCTTTAGAAATGTCATTTTGCAGCGGTACTGTTATAAACATGGGAAAGATACGCTACTTTACAGGCAGACTAAGGGGACCCCCCAGGCACGATATTTAAAGGAATATTTATTATTCATTTTTATTGTTTAACTTTAAGCATTATTAAAATCACTGCTCCTGAAAAAGTTTTAAAAACTTTTTTTTTGCATTGATACATGTCCCCTAGGGCAGTACCCCGGTCTCATACACTTCTTATGGCAATAACTTGCATAAAAATTCCTTTAAAATGAACACTTTTGATTCTTAACATTCCTGTCCTATAGACTTTAACGGTGTTCGCATGTTCGCACAAATTTTTTGCCTGTTCACATGTTCTGGTGCGAACCGAACCCGGGGGGTGTTCGGCTCATCCCTACTGCCTTGTATCAACGGTTCAGATGGTGGTGGTGTAATGGTATGGGGGATATTTTCTTGGCAAACATTGGGCCCCTTAGTACCAATCGAGGCTTGTTTAGATGCCACAACCTACCTGAGTATTGTTGCTGACCATGTCCATCACTTTATGACTACAATGTACCCATCTTCTGATGGCTCCTTCCAGCAGGATAATGCACCATGTCACAAAGCTCAGATCACCTCAAACTGGTTTCTTGAACATGACAATAAGTTCATGGAACAGAGAATCTTTGGATCGGCAGCACACCTACAAGGAAAGTAAAGTATAAAGTCTTTATTGAAGCATAAATATTAAAAGCACTGGATGGGTACAGGCAGGGGAAATGCACGTAGGCCCAATGAGGTCACTGTACTCCAATGGCTCCCACAATCATCAGATCTCAATCCAATGGAGGACCTTTGGGATGTGGCGGAATGGGAGCAAATCTGCAGCAACTGTATGATGCTATCATGTCAATGTGGACCAAAAATCTCTGAGGTTTCCAACACCTTATAAAAAAGGAGGGTTGTGACCTGTCTACACCAATACACCAATGTTTACCCAATGACATGTCTCCATCCCTATTAGTCTAAAAACAAAAGAAAGGAATTGAAACGGGACTTTGCATGAGGCATGTCAAAGAGTTGATATGAGCTTATTGATCAAAATAAAATTAAATTAGCTTAAACCAATATTAAATCTATGATCCATGGTGTTAAATTTATATAACTAAACAATACTTAAGACTGAATAGCGTAATCACAAGGATTTACCTAATGATATTCATATAAGATTATTTAATATAATTAATTGTTGGACATGACAAAGCAGATACAAACAATCAAACAGTAAACAAAATCGATACAAAGAGGGTTATTATAAAATATATGAGTTTGTTTGGGCATCCATAAGTTGGTAACTCAACGCGTTTCTTGGCTTTCAACCAATCATCAAAAGTCAGATGCATAGTGGCTATAAAATAGGATAATGAGACATCTATTAATATAAAAATTCTCTACATAGACCACCGATAAATCCCATTCTAGTGGTTGATATCAACCTATGGAGATTTGTGAGCACCATTGAACCTGACGTTTCCTCTTTAGGTACCTACCACTTATGTAGAGAATTTGTATATTAATAGATGTCTCATTATCCTATTTTATAGCCACTATGCATCTGACTCCTGATGATTGGTTGAAAGCCAAGAAACGCGTTGAGTTACCAACTTATGGATGCCCAAACAAACTCGTATATTTTATAATAAACCCTCTTTGTATCGATTTTGTACCAATTATATCAATTATGTTTACTGTTTGATTTTTTGTATCATGTGCAACGATTAATTATATTAAATAATCTTATATGAATATCATTATGTAAATCCTTGTGATTACGCTATTCAGTCTTAAGTATTGTTTATTTACTGTATATAATTTTAACACCATGGATCATAGATTTAATATTGGTTTAAGTTAATTTAATTTGATTTTGATCAATAAGCTCATATCAACCCTTTGACATGCCTCATGCAAAGTCCCGTTTTAATTCCTTTCTTTTGTTTTCCAACACCTTGTTGAATCTATGCCACGAAGAATGAAGGCAGTTCTGAAGGCAAAAGGGGGTCCAACCCGGTACTAGCAAGATGTACCTAATAAAGTGGCCGGTGAGTGTATATCCCCACTATGGGAAGTACCACTGGTCAAAAAAGGGCCAACACAGCATTTTAACCCATGCATTACCAGTCATAAACCTCCTCAAAAACATAAAAATACCTTTGTAGGAACTGCTTCCTCTTGCCTGCAGCAGACTGATGGCAATATCTCAGCCAAAGCAAAAATCAGTTGACTGAAGCGGTAGGAATGCTATTTAATGATAAAGGGTGCAGCTGTTTTGCTTTTTTGTGTTTCTTTCATAAATCTCTCATGCCATTCCTATCCAGTCTTTCAGCTTCACATACATTCATTTTACATCTCTATAGGCAAGAATACATCTACTTGATTAATCCACATTGTGAAAATGTCTATTCTTTTGTACACAGCAATGCGTCGTTATTTTCCATCGCTGGATGCACGAATCCCTTTATTATTAACTTCTATGGCCTGAGATGTTTTCTTTTTCTTCTTATTGCTAAAATATAGAGGGGAGCATGTTCACAATTTGCAGCAACCTCGGTGCATGTCCCGGAAATGATAAGCGCATGTCACATACAAAAAAAAAATGTAATTAAATTCACATGGTAAAAATTACATGACTGTAGACTCTACAAAAGAATATTCTCAGATAAAGCTTTATTGAAGTGCAGAATCGGCACACAGTGAGAAATGCTGGGAAAAAAAGAAGTGCGAGAAATAGATGAATATGGTTGTGTTTCATCATGGTTTCTGTCAAGAAAGCCCGGTGTCTGGAAAAAGAACTACCAGGAACCAAACAGCGGGATGATGAATGGGGAAAGCCATATTAATTAAATATGAGTGCAATGCAGATCGTCATATCAAGTGTGTGACATTTGTCTGACAGGTTGACTCAAAATACATAGGAAAGGTGAAATTAATCATTTCAGTGAGAAAATACATAAATTGCTCTGAAGGGAGATAGCTCGATGCAAGGGCACAAAAGGGAAGAAGAGGAGGAGGAAAATTGCAGCAGAAGACGACACTGGGGTTAGATAATGTATTGGCTTAAATAACTGTTATTTCAAATAGTTTGGGAAGCAAAAGTTAGGAAGAGCATACAAATGATTTGCTCTTATCACAAGTGTGGCACGATTGCCATGGCCTTAAAGGATTCTAAAGGTTTGTATATTCCGAATATGCAGCGTGTTGATTCAAAGCTATAAACTCTTTTTTTTGAATTATACAATGATAAAAATGTTCAGAACTAGAAGTAATAATGGCTGTACACTCCAGCCACAAGTGATGCAACAGATTATGGAGTCACTGGAATAAGCCAAGTATGGTGTATTTTAACCACTTCAGCCCCGAAGGCCCCCCCCCCTCATGACCGGGCCCCTTTTTTACGATACGGCACTGCGTTGCTTTAACTGACAATTGCGCGGTCGTGCGAAGCTGTACCCAAATAAAATGTATGTCCTTTTTTTCCCACAAATAGGGCTTTCTTTTGGTGGCATTTAATCACCTCTGCAGTTTTTATATACAAAAAAAGACCAACAAGTTTATAAAAAAAAAAAAAACACAAAACAATATTTTTTACTTTCTGCTATAAAACATTCTCAATTAAAAAAATGTTAAAAATCTAATTTCTTTATCAATTTAGGCCAATATGTATTCTGCTACCTATTTTTGGTAAAAAAAATCCCAATAAGCGTATATTGATTGGTTTGCGCAAAAGTTATCTTGTCTACAAACTATGAGATAGATTTATGGACTTTTTTTTTTATCTTATTGTTTTTACTAGTAATGGCGGCAATCAGCATTTTTTAGTGGGACTGCGACATTGCAGCGGACAAATCTGACACTAATGCAGCATACACACGGTGGACTTTCCGACGGCCTTTCGACAGACTTTTGACGGACTTCCGACAGACTTTTGAACGAACGGACTTGCCTACACATGATGACGTGATGACGTACGACTGGACTAAAATAAGGAAGTTGATAGCCAGTAGCCAATAGCTGCCCTAGCGTGGGTTTTCGTCCGTCGGACTAGCATACAGACGAGCGGGTTTTTTCACCGGACTCGAGTCTGTCAGAAAGATTTTAAGCATGTTTCAAATCTAAGGTCCATCAGATTTTTGACTGGAAAAGTCAGCTGAAGATCCGATGAAGCCCACACAGGATCAGATTGTCCGCCGGACTCGGTCCGTCGGACCAGTCCTGTCGAAAAGTCCGCTCGTGCATACGCGGCATAAGAGACACTTTTTTGGGACCAGTGACAGCAATACAGTGATCAGTGCTAAAAAAATGCACTGTCACTGTATAAATGACACTGGCAGGGAAGGGGTTAACACCAGGGGCGATCAAAGAGTTAAGTGTGCTTCTAAGGGGGTGCTTTCTAACTGTGTGGGGGACGGATGCACTTGAGGAAAAGAGAGATCCGTGTTTCAGCTCAGCTCTGCTCCTCTGAGTGGATCCACCTCGTGTGAATTTGAAAAGAAATCAGCAGTGGATCGCTTTTCAAAGGACAGTGTAACAGCAGCTGCCAGGCATTCAGGAGGCATCACTGACACTCCCTGTTGCTTGTTTTTTTTTTTTTTTTAAGTTTAACTTAAAGTGGTTGTAAAGGCAAAAGGTTTTTGTATCTTAATGCATTCTATACATTGGGATAAAACACCTTCTGTGTGCAGCAGCCCCCCTCAGCCCACCTAATACTTACCTGAGCCCAGTGGCGGCTGGTGCTCCATTTTTTTTTGAGGGGGACGCAAACAAAGCCCTAACCAACCCCCCCGTCACTCGCCCGCAATAAGGCTTACAGATAGATAGATAGACAGACAGATAGAACAGAGATATATATGATTCCCTTGAGAATGTCACGTGACCTGTGACGCAACGCGTCGGGAGGAGGAGCCAGTGACATCAGCCACGAGTGTGCAGCTACACGAAAAGGCTGTGAGGAGGAGTGAGCCTGACTGTCATACACGCTTTTATCCATTGGGCGTATGTGAGTGCATTGGCTTTAGTTAGCTGATACTAGTTTTGCAGTACTACACTATTGTTTTTTCTTCTGTTACATGTTTGAGCTCTGGAGGCTATGGAGAATAAGGACAGAGAAGGGTAACCTAATCAGCTGTTTGAATCAGAATTGGAACTGCAAGCCATTTTATGTGGTAGCTATTTTCTGGAAAATTAATCATTTATATTTCTTGCTATAATTCTGTTATGCTTCCATACCTGGCTTCAGCTTTACCAGCAGAAACAACATTGGATGGGACCTTTTAAACACGCATATACCTCTTATAATTGGTCATCATCAGTGTTATTCAGTTCATTGTGCATACCCAGTATTTTATCTACCTGGCTTTAGCTTTATACTACCAGCAGGAACAATATTGGATGTGACTGTTTTCAAGCACGCATATACCTTTGTTGTATTTTATTTTTTTTATTGTGTTTTAGTGGGAGCAAGTTCATTGTGCACACCCAGCACTTTAGCACATTTGTTTTTATTTGCCAATCAACAGCTTTCTAGGTTTGTCTTCAGGCACTATGCACTTTACATAGTGGCTAGGTTACCTACAGGAATCACTATAGTACACAGCACTTATTAACACTAGGGTTTGCCAGTTTTTACATTTATTGTGATATTAGCGCACCATTTTTTTTACTATTTTATTACTGCACTAGAGAGATAGATATCGCTGTCCTCCCCCGGGGGATTTAGTGGTGAATGGGAGGAGCATTAGATCTGAGCCAGTCCCCCATGGTCCCCCTCTCCTCTCCTGCCAGGCAGATGTCTCTGATATATAGCAGACTGTCCAGTGAATGGCTCTGGCTGGAGGTTGATTCTCGGGCAGAGTTGAAGCAGGGCGCCTTTCCCCTCTTTCCACCTTCAGTCCGATCACAGGATGCTGCAGTAAAGGGACAGACAGGGGTGTCAGATCACATTCAGATCACATTGCTTTTCTTTTCTATCCATGGAGCCGCGGGTCAGGGTCACTTCCAACTTCCTACTGGCACAGAGAAACCGGAAGTGAGCCCCGGGGAAAGCACCGCCCATGTCCTACAGCGGTGCTAATAGAAAACCCCACAGCAAGGGGAATTCCTGCAAGATGGGAGTGTGGTGGGAGCAGGGCTGGACTTACCATTGGGCTTGACTGGGCTCAAGCCCATGGGCCACGCCCAATAGGGGGCCCCAAGGGCCCCACTTCGCGCCCGCACTATAGCCAAAAGACGGCTACAGCGCGGACGCCAATTGCCGGGACGTCCTCCCTGGACGTCCTCCTGTTTACTTCCCCTCTGTGCGCCGCCACGGGCATGCATCGGGGAAGTTCTGTGTTGCCCATGTCCCTTGGACACAGCCAATCACAGATTGTGCTAAATTGCCAATCAGCGGCCATTTAGCACTCGATCGGAGTGTCCAATGGGAGGTGATCTCATATGTAATATGAGATCATATAAAAAACATATGAGATAATCTCTCATCTCCCTCCTCACACAGAGACAGCGTGTGAGGAGGGAGAGCTTCCGTGCTGCAGCGGTGAGTGAACACTCACACTAGTTACAGTTGCACTACACAACATAGTGCCATCTGTCCCCAGTGCCACCTATCAGTGCCAAATGTCCCCAGTGCCACCTGTCCCCAGTGCCACCTGTCAGTGTCATCAGTGCCATGTATCAGTGCCATCTGTCATCAGTGCCATCTGTCAGTGTCACATGCCATCTGTTATCAGTGTCACATGTCATCAGTGCCACGTATTAGTGCCATCTGTCATCAGTGCCACGTATTAGTGCCATCTGTCATCAGTGCCACATATTAGTGCCATCTGTCATCAGTGCCAGGTATTAGTGTCATCTGTCATCAGTGTCACGTGTCATCAGTGCCACGTATTAGTGCCATCTGTCATCAGTTTCACGTGTCATCAGTGCCACATATTAGTATTTAAAGTAATGTATAGAAGGTAGGGCCCGAAAGTGACTCAAGCCCAGGGGCCCCCACCACCCTAAGTCCTGCCCTGGGTGGGAGTGTTGTGGCGGAGTGCTTAACGCCACTAACACTCACAAAACCCCGAAAATGAAGCATCTTATATGCAATCACATGATTGCATAGACGTCATGCTCCCTCATAGTGCACTGTGTCCAGCGCCCGTACACAGTGCACTTAAAGGACTTCTTTTATTTGTAAAGGACCTTTTTTTTGATGACTAGCACTGGGGGGGGGGCCCTATGGACAGGCCGCTACTACCTGAGCCCCCTCTCTATCCAGCGATGTCCACGAGTGCCTCGGCCATCCAGGACTCTCCCTCCTGATTGGCTGAGACACAGCAGCGGCGCCATTGGCTCCCACTGCTGTCAGTCAAAGTCATTTAGCCTATCAGGAGAGAGAGGGGCGGGGCCGAACCGGGGCTCCATGTCTGAATAGATAAATGGAGCTGCGGCTCGACTCGGGTGCCGACCGCCAAAGAGGGACCCAAGAAGAGGAGGATCCGGGCTGCTCTATGCAAAACAACTGCACAGAGTAGATAAAAATAACATGTTTGTTATTTTTACAGAAAAAAAAAAACGAGACTTTACACCACTTTAAAATGCCAAACAGCAATTTTACTTTGTGGGACCATCCTGCAACTGCAAGCCAAGCATTTGTCTTGCAGTTGCGGTGCAACCTTATTGATCTCAATGGCAATGGCAAGTTTGACTGGTGTTGTTACCTGTCAAACTCTGCAAAATTGCCATTGCAATGAGGAAAGGCATTGCAACTGTTACATGTATACAGCCCTGTCAGGCTGTAAAGTCTTAATTCCTGTGGACAGCCAGGGGACAGTACAACTGCAACTGGACTGTCTGTTTTTATCACCCCCACAGATGCTTGTGTGAAGGAACCCTTACAGGACTGATAACTGACACTGTGTTTGGGCTACTGGAAGAGAATACAAATGTCATATATTGAACTGACCTAAATATACACTATATTACCAAAAATATTGGGACACCTGCCTTTACACACACATGAATTTAATGGCATCACAGTCTTAGTCCGTAGGGTTCAATATTGAGTTGGCCCACCCTTTTGCAGCTATAACAGCTTCAACTCTTCTGGGAAGGCTGTCCACAAGGTTTAGGAGTGTGTCTGTGGGAATGTTTGACCATTCTTCCAGAAGCGCATTTCTGAGGTCAGGCACTGATGTTGGATGAGAAGACCTAGCTTGCAGTCTGCGCTCTAATTTATCCCAAAGGTGTTTTATCGGGTGGAAGTCAGGACTCTGTACAGACCAGTCAAGTTCCTCCACCCCAAACTCTCTCACCCATGTCTTTATGGACCTTGCTTTGTGTACTGGTGCACAGTCATGCAGGAGGGGCCATCCCCAAACTGTTCCCACAAAGTTGGGAGCATGAAATTGTCCAAAATTTCTTGGTATGCTGACACCTTAATGCCCCGTACACACGGTCGGACATTGATCGGACATTCCGACAACAAAATCCTAGGATTTTTTCTGATGGATGTTGGCTCAAACTTGTCTTGCATACACACGGTCACACAAAGTTGTCGGAAAATCCGATCGTTCTGAACGCGGTGACGTAAAACACATACGCCGGGACTATAAACGGGGCAGTGGCCAATAGCTTTCATCTCTTTATTTATTCTGAGCATGCGTGGCACTTTGTCCGTCGGATTTGTGTACACACGATCGAAATTTCCGACAACGGATTTTGTTGTCGGAAAATTTTATATCCTGCTCTCAAACTTTGTGTGTCGGAAAATCCGATGGAAAATGTGTGATGGAGCCTACACACGGTCGGAATTTCCGACAACAAGGTCCTATCACACATTTTCCATCGGAAAATCCGACCGTGTGTACGGGGCATAAGAGTTCCCTTCACTGGAACTAAGGGGCCAGCCCCAACCCCTGAAAAACAACCCCACACTACAATCCCCCTCCACCTAATGATTTGACCAGTGCACAAAGCAAGGTCCATAAAGACGTGGATGAGCAAGTTAGGGGTGGAGGACCTTGACTGGCCTGCACAGAGTCCTGGCTGAGAGCGTTGACCAAGAGCCAGTTGGCAGACCCCTTTCAGTCAAGACCCTTCGACAAAAGGCCACATGGTTTCTATCAGACTCAACGCCTGTTCAAGAGTCCAACAATAGATGACCAACAGTAAATGGTGATGCTGTATCATAATCAGCAGATGAAAAGTGGTGTCACCAGCACAACAACCTGCTCAAAATGTGCTCTTTGTTTGTCACATGAAGACAGCAACTATTCTGAGCCACTAAAGGGTCTTCATTAAATAATAGAGACTGTTATAAGATTGTCTCACAGCCTGATGCTTCTACTCTGACGGGAGGTGAATACAAGAAAATATTAAAAATAAAACAAGCAATCGCTAAGAGGTAAGGCTTCATAATTTTAGTTATTCAAAGGTGGTGATGTAGATTAGAAATGAAAATTGGTAGCTGGTTCTATATACCATCTGTAGAGGTTTCTTGGTGTTTTTTTTTCCTACAGAGGATGAAATAAATTCAGGGGTCCCTCATTTTTGCTTTTTTTTAATTTAAGGCTTATGATATAGCTTGTTTTTGCATGTGTGTATACGCAGCTTTATTCTGTAGTTGGGAAATAATATTTTATTGCTTCCCTTTCTGAAATGTTTGGACAGGTTCACTGAAAAGAAACATTTTATTGAGAAATCATGACATAATGTTCTCTTTTACCAGTAAAAAAAATGAAGTAGAATTGTTGGCTATTTAAAGTCAAATAGAATGTGATCTCATAATCTAAATGGGTCTCTTTTCATTTCTTCACAAGCCTTTAATATACAGACAAGGTCACAGTAAAGCAGAAATCACCTGAGAGATCATTTGCTTCTAAGATCTAACATGAAAAAGATGCTTTGCCATAAAATATATGAACATAAAAGTAGTTTTCTTTAAAGAAAACCACAAATAACCTAGAAAGTAATGTCCACAGCCATATGTAATGATGTAGCTATAATGGGAGTTTAGCACATATCACATGTGGTTTATGGGGAAGTGACCATATGGCCTTCTCTAGTGGTAACTCTACCATAGAGTTCTCTAATAGATACTTCTCCATAAGCACTTCACATGGCATACACATGTGGGTCTCAGACCCTTGAGTCAAACTCTTCTTTTGGTGTTCCTGACCCTAACGCTCTACATTTCTCTTACCATTGACAGACCCACTAGTGCCTATCCAACTTATTAAGGAAAAAACTTCAGAAGGGCTTGGGTTTGTCAGTGCTCCATCAGTGAATCTCCCAAGTGAACAGAAGATTTCTCTTAGATCTCTCTCCAGGACCTGTGTCAGGCCCACTGAAGTATATGCAATACCTTAGGACCAGTTGTTCTTTTATGATGCATAATGAATAATCAATGTCCAAACAAATGTAGTAAACCTTAAAATTTTCTTTACTAAGCTTTCAGAACAGAAAAAACAACATTGATATAATTACAATAAATCAACTAAAAGCAAATTTTTGAAGGAATACGCTGGGTGTAGTCTAGCTAAGGTGTGTGTTTATGTATTGGACTATAGCCTCTTTCCACTGTAAAGAAACATCTTATATCAATTTAAAGTGCCCCTGTATTTTTTTTTTTTTATGAACTCTGCTAAAGGATGGGATTGGGGTTAAGAAAGATATCAGCATAGGGAGAATAACCATAGTTCTCAGCTGCACACCTAGGATGCAGATAAAGCAGTGGTTCTCAACTCCTGTCCTCAGGACTCACCAACAGGCCAGATTTTAAGTATTACCTTGGGGAGATGCAGACTAGAATACTGCAATCACTGAGCAGCAAATGATATCACCTGTGATGCATTTCAGTTATCTTGCAAACCTGGCCTGTTAGTGGGTCCTGAGGACAGAAGTTGAGAACCACTGAGATAAAGACTACTGTTACTCTGTATGACAGTTCAGTGTCCTAAACCAGTGGTTCTCAACCTCAGTCCTCGAGGACCCCCAATGGGCCATGTTTTGGGAACTTCCCTTAGATAAAATAGCCCTTATCAATACCATGTCATTGATATCAATTTATAGCAGTTGTCCCCAGTAAAGGAAAAGCTGAAAACATGGCCCGTTGGGGGTATTTGTGGACTGAGGTTGAGAACCACTGTCTTAAACCAACCACATGGACCAGACTAAGTAAGAATAATTTAGATGGGATGGAACACAGGTGGCAGTAATCCTAGGCAAGCCAAGAAATATAAATGTGGACTTTAATAATAAATTGTGGTATGTGGCTCATATGTGGGTTATCTGTGTGTATCTAAATCCAAAATCTTTTTTTTTTTTTTGATAGAGCCCTGTCAGGCTTTACTTCTCTCCGGGGCTTCGTTAGAGAGATTTCACCTCTTTTTTCTGTTCTGAGGGAAAAGTTTTACCAAAAGTGTGAAAGATTTTGCAAAAGGATAACAAACATCAACAAAAAGTTGATGGAAGTTCTAGGATTCCCCTACTTAAATTAAAGCGGAAGTCCAGATACGCATTTTTTTTTTTTTTTTGCATAGTGTTATTGGTCAGACCAATGTACTACAGGTATACATATTCCATACCTGGAATAGTAGCTTTGACAATTCCCTACTCTACACCCCCCCTCCAAAAAAATGAAAAGATGAGTTGTGTGCATTTATTAAAGTTTCTTACAAATGTCTGCATGCACCAAGCAGGCTTCACTTCATTGTTAAAGTGAAAAATACAATAAGGAGGGGGTTCCCAATAGCACAAGGAAAAGTAAGACCAATGCTTTTTTGGCCCTACTTACCCTATGGATCACAGGAGTGCAGTCCTGTGATCTGTTTTTAGCCAACAGCGCTGTCTGTTGACGTCACTCAGATGATCCAGGCTCTGGAAAGATTCTGACTGTGAACTGGACTGGCTTCTGGCTCAGCCTCTACTCCTTGCGTAGCCGGCAGGGGACCATTGGACCAATGCTGCATCCACATAGGTGAGTATCATTTTTTATTATTTTTAGGAACCCCATAGTCCTCTTTTAAATATACAATTTGTTTTTTTTTTACTTCACCCTCCAGTAGGATAGGAGGGTCACATGCACAGAAATTGAACGACAACTTGGAGCACACTTTTACACCTATTTGAATATGAGAAATGGTGGAGGGTACCTGAAATTATCATTCGTTTACTATGCATGTGATTCCTCATCTCACTGGAGGGTAAAATGCATAAACTAAATTGTATATGTGAGTGTTTATACAGTGCCTTGAAAATGTATTCATACCCTTTGAAATTTTCCACATTTTGTCATGTTACACCCAAAAACGTAAATGTATTTTATTGGGATTTTATGTGATAGACCAACACAAAGTGTCACATAATTGTGAAGTGGAAGGAATTTTTTACAAATAAATATATGAAAAGTGGAGATACGTTGACAGCTATTATATCTATGATACCCAAGCCTAACACGGACAACTCCCTGTAGTCCAATTACAGACCCATATCCTTACTCAACCTGGATATAAAGATTCTAGCCAAAATTATGGCGTTACGCCTCAATCCAATTATAGGTGGCCTTATACATAAAGACCAAGTTGGCTTCATCCCAAAACGTCAGGCCAGTGACAACATCCGACGCGTGATTCTACTCCAACACCTACCCCGAACACGCCAAATCCCTATGCATCTTCTCTCTCTCTATATTCGGAAGGCGTTTGACACTGTCTCTTGGCCTTACCTTCACTATGTACTACAAAGATGGGGATTTGGCCCCAATTTTCTACAATGGGTTAATTCCCTTTACAACCAACCACAAGCATATGTTAAATATTCAGGATACCGCTCGGACTGTTTTCAGATTCAACGAGGTACAAGACAAGGGTGCCCCCTCTCCCCCCTAGTATTCGCATTAGCGATTGAACCACTAGCAGCCCTCCTTAGGGCAAATCCAAATATTAAAGGCCTAGATATAGCCTCTACATCACACAAATTAAGTCTATTTGCCGACGACGCACTACTATTTGTCACCTCTCCATGAACCACACTCCCGAACCTTATCTATCTTCTAGACAAATTTGCTCTAATATCAGGATTGGAAGTTAACCAGTCCAAATCAAAGGCTCTCAATGTGTCTCTACCACAGTCAGAATTCGAACACATATGGGAATTTTTCCCCTTCACCTGGTCTTCATCTTTAATAGCTTACCTTGGTATCAAACTAACTAGCGACACGGCCCACTTATTTAGAGCCAACTACCTCCCTATGTTAAAACACCTAACAGCCCTATTAGAATCATGACGTCCGATATGTATCTCTTGGCTAGGCCGGATAGCTGCTGTAAAGATGTCTCTGCTTCCAAAACTGCTTTATTTATATAGAGTCCTCCCGATCTCTATTCCCTCATATTATCACCGAATTATCCAGACACGAGTGTCCAAATACATATGGGGCCCCACTAGACCTAGGGTTTCAAAAACTATACTACTTCGTAGTAAACTCAAGGGGGGGTTAGTTCTGCCTAACTTTTTGGGATATTACCACGCTGCCCAGCTGGCCCAGATTACACTATATCACACACAAAATGAAATCCCACTTTGGGTTAGTTTGGAAGCTATCGACCTTCACCCTCTCAAAATATCTAATCTATTATGGTTGCCCCCCACAACCCGTGGTCCTATCAGTAACCCCATAACTGGACACTCCCTTAAGTTATGGGATAAACTCCGAGGTCCATTTAAGCTGCAAACTCCTCATTCCCCGTTACTCTCGTATCTGGATCATCCGAAATTTTACCTGGCCCAAATTTACCCAAGCTCATTCCAAACCTGGCTCAGAGCGGGATTATATCGCATATGTGATTTTGTTTCTGGATCCACTATAAAGTCGTTCTCCTCTCTACAAAACCAAGCTGACATTCCCCCTACAGAAGTCTTTAGATATCTACAGATAACTCATTTTATCCATACAACTATAGGCACACATACCTCACTAGATGACCTATCCACTTTTGAAGGGATTTGCAACTCTGACCCTCACGCCCCTGGTCTAATTTCCCTTTTATATGCTCATTTGACCTCTCCCCCAACCAACCTTCCCTCTTATGCTGCGCAGTGGTCCAAAGACCTCGCATTAGATCTTGATGCAGAGGACTGGTCTGATATCTGGTCCAATACGAAAATATCATCCCAAAACGTAATCGCTCAAGAGGCAAACTACAAAGTACTCATGAGATGGTACCTGGTTCCTGCCAGGATCTCCAAATTTCTCCCAAATTATCCTGCTACTTGTTTTCATGGCTGTAACGAGCGGGGTACCCATATACATATATGGTGGACATGCTCAATAGTACAGGAATTTTGGGCTGCGATATTCCAAATGGCCTCCACCCTATTTCAACATCGCATTGAACCTGATCCGGCTATAGCGCTGTTGAATCTTATCCCTTCAGATTTCACCGGATCCCAGACCCACCTCCTCCTCCAGCTCACAACAGCAGCTAAACAGACGATAGCTAGGGCCTGGAAAACCCCAAAACTCATTCTAGCTGAGGTCAAAAATAGGGTTACTCAAGCTATGATCCACAGTAAAATAGAAACAACGATCCTCGATAGGATTCCCCAACATCTTAAAATCTGGAACTCTCGGACTGAACACTCTCTACCCCCAGACTTTGATAAGCGCCTTCTAAAACCTTAACCAGATCACAACAACATTAGACAGAGTTAATGGCACATTGGGGGCTCATGCGTCCCCCCCGACCATTCCTCTCCTCTCCCCACCTACCCCTAATCTTTCTTTACCTCCTCTGTGCCTACCACTCTTCTTACTCTTCCTTTCCTACTTACTATCCCTCTTACTGTTATATCACTGGTAATGTTATTTACAGATAACAAAACGTCTTTCAGATTTTGACTCTGTACCTGTTCGCAGATTTACTTTTCATGTGAAAGTATAAACCTTTAGCTTTTGCTTTTGCTTTTTTTTTTTGTTGTTTTGTTTTCTAGTTATAAATGGAAATAGTTATAATGAGTCCGCAGCCATCTCTGCGAAAATGTAGTCCCCGGACCCCTGAAATTTGATGTAACATTGATGACGCAGGGGAAAAAACATGTATAAAGCTCATTGTTATATGTTGTATATGTATTACCTGTTGAACTTTAAGTCTTCGTTTCAATAACATTTTTGAACAGAAATATATGAAAAGTGTGGCGTGCATTTGTATTACACCCCCTTTGCTCTGATACCCCTAACTAAAATCTAGTGGAACCAATTGCCTTCAGAAGTCACTTAATTAGTAAATAGGGTCCACCCTTGTATAATTTAATCTCAGCTGTTCTATGAAGCCCTCAGAGGTTTGTTAGAGAACCTTAGTGAACAAACAGCACCATAAAGGCCAAGGAACACACCAGACAGGTCAGGGATAAAGTTGTGGAGAAGTTTAAAGCAGGGTTAGGTTATAAAAAAATATCCCAAGCTTTAAACATCTCACGGGGCAATCCAATTGTTCAATCCATTATCCAAAAATGCAAAGTATGGCACAACTGTAAACCTACCAAGACGTGGCCGTCCACCCAAACTGACAGGCCGGGCTAGGAGAGCATTCATCAGAGAAGCAGCCAAGAGGCCCATGGTAACTCTGGAGAAGCTGCAGAGATCCACAGCTCAGGTTGGAGAATCTGTCCACAGGATAACTATTGGTCGTGCACTCCTCAAATCTGGCCTTTATGGAAGAATGGGCAAAAATGTTACTCTCTAGATTTGCAAAGCTGGTAGAGACATCCCCAAAAAGACTTGCAGCTTTAATTGCAGCAAAAGGTGGTTCTACAATTCTACAAAGTATTGACTCAGGGGGGCTGAATACATATACACGCCACACTTTTCACACACTCACACACACATTTATATATATATATATATATATATATATATATATATATACTCTTTTTCTCTAGGTCTATGTTGTCATAAAAAATATGAATCTAAAGTTAAGCTCACTTTAAAGAACATGTTCCTTGACATAGTATACAGTATTTATTAAAAATATTTATTAAAAGTCTACCTTATTGTGTTTCTTTGTTATTTGAAAACTCCATTACGTTTTAAATAACTGCAGCTATTTACTGATATCTATTTTAAATATGATTTATTATTTGCTGAAACTCCAAAGATGACTTTACTAGCCTGAGGTACACATATCACTGGTTGAGAACCATCTCTCCTGACTCTGGAACGCAAGAGCTCAAAGACACTTATATAAATTAAATGCATTATTAGAATTATGAATTAGGTTATTGGTGAAGGCATAGCAATTTCACTAATAGAAATATGCCTTGAGGCTCTTACAAATATTTTAACGTGAAATATCTATCTCACTTCATTTAAACAAAAATAGTCAAAAAAGACAGGCTCTGTCAGAGCAAGACATAAAGTCATAAAAAAGATTTATAAATCCTTCTTTGCTTTCAGTGGAAATCGAGGATGAATTATTTATAGCGTTTAGATTTTTTTTTTAATTCAATTTTTACTTCAACCTTAGAAAAACAAACTGACAAAAATGATGTAGAGAGAAAATAATGCAAGAATCGTATGAAAATGGAATTTCAAATACTGAGCAAAATATATGTCAACAGAAAAATAAAAATGCCCAAAATCCAAAAATATATCTTCCTGTTGCGTTAGAAAATACAGCTTTGGGAAATTTGTGTTCCTTTCAAACTATTGTTGACGTTAAAGTGCTCCTGTCACTTTTTAAGAGAAAGGTGGAGTTCTGAGAAAGGTTTACGATTTTTTTGTGTTTTTCCAGTTTGGAAAATTTAGCTTTATTGACGTGTATTATTAAAAAAAACCTCTCATGAGATAAAAGTTGAGGCTGCTATAGCTGAATTCTATTTTTGAAGATGCTAGCTGCTTGGCTGTCATACTGGTCCTCTTGCTTCAATACCATGAATCAAAGACATATGGCAAGCTTGCTGATAAAAACTTCTGACTTTTCTGATCTGCATACTTGTTTTAGGTATTTTAAACCAATCTCCAAAGTAATTAGAACTGGACTCCAGCCATATATAAAAGATACAAAAGAAAGCAGCTTTGTATTCATTAAACCGTATCTAAACCCAAGAACACAAAATTAACTGTAGTGCTACCCCTTGAAGGAGCCACTGGATTTTATAGGTCCCTCTATCCTACACCAGTGATGATCTGCTCTGCTCCTAGACACACAGAGCAGCCTGGATCCTCCCCTTCTCGGGTCCCTCTTTGATGCTCCTGGCCCTTCGCTCCTGTACAGTGCCCCCTTAGCCAACAGCTTTCTATGGGGGCACCCAAACCGAGTCAGAGCTCCCTGTATTCATTCAGACACGGAGCCTGACCGAGCCCCGCCCCCTCTCTCCCCTGATTGGCTGACTGACTTTAATGGACAGCCGTGGGAGCCAATGGCACTGCTGTGTCTCAGCCAATCAGGAGAAGTGTCCCGGATGGCTTAGACGTTCGTGGACATCGCTGGAGAGAGAAGGGACTCAGGTAAGTAACTAGGAGGGTGCTGGGGGGCTGCTACACACAAAAGGTTTTTTATCTTAATGCATAGAATGCATTAAGATAAAATACCTTCTGCCTTTACAACACCTTTAAGGTCAAGGTAAAGTCTCATCTAGTTAGCCGCTGTCTATCGTCGGAACTGAGCTCATCTCTCACGGTAACAGGACTTCAAACAGCAGGATACATGAAAAGCTAGGACAATTACAACATTCTAGAACACTGGAACCACATAAAATTGGAAACGCTGCAGGGGCGTGGCCTGACCTGGCATGGAGACAGACGTCTAATCCCAGAGCTCTGTACGCCACAGGAGACTCTTGCTTCAACTTGGAGGTATTTCAACCCCACTTTACCAACGGATCATGGGCACTGCTTCCCGGTCCTCCTCTGCCTCCCGCTCTCGGTCCCCCAGAGACCTAACCGGGTCACAAAGCCGCAATATCCCGGAGATGTTCAGGGTCGGCAGAAGCAACATGGCGCCTGCTCACCACGGACCAGCACACTCCAGATCACAACCACTGCCGCTGAATAGCCCAAACGCTCCGGCCCCTCTTCACACTCACCCCAGCGGGGGGGGGGGGGAATTGAACTCAGTCTCCAACCCCCGATCAATATCCAAGACCTGCGCTCGATAGCAGATGACATTAAGGACACATTATCCGCTGCCATCTCTGAGCTGAGGCTGGATTTGAGCACCTTAAATGAACGAGTGCACCTTGTGGAGAGAGTAACTGAACGCCATGACAATGCTGAATGCCTTGATTCCCACACGCTGCAGATGCGAGACATGCAGCGGCACCTAGAAGACCTCGACAACAGGGGTCGGAGGCATAATCTCCGCATCAGAGGCCTCCCGGAATCCATTGAGGGGGAGCAGATCTCCCAGGCAGTAGTGGGCCTCTTCAATGGCCTCCTTCACCAACCCCCGCAAACGCCTATCGCAATGGAACAAATACACCGTGCTTTGCGCTCCAAGGGAAGGAAGAATGAACCCCCATGGGATATAATCTGCTGTATTGTGGACTATAAATTGAAAGAGGAAATCCTAAAGCAGACCAGGGGCAGGCAGCAAATCCTCCACGAAGGCACGAAGTATTCCATGTTCAAATATACCAAGACCTCTCAGGAATTACCCTGCAACACAGAAGAGACCTGAGGCCCCTCCTGGATGTCCTTAGAGGGAAAAATATCCTCAACAAATGGAAGTTTCCATTTTGTCTTTCGGCTTCCACTAATGGCCGCACGGCTCTCCTCAAGGTACCCGAGGATCTGCCCCACTTCTGTGCCACGCTGGGAATCGCCCTTGTACCGGTGCCTAATTGGTATGCAGCTTTCCGCACCGCACTGGCAGATCACGAGATGCTGAGGGAAGAACCTATGGATGCTCAAAATTCCAGACACCGCAGGAGACGCTCGCCCTCTACCCTCAGGACCCAGACCAGCTACCGGAACGGTCCTAGATATGCAAGCCCCACTACCTTACCACGGTCCAGGAGAGCACGCAGAGACCGCTAAAATTTGTGAGAGGGGTACCCTTCTCATAATTCGGTTCACTCGGTTTGGCACCGTTTTGTGCTTTTTCTGAATTCACTCTGTTACATGTTCTCATTTTGGATTACCTTCAAACGTTAGGGATATGGTAAGCCTAGAGACTGTGTTTTGTTTACTGAACCAGTTTGTCATGTTTGGGACAGCACCGAGACTCCTCCTTGCAATGCTAGACACTGCCATGTCCTCCGATTAACACAATCGGCTGCAGATTGTGCGCTCTTGCACACTTCCCATTAAGAGGCATGAGATTTTTTAGTCACAGCCCTAGGCTATTGATCCACGCAGCGTGCTACCGGACACTACAACTACCATAAGGCTAAGCGACTTCAGACTCCACCCCTCGACACTGGCTAAGCCTCCTGGGCTGTGCTTTACACAGCAGACGTCCAAAGAACATCCTGCTATCAAGCTCCCGCAATGATCTTCTAACCTGAGTGACAAGAACTGCCTCCCTCTCTGCCTCAACACAACTCCCCTGGACTCATCTAAGACGCTCCATCTTCAACTTAACGATCTACCCCCTGCTCATGACGCCTCGATCAAGATGAATCGCTCGTCTGTCACATCACAGTGGCCTCCCATGGACTGCTTCCTTAGGTCGTTCGCCGACCCACAACTGGAATGCCCCGGTAATGGCCTCTTATTACTATAGCCCTTAAGGCGCGGATTTAAGTTTAAGTTCTAGCTTTTTAGTTTATTATTTGCTCCACAGCGGAACTTTGCCAGTTGAGTTTTTTTTTTTTTGTTTGTTTTTTTTTTACCTGTTCACTTTACCTCGTTGGTTGCTAGACTTTCGCTAAGTAGTCACATCACCTAGAGATGTACTTGTAGATATTGTTTGCCTTTCTGAATCCAGGCAGCTGTTACTGTTATACCTTATATGTGCCACAGGTGTACACTTCCTGTTAATACCGACACCCTCCCCCCCATCGTTCTTAGGGACCTTGGTTGGCCTGGGGGATGGGGCACGATTGGTATGGTGCCCTCTCCCACAGGCTACGGAGGGTTATAGGTTTCTGAGCTTCTCTTCTTTGAGCATACACACTAACTATAGACGTAGTCACTTACTCACATCACTGTGATTCAGGCAAATCACCCTTTTAATGTAAAAACCCGTCGAGAACTTCACAAGCCCCTTCTGGGCGATCTACTAGTAATACCTCCTCCCTCCACGCTACTAACTATCCTGTGGCGGCAGCTCACCTTGTTTTTTTTCTCTGACCCTATCCCCTATCCGTCCCTCACTGGCCGGGTACTGGTCAACCCCCACACGGATTCGGGTAGTAGTGTAGTTTCCCTTTCAGGGACTCTCCCTCTGCCCACGATCCGTTCCACACCGATTACTGACCCCCGAGGTTGTTGGACACATAGTTCCACACCGCTTCGGATCATCTCTGGATATACGCGCCCCTGAACCACATCTCCTTACCGCCTTCTGGACTATACCCCCCTCCCCCTCCTATCCCCTTCTCAACCTTCCCCTACCTCACCAATGGCGGATCCGCAGGCCACTCGCCTTCCTAGGGACACAAATCAGAAGCAGCTTCAGACACTCAAACTACACTCTATTAATATTCGGGGCCTCAACATTCCCGAAAAGAGGTCTAAGCTTCTCTACTTACTACAACAAGCCAAAACACACATCACACTCATACAGGAGACCCATTTTCGGACGGATGCTATCCCCAAACTGAATAACCACTACTTCCTCACAGCCTTCCACTCCGCCAATTCCGAGGCCAAATCAAAAGGTGTTACTATCCTCCTTTCTAAACATTGCCCCCTCCAGGTAACGGACGTACAAAGGGACCCGTTAGGCCGTTTCCTCTTTATCAAAGGCACCCTGAACCAGTTGCCCCTCACTATTGCCAATATTTATGCTCCTAATTCAGGCCAAGTCACCTTTTTTCGTAACACCCTCCAGCTACTTTCCAGCTTCCAATCAGGAACCCTTATCCTGGGTGGAGATTTCAATGTCCCCTTAACCCCCTCTATTGACACTTCAAATGGGACCTCCTTCTTATCCTACAGGGCCTTGCGGTCGATCAAGCAACAGCTTAGCAACTTACTTCTCCATGACACATGGCGTACATTACATCCCAAAGAAAAAGATTTCACTTTTTTCTCCTCGCCTCACAATAAGTATTCTAAACTAGACCACTTCTTTCTCTCTCAGACAGATCTCACACACCTTGCCAAAGCCACCATAGAGCCGGCCATACTCTCGGACCACAACCTCATTTCCATGAACTTACGACTGACCTCGCTTAATATGAAGACGCATATCTGGCGACTAGGGATGAGCTTCGAGTTTGAGTCGAACTCATGTTCGACTCGAACATCGGCTGTTCACAAGTTCGCCGAACAGCGAACAATTTGCGGTGTTCGCGGCAAATTCGAATGCCGCGGAACACCCTTTAAAAGTCTATGGGAGAAATCAAAAGTGCTAATTTTAAAGGCTTATATGCATGGTATTGTCATATAAGCCTGCCCCAGGGGACATGTATCAATGCAAAAAAAAGTTTTAAAAAGGCTGTTTTTTTGGGAGCAGTAATTTTAATAATGCTTAAAGTGAAACAATAAAAGTGTAATATCCCTTTAAATTTCGTACCTGGGGGATGTCTATAGTATGCCTGTAAAGGGGCGCATGTTTCCCGTGTATAGAACAGTCTGACAGCAAAATGACATTTCAAAGGAAAAAAAGTCATTTAAAACTACTCGTGGCTATTAATGCATTGCCGGTCCGACAATACACATAGAAGTTCATTGATAAAAACGACATGGGAACTCCCCACAGGGGAACCCCGAACCAAAATTAAAAAAAAAAAATGACGTGGGGGGTCCCCCTAAATTCCATACCAGGCCCTTCAGGTCTGGTATGGATATTAAGGGGAACCCCGGCTAAAATTTTTTAAAAAAATGACGTGGGGGGTCCCCCTAAATTCCATACCAGGCCCTTCAGGTCTGGTATGGATATTAATGGGAACCCCGCGCCAAAATAAAAAAAAAACGGCGTGGGGTCCCCCCAAAAATCCATACCAGACCCTTATCCGAGCACGCAACCTGGCAGGCCGCAGGAAAAGAGGGGGGGGACGAGAGAGCGCCCCCCCTCCTGAACCGTACCAGGCCACATGCCCTCAACATTGGGAGGGTGCTTTGGGGTAGCCCCCCAAAACACCTTGTCCCTGTGTTGATGAGGACAAGGGCCTCATCCCCACAACCCTGGCCGGTGGTTGTGGGGGTCTGCGGGCGGGGGGCTTATCGGAATCTGGAAGCCCCCATTAACAAGGGGACCCCCAGATCCCGGCCCTCCCCCCTGTGTGAAATGGTAAGGGTGTAAAAAAGTACCCCTATCATTTCACTAAAAAAGTTGTCAAAAATTGTCTCTTGTCATTTTTAACATTTTTGACAGTTTTTTTAGTGAAATGGTAGGGGTACTTTTGTACCCCCTTACCATTTCACACAGGGGGGAGGGCCGGGATCTGGGGGTCCCCTTGTTAAAGGGGGCTTCCAGATTCCGATAAGCCCCCCGTCCGCAGACCCCCACAACCACCGGCCAGGGTTGTGGGGATGAGGCCCTTGTCCTCATCAACATGGGGACAAGGTGTTTTTGGGGGCTACCCCAAAGCACCCTCCCAATGTTGAGGGCATGTGGCCTGGTACGGTTCAGGGGGGGCGCTCTCTTGTCCCCCCCTCTTTTCCTGCTGTCTGCCAGGTTGCGTGCTCGGATAAGGGTCTGGTATGGATTTTTGGGGGGACCCCACGCCGTTTTTTTTTAAATTTTAGCGCGGGGTTCCCATTAATATCCATACCAGACCTGAAGGGCCTGGTATGGAATTTAGGGGGACCCCCACGTCATTTTTTTTTTAAATTTTGGCCGGGGTTCCCCTTAATATCCATACCAGACCTGAAGGGCCTGGTATGGAATTTAGGGGGACCCCCCACGTCATTTTTTTTTTTTAAATCTTGGTTTGGGGTTCCCCTGTGGGGAATTCCCATGTCGTTTTTATCAATGAACTTCTATGTGTATTGTCGGACCGGCAATGCATTAATAGCCACGAGTAGTTTTAAATGACTTTTTTTTCTTTGAAATGTCATTTTGCTGGGGGGGTATTCGGCTCATTCCTACTGACGACTAGATAGCTCCCTACTGACTGACGAGATGAATGTTCACAGGCTGACCACTTGCCTCCCCAACTTCTTCCAGGATAACTTGGTGCAAGATGCAGCACCCACAATCACATGGGCGGCACACAAATGTGTCATTCGTGGCGAACTAATGTCCATAGCTGCACACCGGTACAAACTCAACAATGCTCGCATGGCAGAATTAACGGCTCAAATTCGCACACTAGAACAGACACACAAGGCTTCACTCGCCATTTCCTCAATGGCCGAACTATCCCAAGCAAGGGAGGAACTCCTAGAAGCACTGTCTGCCAAGGTTAAACGCAAGTTCACATTATCACAAAAACTATATTACGAATTTGGCAACAAAGCCGGTAAACTCTTAGCGAGGGCCCTCCAAACTAAAAAAGCCTCTCATACAATCCACAAGCTTATCAACCCCAATGGAGAGGCAGTGGTCACCAACGAGGGCATCTCGTCGCAATTCACCCAATATTTTACTAAGCTGTATAACCTCCCATCTGCCCAAACCACAGACGCTTCGGTTAACTGCTGGAAGACAATTACTGATTTTTTAGCATAATACGGCCCCACACCGCTCAACCCAGAGGATTCACAAACGCTAGATCTTCCTCTGTCTCCGGACGAATTACTCATTGCCTTGAAGCAAATGAAGACAGGCAAAAGCCTCACGGCAGCCTATTACAAATCTTTCCCGAATATCCTCCTACCACACTTAGCTAAAGCCCTCAACAACCTTACAACAGCCTCAGTCGCTCATAAAGATTTACTGGAAGCCCATATCACACTTATTCCCAAACAGGGCAAAGACCCCACGTTAGTCCCCAACTATTGACCTATATCGCTCCTAAACGTGGATTTAAAACTCTACGCTAAAGTGCTGGCCAATCGTATCCTCCCTTTCATTCCTTCTCTGGTCTCTCTTGAACAGGTCAGTTTTGTCCCTGGCCGCGAGGCCAGAGACAACACCACAAAAGCCCTCAACATTCACCACTGGCTTACCAATACAGCTACACAAGGATTCTTTCTCTCCCTGGATGCAGAGAAGGCGTTCGACCGGGTTGCCTGGGATTACATGGAAGACACCTTACTAGCAGCAGGTTTTCCACCACGCATGCTCCAAATGATTCTAGCTCTATATGCATCCCCAGCAGCCAGGTTCCGGATCAACGGGAACCTGTCGGTCACCTTCTCTGTATCCAATGGGAACCGGCAGGGATGCCCCTTATCATCCCTAATATTCATAATGACCATGGAACCTTTGCTCCGTAGACTGAGAGATAATCCTGCCATTAGAGGAGTCGATATCCAACAAAAGCAGTATAAACTAGCGGCTTACGCCGATGACATCCTACTCTTTCTTACTGACCCCTTAACAATCATCCCCAACCTTCTAGCTGACTTTGCCCTTTTCAAGACCTTATCCAATCTTCAAATTAATTTCGAGAAATCCAAAGCCCTCAATATCACTTTACCAAGTGCGACGGTAAACCTTTGTAGTAGTGACTTCCCGTTTGTGTGGGAGAAATCCGAAATATCATACCTTGGGATCAAAATTACAACCAACCTAAGGGATCTTTACACCAAAAATTTCCTACCGCTGATCTGATCCATCCAAGGTGACCTACAGAAATGGCATCTGGGCTCATTCTCTTGGCTGGGCAGGATCGCAATACTGAAAATGAATATTCTACCAAGACTCCTCTACCTCCTCGAAGCCATCCCGATCATGTTGCTGGTATAATTTTTTGCCTCCTATAAACTTCTCTGCAGGACTTTTGTGTGGGCCTCCAAACATCTACGCCTCAGCTGGGACAGATTAGTTCTTCCCAAACAATTAGGGGGACTGGGTCTCCCAGATATCCAAAAATATCATTGGGCTTGCCACCTGACCAGACTGGTGGATTGGCATATACACCGCCCCTCAAAAGACTGGGTTACCCTGGAAGCTTCCTTTGCAAGCCTCCCCATCGCTAACTCGCCATGGATAAACCACACAAATGTACCCAGGGAATTCTCTTCCCCCTCCCTCATTGGAGCCACACTCTCACTTTTCGAAAGAGCATGCAAATCGCTAGCCCTCACACCCTCGACAGGCCCTATGACTCCCCTGGACAACAACCCAGACTTCCCCCCAGGACTAACCTTAAAAGACCCCAAAAAAGTAATTGGGTGGGGGGCGTGACCGGATGCTGACCGAATGCTGAGGTGAGGGAGGACGCTGTTGCCAGACCCAGTCCCCGCTCTCATGTTGGCTGCAGAGGCATAGGACAGACCGAGAGGCACCTGGAGACGCCCGGAGCACCCTGAAAGCGATACCGCTGTGCAGAGCGGGCTTAAGCGGTGGTAGCATGCGGGGCTGCGGCACCCGACTCCCCCCTTGATACACCCCTTCAGGAGAAGCTCCAGTGACGGCTCCAGCAACGGTAGCGCCGATCCCGGCGAGTGAGGGAGAGGAGCTCACAGTGCATAGAGCGGCACACAGAGCCCAGCTGGAGGACGAGACTCAACACACCGCTGCCTGCGCCAGAGGGGTGAGTGACCTATATACTCACCTGAAGTATACTATACGTTTGTGGTCATACAGGACGAGGTAAAACATTTGCCATCTTAAACGCAAGAGGGAGGTGGGCAGATTCCTGTGGCAAACAGCTTGGGCGGTGTGGCAGCATGACCAGAAAGAAGGGGACAGAGGAAGGGACAGCACAGGAGGGGATGGGAGCCTCGGTACAACGTGGCTCTAAAGAGAAATCGAACCAGGTAGCTGTCAAACTGGAGCGCTTTGCACATACTCCAAATCTGACACCAAGAAAGGCTAGCAGTACTGGGGGCGCACAACAACATGCTAGTCACCCTGGGAGGAGAAGCCAGGCTAATGACACTGGGTCTGTGATGGGTACGGTATCAGCAGTACTGGAAGCAAGAGGAGCCCTGGAGGGGGAACCTGTACAGGGTGCGAGCTCGGTGGCAGGAAATGGGGTGTCAATGCTAGTGGAAGAAAGGGAGCCGTCTTTGAAAGATATTCTCATGGCAGTTAATAACTGTAAATTATCAATCACTGACCTAGCGGAACAACTTAAAATCATCAGAAATGAAGTGCTTGACGTTAAAAAAGAAGTGCAAGTGGCTGGCGCCCGAACAACGGCCCTTGAAGAGAGGGTCAGTCAGGTGGAGGATGATGTGCATCCATTAAAACAAGAAGTTTCAGTTTTGAAAAATCAGCTAAATGCCTGCATGCAGAAAATGGACAGTATGGAAAATAGGATGCGCAGGGGAAATCTGAGGGTTTTAGGCCTCCCCGAGGGGTGTGAGGGCAACAATCCTATTAAGTTTATGGAAGACTGGCTAATAGAGAAGTTTGGCAAAGACTCATTCACGACTAGCTTCTCTATCAAACGGGTGCACAGAGTAGCCTCCAGAACCCCCTCTTCAGGGATGTACCCCAGGCCCCTTATCTTTAAACTTTTACGTTTTAGGGACAAAGCTACGGTTCTTCAAAAAGCAAGAGAAATAAGAAATATTCAACATAATGGCGCAAGGATCTTAATATTCCCAGATTTTTCACCCGAGCTACAGAAACAAAGAGCCAAATTCGGAGAATGTAAACGGGAACTCCAGCAGTTAAAGATCAACTACGCACTACTTTATCCTGCACGATTATGTATTTCAGTCCTGGGGGAGACCAGGTTCTTTTAATACCCTGGCAGAAACTCTAACCTGGTTAAAAAAGAACGAGGGAAGATTAAAGCGGGGGGAAGAAACTTGAACAAATACAGGACCCCTTTCTTCTTTCTTTTCTTTTTTTTTATTAGATCTGATGGGACACATTTTTGAGTGAACATGATAGTAATACTATATACACATTTAATGGGGATAATTCTCCTCTTACTGGGTGTCGGTGGCATGGTTTTCTTTTGCCTTAGGAGGTCAGAATGGTCACAATAGAAGCTCAGGGGGTGAGCCCAGAATTGGGCAGGGGGTGGGACATAGGAGGAGGGGGGGAGGGTTGGGTGGGGTGGGAGGGAGGGAAGGCTGGGGGGGGAGGGGGAAAGGTAGGGTGGATATTAGTGTGTGTAAGCACAGACGGTTGAATTTGAGTGATGTGGTTTTGATTCAGTCTGATATAGTGTATGGATTTAAAAAAGGAGGGCTAATAAGTAAGACCCATGATTGGGAGAGGCACAGTTTAGGTGGGGTTCAGGGAGGTACAAGGATATTAAGGTTGGGAAGATATGGTTGAAAGGGGTCGCTGTAAACCCCTAGATTTAATGAAACGGGTTAGAGTATGTTCTTGGAATGTTAGGGGGATAAAGGATAGAGCTAAAAGACAGGCAATTTTTTCTGTGGCCAATAAAGGGAAGGTTGAGATACTCTGCCTGCAGGAGACACACCTGGTCAAGGACACTGTTGGGGCGTTAGATCATAAATACTATCAGAGGCAGTTTCACTCTACCTACACCCCATATTCGAGAGGGGTGAGTGTCCTGATAGGTCCGGGCCTGGTCTTCTCATGCAGCCGGAGTAAGATAGATGAATATGGACGGTATGTTTTTCTCTCATGCTCGATAGATAATAATAGATATGTGCTAGCTAATGTTTATATCCCACCTCCGTTCAGTATGGAGATACTGGAGGAATTGGTGAGTTTCATGACAGATGCCCCGGGGATTCCGGTCTTAGTGGTTGGTGATTTTAATATGACGATGAATAATGCTCTGGACAGGTTTCCATCCAGGACTAGCTCCGGTGTTACCCCTAAGAGCCCACTAGCACAATTTTGTGAGGAGGTTGGGCTGGTAGATATCTGGCAGAGGAGGCACCCTGAGGAGAGACAATATTCATGCCACTCCAGGACATTTGCCACCTTATCCAGAATCGATCTGGTACTTGGTAATGAGGAACACAGAACGTAGTGGAAGAAATAGTTTATGAGACGAGAGGGATTTCAGATCATGCTCCAGTAACTACTGTCATAAAGGTGGGGAGGTATTGCAATAGAGGGGATTGGAAAATAAATCCCTTTTGGCTTGAGATTGTGGACAACACAGAGAAAATAACAAAAGACCTGACAGAGTTCATTAATTCTAATTTAGGCTCAGCTTCTCTAGGGGTAGTGTGGGACTCCCTGAAGGCTTATCTCCGGGAATCTCCTAATTCAAAATATTTCATATTCTAAAAAACTATCACAAGTAGAAGAACTAGAGGCTAAAGAGAGAGTAAAAAGAGCGGAAACGCAGTATGTAGAGACGCCAACCTCACTTATATATGAAGAATGGGTGGAGAGGCAGGACGAGTATAGTAGATTACTCCTGAAGAAAGCACAAAAAAAGAGATTATTTCAGAGACAGAGTTTTTTTGGCGAAGGAGAGCGAGTCGGGAGAGCTCTGTCTCTGATTATCAAGGCGAACGGCCCCTCCAGCATGGTACCATCAATCGAGGGGAGGGATGGGTTAATTAAAACAGCCACCTCTGAAATACTGGGAGAATTTAGAAAATATTTTAAAAATGTATATAGTTCACTACAAAAAAATGTGGAGGGGGAAACGTGGAATTTTTTTGAAAATTTAGAATTAACTCCATTAGCAGAGGAGGATCGGGATTTGCTAGATGCCCCACTGTCACTTGATGAATTACGGAGGGTAGTGGGGGACATGGCAAACCAGAAGGCACCGGGCCCTGACGGCCTACCCATAGAGATTTTCAAAAAATATGGGGAGGTTTTACTCCCCCTACTTTTGGAGGTATTTAATGGAGCGAAGGAGAATGAGACATTGCCTGCCTCTATGACAGAAGCAGTTATAATAATCCTGTTGAAAGAGGGGAAGAACCCTTTAGATATGTCATCATATAGGCCCATTTCGTTATTGTGTTCGGATGTGAAGATTCTGACAAAAGTGTTGGCTACAAGACTGAATAAAATAATCTCTAAAATAATACATACTGACCAAACCGGGTTTATCCCGGACAGATCTACAAGCACGAACATAAGACGAGTGTATTTAAACATGCAATTACCCATAGAGAACAGCGGTAATAGAGCGATCCTCTCACTAGATGCAACTAAGGCATTTGATTGCCTGGAATGGCATTATATGTGGAAGGTGCTGGCTGAATTTCGGTTCGGCCCGGGGTTCGCCCAGTGGCTGAGCCTGTTATATAAAAACCCAAGGGCCAAGGTGAGAGTTAACAGTCAGAGCTCAGAGTGGTTTCAGTTGCATAGGGGAACGAGACAGGGGTGCCCTTTGTCGCCCCTGCTCTTTGCCCTGGCTATGGAACTGCTGGCTATAGCTTTAAGGATGGCGCAAGGGATACAGGGGTTCAAAAGGAAGAAAGGGGAGGAGAAAGTGGCAATGTATGTGGATGATATTCTGTTGTTCCTGGCGGATACACAGGGTTCTCTGCAGACAGCCATGGGGATAATTGAGGAATTCGGCCGTTTCTCTGGGCTATCGATCAACTGGGAAAAATCAGTAATTTTGCCAATAGACCCCCTCTCAGTACCACTTCCATGCCAACTACCCCAAGTTAAAGTAGCAAGCCAAATAAAATATTTGGGCATTAACATAACAAAAAACCCAGGACAATTTATTGATGGAAATTTAGTTCCTCTTCTGAAAAAACTGAAGCAGAACTGTAGGGTGCAGGGGCGTTTGCCCCTCTCGGTCGCCGGGCGATGCAATCTGATCAAGATGGTTTGGCTGCCCCAAATTTTATATATTTTTCGCAACTCTCCAGTATGGATTCCCAAGCATTGGTTTAAAAGACTGGACAGTGTGTTTAGAGAGCTAATTTGGAAGAATGGGACGGCAAGGATCGGATTGCAAACGCTGCGGCGACCGGGAGGACAGGGTGGCATGGACGTGCCAGACCCTTGCTGTTACTTTTTAGCAGCTCAAGTTCTGCACGTGGGGCGTAGCAATAGGGGTGGAGGCAGGATGTAATATCTTGTTGAACGATACAAAACATGACTCAATTGTAGAGGCGATGGAGGCTGACTCATTTGAAACCAAATGTCCTACCACCCAGTTGTTGGTTAAGGCCTGGGTAAAAGTTAAAAAATTATTGGGCTATACGGGATTTTCGGAATTCACCCCATTATGGGACAATAATAATCTCAGAGAGCTTAAGAAAATGGGATGTATTGAAGAATGGGACCGTAGGGGTATTCACTGTCTGAAACAGCTATATAAGGCAGAGGGGTTAAAATCATTCCAAGAACTGGTAGTAGAATATGCGATCTCTAACAGGTCATTTTATAGATACTTGCAAATTAGGCATGCCTTAGAGGCACAATTCGGTGGGAAAACACCAATACGGTGTGAAATGCCCTCTCTGAAAAAACTGGTTAATGCCGTATCTACAAAAGGTTTAATTTCAGTGGAAATATGTTCTGTCACTAGGTTCTAGGATCACCCTCTCCCCCTCACAAGTGGTTTCGCACCTTTACTTCTCTTATAGGTCATACTATACACCACTGAAGTTGTTTAGGTTTGGCAAGAGGTCAGATGCGAAATGTCAAAGATGTGGGGAGGAGAATGGGGACTTTTTGCATATGTTTTGGCGCTGCCCCAAGCTTTATAGATATTGGAAAGGGATTGTGGATAAAATAAAACTTGTGTTTGGGACTAGGTTGAGGGTTGAGGCCAGGGCATGCTTACTGGGCCTGGTAGAGGGCAAAGAGAGCCAGAGGGACCTGCAGACCGCAAGGCTCAGGTGCTTGTTCCAGGGGAAAATACTTATTGCCCAGTATTGGCAGAGAAAGGACCCACCGACGATAGAAGACTGGGTGAAAGGGGTAAGGGAGGTGATAAGTAAAGAAAAGTACATTTATAAGAAAAGGGGTAACAATAAAAAATTTGAAAAAATTTGGAAACCATGGTTGGATTGAGAGGTGGTTAGAGTAGATGGGGGGTAGGGGAGAGGGAGGATGGGTATGTGTGACTGGTGGGGAAGTATGGAGGTGAATGGGGTTAGGGACCTTGGTTTAGGGGGGTGGGGGGGAGGGAGGGGTTATTGTGGGTAATGGGTAGAAAATGGTAATTTTATTTGAACACAGATGTATTATATGTTTTAAGATGTAGAAGATGTGTGGTAATGTATAGAGGGATGTTGATACCCTCCTTTTTCTACTGACAATTTTTTTTTCTTGATTTTGTAATGGTAAATATTTTGTCAAATAAAATTAAAAAAAAAAAAAAAAAAACCTTAAAAGACCCAACCCTAGAGACACACACCTCGCAAGCCAGAGTGTATAGCTTCTTTCAAAATGGAAATCTCCTCCCTTACCCTACACTCTCTACTATACTACCTAACCACGACATACCGTTCTACAAATATCTACAATTGAGACATTTCCTTCAATCGCCCCGCCACTCCTCTCGCTGGCACTGGGATCTTACACCGTTCAAACTTCTCTGCACCTCCACGGAGCCCCAAGGTCACCTAATTTCCTTAAACTATTCCCTCATGTTTTCATGACACAAGGTCAAGGAGGACAAAATTGTCCAACAATGGAAAAACGACCTGTCCATAAATCTCACCCCTACTGATTGGGACCACATATTCACCCTCATGCACAAGGGCTCCATCAAAGTCACAACGCAGGAAAACAGATTTAAACTTTTCTCAAAATGGTATCGGACTCCTGACAAGGTTCACCACTTCCATCCCTCCATCCCCCTGACCTGCTGGAGGTGCAATACCACTCGAGGCACCCTGCTCCACATCTGGTGGGAATGCACCCTCATACAACCATTCTGGTCGGAAATCCACCGACTAATCTCCCAAATTACTACATACGCCCCGGTCTTCTCTCCCGCCCGCTATCTACTACACCACACCCTGGGGTCCCCCACTTCATACAAAAAATCCTTAACTATACACCTAATTAATGCAGCCAACTTATGTATCCCTGCCTGTGGAGGAATTCCACCCCCCGACGGTGCAGGATTGGATCCGCAGGGTAGATAGAATTGCAGACATGGAACAACTCATTTTCCAAGCCAATGACAAACCCACCAAATTTCAGGCCACTTGGGCATGCTGGACACATTACAGACAATCCCAAACGCACCCGGCCCCGCCCCTATCATCCTCTCCTTCTCCCTGAAGACTCCACGTCGTTTGCTCCCCTGTGTCCTCCCTTAATAAACACCCGCCACCCTACCCCCAGTTCCTCACCTCTTCCCTCTCAAGCGACATCGATCTGACATATCCATGAACCCTACAACCTATTATATCGTTTCCTACCGCACATTCTAACCTTCAATCTCTTACACATAAAGGTCTCCCCCCATATAGACGACTCACTCTCTGTCCCTATTACCCCTTGGTTTACCATACTTCCTATCGGGAACTCAGACCTTACTTCTCCACACTGTCACATTTAAACATACTCACCGCCCTGTCCTGTATCCTGTTCCGTTCACAGCAAAGGTCTTGTCAGGGGTGAACAGAAACGGGACTGATCGTTGATGGTTTGGTACCACTCCACATACTCCACCCGATTTCTGTGAGTCAACACCTCCTGTTTCAAAAGGTGATATTTGCATTGTTATTTGATGGATTCAAGGTCCTGACTTGCCTCCTTTTACCTTCTCTTTCATTTAATGTAATTATCTATATGTGCCTAATAACCATCTGTTCTTTGAATCACTGAAATGTATGTTAAACATCATTTGTTATCCTGTAAAAATTTCAATAAAATCTTTTTGAAAAAAAAAAAAAAATTGGAAACGCTGCAGCACCTGACCCTGAGGCCCTTAGTAGTACAGTCCTCAGCATCTTTTGTCCAGGAAGGCCTCCATACAATACAGCAACAGCAGTGTTTGGTCCTGATTTTCTGACACTGCACCCAGTAGCAGAAGTCCTGGCAGCAGCCCTAAGTCCCTATGCACATAGGCTCCAGGAATACTCAGGGCACACTGCCAACTCTCAGCCCTGCCCCTGGTCACTCTGTACTGAGTGCTGGGCCTGTGGTTCCCCCCTCCCTACGGGTCCAAGACCTCTGTCTCTTGCTGGTTAGTGGGCAGGGCCTAACTTTCCTGGCTAAGCGGCCACCAATAGATGCTCCATTGGCCCTGGTGACCAATCAGATGTCATCCATTGCTCTGTTGCTAGGGGTGCGTCCTCCGCAGTGAAAGCAGCCAGCTATCAGTCTCTCTTCTGATTTCTCTCTGCTGAATGTCCTTTACAGCAAGGAATAAGACAAATAAATGCACTTCATGTCCTAGGATAACAATGCTCATTCACTGTAGTGTACCTATGAAAGAACAGCATTGTCACAGCATTGTCACCCTAGGACAGAACTACAAACATCTATTCTTCTCCTCTTCATAAAAGATAAAGTTATCCTTTAATGAATACAAAGCTTCTTGTGATTGGCTGAGGCAGAGGTTGTGATGTTATCCACCTACCTCTGTGCCAATCAGAGGAAGATGAGAATTCATATACGTAGCCAGGGGCGGACTGATAACTCGTGGGGCCCCCGGGCAATAGGAGATTATGGGGCCCCCAGGCAATCAGAGATTATGGGGCCACACAGTATACACACACACAGTATACAATCACACAGTATACACATACATGTACACACAGTATACACAGACAGATGTAAAAAAAACACAGATTTATACATACCGTCCCTGGTTTTACTGAGGCTGGCAACCCTGATGGGGCCCCCTAGTGGCCCAGGGCCCTCAGGCAGTGCCCGAGTCGCTCAATGGTCTGTCCTCCCCTGCATAGCTCCCAACGGTCCCTGATTTCGAGGGACTGTCCCTGATTTGGAGCAATGTCCCTCTGTCCCTTTTCCCCCCTCATTTGTCCCTCATTTTGGTCTGATCCATATAGTTCTATATAAAATGCATTTTTTATCTTTCAAAAAGTGTTTCACAGTGCTAAACCTTTCATCCAATTTCTAAATTGTTGCATTTGTACATTTGTACAAAAGCCAGTATAAAGGAATAGTAGTGGTAAAAAAAAAGTCCTTGTAGATTTCATTAACCTTTTTTTTGGTTAATTCTCCCTTAAGGGGGTGTGGCAGGGGCGTGTCCTATGCCTACATACGTTTGTTAGTAGGTGTCCCTCATTCCCCTCTCAAAATGTTCGGCGGTATGCATATAGACAATACAAAGCTTCCCACGAATGACTCAGCAGTGCTAATCCTGACTCTATTTTGTTCCAGGAGTGGAACGGGAAATCTCTTCTTTTACTGTTGGAACATAGAGCTGTATATTTTATGGAGCTGAGGCTACATACAGGTAATACAATGCATGCAGCAAGCACACCTTTTATTGCAGTAAATAGTTTGTTTGGGTCAGCTTGGTCCAATTAAACTACAATGTATTTAAAGGTACATAAAACTTGAAGTTAAGCTTTAATAGAGTACAAATGAATGAATGAATGGATGGCTGAGCAGGACTTGTTCTGAGTGTGTACCAGGAATTCCCCATCCCACTGTTGGAACACATCACTGTATACTGTATCTGGCTGAGGCTACATGCAGTTAATGTAGAGTACCCAGCAAGGCCATCTGTTATTGCAATAAATAGTTTGTTTGGACCAGCTTGGCCCAAATTAACTATTTAAAGGGGCATTAAATGTGGGATTGGGTTTGAAAGGCTGGATTAGTCAGTAGAAAAAAAAAAAATCCTGAATCTGGAAAAGTTCTTATAAGAGTTTTAATGTGCCCATAATGTGCCCCACTTTTACCTACAGGTAAGCCTATAATAAGACTTACCTGTGGGTACCGTGAATATCTCCTAAACTTGCACCGTTTAGAAGATATTCACTGTATCAGCATGTGCCGACATCATTGGCACATGCGCACTGACAAAATGGCTCGCTCGTCTCGTTTCTTCAGCTGCTGTGCCGTTACCACCGGCTCTTGCTTGCATGCGAGGGAGTGACGTAATCGCGGCTCCGGCCAATCACAGCGCCGACGCCCACGATACCCAGAGATAACTCCAGGAGACATGTCGCCAGGTGTGCCGGGACCGCTGTGAGGGCTTCGATCTAAGTTAAGTATTTCATAATGAGCCAGTATGCTATGCATACTGGCTCATTATGCTTTTGTCTTGCAGGTTTTCTTTTTACATAGTTACATAGTAGGTGAGGTTGAAAAAAGACACAAGTCCAACCTATGTGTGTGACTATATGTCAGTATTACATTGTATATCCCTGAATGTTGCGGTCATTCAGGTGCTTATCTAATAGTTTCTTGAAACTATCAATGCCTCCCGCTGAGATCACCACCTGTGGAAGGGAATTCCATCATCCTTGCCGCTCTTACAGTAAAGAACCCTCTACGTATTTTAAGGTTAAACCTTTCTTTTAATTTTAATTAGTGGCCACAAGTCTTGTTAAACTCCCTTCTGCAAAAAAGTTTTATCCCTATTGTTTGGTCACCAGTATGGTATTTGTATATTGAAATCATATCCCCCCTCAAGCGTCTCTTCTCCGGAGAGACTAAGTTCAGTGCTCACAACCTTTTCTCATAACTAATATCCTCAAGACCCTTTATTAGCTTTGTTGCCTTTCTTTGTACTCGCTCCATTTCCAGTACATCCTTCCTGAGGACTGGTGCCCAGAACTGGACAGCATACTCTAGGTGCAGCTGCACCAGAGTCTTGTAGAGCGGGAGAATTATCGTTTTATCTCTGGAGTTGATCCCCCTTTTAATGCATGCCAATATTCTGTTTGCTTTGTTAGCAGCAGCTTGGCATTGCATGCCATTGCTGAGCCTATCATCTACTAGGACCCCCAGGTCCTTTTCCATCCTAGATTCCCCCAGAGGTTCTCCCCCCAGTGTATAGATTACATTCATATTTTTGCCACCCAAATGCATTATTTTACATTTTTCTACATTGAACCTCATTTGCCATGTAGTCGCCCACCTCATTTATTTGTTCAGATCTTTTTGCAAGGTTTCCACATCCTACAGAGAAGTTATTGCCCTGCTTAGCTTAGTATCGTCTGCAAATACAGAGATTGAACTGTTTACCCCATCCTCCAGGTCGTTTATGAACAAATTAAAAAGGATTGGTCCCAGCACAGAACCCTGGGGGGCCCCACTACCCACCCCTAACCATTCCGAGTACCCCCCATTTATCACCACCCTCTGAACTCGCCCTTGTTACCAGTTTTCAATCCATGTACTCACCCTATGGTCCATGCCAATGGACCTTATTTTGTACAGTAAACGTTTATGGGGAACGTTTATGGGGAACTGTGTCAAATGCTTTTGCAAAATCCAGATACACCACGTCTATGGGCTTTCCTTTATCTAGATGGCAACTCACTTCCTCATAGAAGGTTAATAGATTGGTTTGGCAAGAACGATTCTTCATGAATCCATGCTGATTACTGCTAATGATACCGTTCTCATTACTAAAATCTTGTATATAGTCCCTTATCATCCCCTCCAAGAGTTTACATACTATTGATGTTAGGCTAACTGGTTTGTAATTACCAGGGATGTATTTTGAGCCCTTTTTAAATATTGGTGCTACATTGGCTTTTCTCCAATCAGCTGGTACCATACCAGTCAGTAGACTGTCAGTAAAAATGAGGAACAATGGTCTGGCAATTACTTGACTGAGTTACCTAAGTACCCTCGGTTGCAAGCCATCTGGTCCCGGTGATCTATTAATGTTAGGTTTCCCAAGTCTAATTTTAATTCTGTCCTCTGTTAACCATGGAGGTGCATCCTGTGATGTGTCATGAGGATAAACACTGCAGTTTTGGTTACTGAAGCCCCCCGATTCCCTTGTGAAGACCGAGGAGAAGAATAAATTCAATACCTTCACCATCTCCCCATCCTTTGTAAGCAGATGTCCTTCCTCATTCTTTATGGGGCCAATATGGTCTGTCCTCCCTTTTTTACTATTTACATATTTACATATTATTTACATATTTACTTACTTAAAGAATTTCTTGGGATTTTTTTTGCTCTCCTCCGCTATGTGTCTTTCATGTTCTATCTTAGTCGTCCTTATTGCACCCTTACATTTCTTGTTGCATTCTTTATAAAGTCTGAATGCTGATGATGATCCCTCAACCTTGTATTTTTTGAAGGCCTTCTCCTTTGCTTTTTTTTCCGTGGGTTTACAACCACTTTAAGTATCTATATTAAAATTAAATATATAAGTATGTACTTTCTGCCTTCAATTCAGATTACCTCTTTGTAAGTTAAAACATTCATTCATCATTTCTATTCATATAGAGGGGCTTTGATATATTATGTGATGCAATATCTCTTCTTCACAACAGTTCATCATCACCTCTCACCTGCACTGCATGCATTCTATTACCCTCGGTTTTTCTATGTTCTTTTAATTATCTCTGAAGCTCATTGAATTTGTCTTTAACTGCATATCGACACTTACAATTAGATTAGAGCGTCTGTCATTTGAAAGGAACTAGATCAAGAAGTACATTAGTATCGTCAGCTAATAACTCAATCAAGAAAATGGGATGAATGGATACGATTGGATCCCTCATATAAAGGAAAAGAAGTAAAATACATGGAAGGCGCAGTAGAATGCATTAGTAAAACATTATGGCTTCTTATACTTCACGCTTCTTAAAGCCAAACTCCCGTCAGCCATAAAAATGGTAGTATGTACCACCCCAGATCGCATGATTGAAATGCTTTTCTAGCCAAGGAGGGATGAAAAGCAGAGAGATGCTTACTTTATTCCTCGTTAATACCAATTGTTCCCTCAAAATATGACTAGTGAAGCTGCTCCTGTCCAAAATCGCAATGTACAATGACAATGACAATATGACAATGACAATAGTGATGACTTCTTAGAGAGAATGTATAGTGGTGTTTTATGTATGGAGATATGAAATATTAAAAAAGAAAATTGTACACTGTCATATTCAGCCTACAGACTGAGCTATAGGCTCCTTTGAAATGTTTATTTGGATACTCCCATGGCTTTATTTGGTCAATGACACCAGTCAGCATCCCGTCCCTTTGTTTACATTCAGCGGATGACCACAGACTTTATAATTCTTTGGCCTCATACACACTGGATGTTTTGCTAAGTCTTCTAGATTCTTTTCCTTATGGCAGCAGAGTTTTGGCAGAAAAAACACTTGATGCTTATAAACCCATTTAACGTGTTTAGGCACGTTTAGGCGCGTCAAGCACTTGGACATTAATTCGTTAATTGAGCAGAATAATAATTTACTCTGGCCTTTGAAATGAATTAATGTTCAAGCTCTAAATGCCCCTAACACATGAAACATTTTTTCTGCCAAAACTCTGCTGCTCCTGGATGCACCGGGGTTGATTTACTAAAGGCAAATAGACTGTGCACTTTGCAAGAGCAGTTGCTCCAGAGCTTAGTAAATTAGGTAAAGCTTTTCTTTGCAAAGAATACCCAATCACATGCAAGGAAAGAAAAAATGAGTTTTTACTTGCACATGATTGGATGATAGCAGCCAGCAGAGCATCTGCTCATTTACTAAGCTCTGGAGCAACTGCTCTTGCAGTGTGCAACAGCACTTTGCAAAGTGCACAGTTCACTTTCTTTTAGCAAATCAACCTCACTGGCTGTAGTTTTTCATGTTCTGCCTTTAAATGCCCCTGCCTCTAAATGCCTATGAGGTTGATTTACTAAAGAAAAATAGACTGTGCACCTTGCAAAGTGCAGTTGTACTCTGCAAGTGCAGTTACCCCAGAGCTTGGTAAATAAGGTAAGGCCTTACTTTGCAAAAAATACCCAATCACGTGCAAGGAAAATGAAAAACAAAACAGTATTTTTCCTTGCACATGATTGGACGGTGGAAGCCAGAAGAGCTTCTGCTCATTTACTAAGCTCTGAAGCAACTGCAACTTTGCAAAGTGCAGTTGATTTGCCTTCAGTAAATCAACCCCTGTGTGTGCATGGACACGTGAGGATTATTTACTAAGGCTAAAAAGTGCACAATCAGGCTCACTTCTGCATAGAAAGCAATCAGCTTCCAGGTTTTATTGCCCAAGCTTAATTGAACAAGCTGAGGTTAGAAGTTGATTGGTTTCTATGCAGAAGTGTGACTGATTTTGCACTCTCCAGCTTTAGTAAATAAACCCCATAGGCCAGTGATGGCGAACCTTGGCACCCCAGATGTTTTGAAACAACATTTCCCATGATGCTCAACTACACTGCAGAGTGCATGAGCATCATGGGAAATGTAGTTCCAAAACCTCTGGGGTGCCAAGGTTCGCCATCACTGCCATAGGCTAACATGCAGGGGTGTTAAGAGACAGAAAAAAAAAAACTCCAAACGCCTCTAGGAGCAGCAGAAAAAATGTCCAGTGTGCATCTGCTTGTATATCAGCTATACTGTAAGTGATCCTTAAAGTGTGATTTTGTTATGGATAGAGTAGGGAAACATTAAAACCCCACTTTGTTTTTTTTTTTCTATCTTGTGTATTCCTTTGGGGAGATTTAACTTTATTTCTTTTTCGTACATCACGGGACACAGAGCCACAGTATTTACTGATGGGTTATATAGGCACCACTAGGTGATGGACACTGGCACACCCTAAACAGGAAGTTTAGCCCCCTATATAACCCCTCCCCTTACTGGGAGTACCTCAGTTTTTTCACCAGTGTCTTAGGTGTTGGTCATGAGTAAAGATGTGCTGTAACGCTTGTCTAACGCTACCTGTAACGCTTCTCTTTTTAGAGAGCTGGACCCCGGGATCCAGTATTTGTTTTTTTCAGCCATATTCCTGGCTGGGTGCTTTACAGGCTCAGGGCTGGGATCCCCCGTTTTAAAAAAAGGTGGCCCCAGTCCCTGAAGGTTTTCTAAACGGAGCCCACCGTGAGAGGTGAAGATTGGGTCTGTTACCACAGAACCCTGCAGCTGGATAAGGTAAGGGAGATTCCTAAGTAATTTTTCTAATTCTTGTGGGTTTTCTCCTTTAAGTAAATGCCTAAAGTCGCCACTGGGGGCTGTCAAGAGCACGTACCTTTCCATGCTTGTCAGTTTCGTCTCTGTGTACAAGCTGCACGCTCCTCCGAGCCCATGTTCCAGGTAGGATGTGGGAAGGGGGGGGTTTTCTTTTCGGGAATGTCCCCCCACAGCTTCCTTCAGGCTAGAGGCCATAGGGCAGTCAGTGGATGCCGCACCGCCTCCCGCCGCCGCCATTACAGCGGCTCTCCATCCACCAGCCCTCCTCTCTCCTCCACCCCAGCCTCCCCTCCATGTGCGCTCCTATCAGAATTGGATCCCTCGGCTCACGCAGGAAAAGCGGTCCCCATGGACCCTACCACCACGTCCAGACCTGCTATCGCAGGGACCAGTGTTCCATCCTACCTTACAAACGCTATATTTAACGGTTTGAATGTTGAAACCAAAATTCTGAAGAGTCGTGGGCTTTCAGGCCCAGTAATTTCTACCTTGATTAATGCCAGCTTCCAGAGTCATTTATTATAGAGTCTGGAAGGCATATGTCTCCTGGTGTGAATCCAGGGGTTGGCATCCCAGAAAGTATGTCATAGGGAGAATCCTTGCTTTTCTGCAAATGGGGTAAGAGAGGAAATTGGGCTTGAGTACTATCAAGGGCCAGGTCTCAGCCTTGTCGGTATTGTTTCAATGTCCGCTTCCTTCGCATTCTTTGGTCCAAAGCTTTATACAGGGGGTAACGCAGCTTAATCCACCGGTTAGAGCGCCCCTGAACCCCTAGGACTTGAATTTAGTTCTGTTGGAGTTACAGAAACAGCCTTTTGAGCTGATACGACATATTCCCCTGGTCCTTTTGACAAGGAAGTTAATTTTTCTGGTAGCCATTTCTTCTGCAAGAAGGGTATCAGAATTGGCAGCTCTTTCTTGTAAAGAGCCATATTTAATCATGCACAAGGATAGAGTAGTATTGCGTCCTCATCCTAGCTTTCTACCGAAGGTGGTTTCAGATTTTCATCTAAACCAGGATATTGTTCTGTCTTCATTTTTTCCAGATTCCTGTTCTATGGAAGAAAAGTCACTACATTCTCTGGATGTAATGAGAGCGGTCAAAACCTGCTCAGATTCGCAAAACGGATGTTTTGTTTGTGTTGTCTGAAGGTCCTAAAAAAGGACAGGCAGCGCCGAAATCTACCTTTTGCTAAGTGGATTCGACAAGTAATTGTTCAAACTTACGGTTTGAAGAGGAAAGTTCCACCTTTTCAAATCAAAGCGCACTCCACAAGGGCTGTTAGTGCTTCTTGGGCAGTGCATCACCAGGCCTCCACGGCTCAAATCTGCAAGGCTGCAACTTGGTCTTCAGTCCATACATTTACCAGATCCTATCAGGTGGATGTGAGAAGACATGAGGATATCGCCTTTGGAGCGCAGTATGCTGCAGGCAGCGGTACAGGGTCCTCAGGTCTGATTGCACCCTACTTTTGTTTTGTCTCCCTCCCCTCAGATAGCATTGCTCTGGGACATCCCATCAGTAAATACTGTGGCTCTGTGCCCCGTGATGTAAAAGAAAAAGAAAATAGGATTTTTATAACAGCTTACCTGTAAAATCCTTTTCTTTGAGTACATCACGGGACACAGAGGTCCTTCCCCTCTTCTAATACACATATATTGCTTTGCTACAAAACTGAGGTATTCCCAGTAAGGGGAGGAGTAATATAGGGGGCTAAACTTCCTGTCTAGGGTGTGCCAGTGTCCATCACCTAGTGGTGCCTATATAACCCATCAGTAAATACTCCTGTGATGTACTCGAAGAAAAGTATTTTACAGGTAAGCTGTTATAAAAATCCCATTTTCCTATCCTAAAGACACAGCAGGGACTGAGAGGCAATCTCTCCAAAGTGAGGGAAACCCTCTAGAAGACACCTGCCGTTGCAACAAGTGCCGCCATTGGAAGCTTTCCCCTCTGTGCCTGTTTTGTTGACAACTATAAACTTTGGATTGCCCTATTTTCAGTTTTGGGGTCACCAAGACAATCATGAAGATGAATCTCCTCAGCAGGGACAAAAACAACATTATCAGCTTTGGCAAAGTTAAAGTATAACTAAAGGATAAAACTTTTTTTTAGTTTTGAATATAGTGGAGGGGGATTAGAACACCTGCCAGTTTTTACTGCTGTCTGTGCCCCCATTAAGGAGATTCACCCTCTCTATTTGTCCTGTTTACCATTATCATTGAAAGTGAACGTAAGAGAAAAGTTCTGGTGACCTGGGGGTCCCCAAGGAATTTCCTTTTATTTACAGGGATTTCTCCTCACTTCCTGTTTGGCAAAGGGACAGGAAGTTAAGGTAAATCTCCGCAATGGGACACAGATGGCGAAAAAAAAAATCTGACAGGGGTTATAATCCTTCCTTACCCTATCCAAAATGAAAAAAAGTGTTGCCTATCCTTCTACTTTAATAACTCTTCTCATTCTGTCCTAAATTCAAAAATGTATTGGCTTTAGATACATTTTAAATGTATGTAGCGCTGGTAGATTTACAATCTACCGCAGATTAGGTAAATTTAGTAAATTGGGTGTTAGGAAGGTTAAAAGTTCGCCTCTGTTCCAGCTTGGCTGACATTGTGTGTGCTTCCGTGCTGACCAGTGGGTGTCGCTGTTACCACTGGTCAGTGTTGGAAGGGCAACGTGTCGAAGTGTATAGATGCTCCTCTGTCTCGGAGACAAGCTCGGTGGAGGTGGACCTCCGAGTTGCATTCTGGGAAGGGGTTATTTATGGGACAGACGCCATGTTTTAGGGTCGTTTTACAGCCACCTGCTGGCCCTCCTGGCCGACAGGTATGCGTTAAGGAGCTACCTCGTGGTCCTCCGATCGGGAGGCCCACGATGCTACGGCGCAGGGGTGGGTCCAGAGGCTTGTCTGGAGCCTACCACCGCGACCGAGGAATGGTCCTGAGCTGTCGGTCCTGTGTGACGAAGCTGGACAGCCGAGGAGATCCCAGGGGAGGACCCATCTTGGAGAGATCACGCAACATGCTGGTCTATAGAGGGGCCTGGTGACTCGGTTGCAGGACGTATCCAAGAAAGAAGTAACCATACAGCAAAGTGTCGCCGGTTCGGCTTAAAGGTTCAGGCACTGTGACTGACTGTTCACTGCAGAAGATCTGATACATCCTGTGGCAGAGGATCGTGCAGATTTACCCCCCCAAGTAAGTCTGTGGCAGAGACTTTAGATTCGTGCTGCGTACTGGCTGCTAGACCGGTGAGAATGACCTATCCAGACGAGCAAAGAGTGTGTCCCACAAGGGGAGCGCATTCCACCTAATTATCTGAAATCTACCGGGACATTAAGATATTAGAAGAAGATATTTGAGTTTCTCCTGAAGGTTTCCTTTTCCACCTCTTTCCTGCTACTTCCGAAAGTTTGACTGTTTAATAAAGCATTGAAAACGTACTCCAGTGTTGGTGCGTGTGTGATCCAGCAGTAAACTCAATGGAACCCCTAGACCCGGAGCTGGTGAAACAGAGGGAAGCAAAGTCAAGGTAACAGACCCATTTAAACCAGCAGCTCCACCGTGAGTTATTGCTACATGTAATATGCTGTAATAAGTAATGGTTATGTTGTTGGTACTTTCTATTTACACATGCTGTACAGGAATTTACTTGGAGGAGACGTTTCCCACACTCTCCCATTAAAGTTTGCATAACTTACTGTATACCATAGGAGCCCATAACTCATTGTTATGAATACTGTGTGGAAAAGTAAACTTGCTGGCTTGTTAAGTTTATATGGAATAGGTACCTATCACAATTAATTAAACAATGTAAAGAATGTCTATCTTTTGTTTGGCAACTTCTACACAAGCACACATGTGTTTTTCATTTGAAACTGGGTGGGTTTGTTACAAATCTTCATAGACCGTGAACTTTCAGGTCCTCTGTCCTGTGCAGGAAGATCAATTGTAGAAATATTTTACCCAGAATGTGGTATAGGCCACAAAAACAAGGCAATACATCACACTGACAGTCATAAACGTTGAGTCGTTTAGGATTGCTCCATCTGCTTGGCTATTTTGGAAGATATTTTGTTTTCAGCTAAATCTCTCTGATGACTTTAAAATGAATTTACACCTTTGTGTACAAGCAGTAAATCCAAACAGACCGAAATAATCACTTTTCAGCTTAATTTTTATTTACCTTTTTCTATAATTGTGACGGGATCATTGGAAGTTCTGTCTGAAAAATAAACTAGTTTTAAGGACTACATTATCACTAAAATTCACATTAAAGCGACTCGGTTGATGAAATAAAAGATAGAAAAAAAACTGTAAAGGAATAAATTGACCTTTTCTGATGCTCATTAGTGGAGTCTTCTCTCCATTTCTGAACAAAACTGATAATTTTTTCACATTCAGCACGCTTTTAGGTGCTTTGGATGACTACGTCACCCACCATGCACTCTGATACTCCCATTCGGCTCCTACATTACTACAGGACACAGCAAACATGGCAACCATTAAATGCAGTGGGGTACCAGAGGATCACCACTTCCAAAATTAAAAGGATAAATTCGCTTTAAAAAAAAAAATTGGTAAAAAAATGCATGTACTACTAAATGCATGTACTAAAAAGTGCATGCACTACTTTTTTTTTTTGGGGATCCTGGAAAGCATTGCACCAGCGATCAGCAGATCCCTGATACCATGCAGGTCTCCTGCAGACTATCTGTGTGAGCTGTCAGCCTGTACAGCAGACAGGAACAATCAATGTCAATTTCAAAAAAAGAAACGGCGCTAAATTTGTGCAATAACCAAAATTGAATAAGAGCAGCAACTCCACCGTGAGATACTATACACATTCAAAATTCTATTATATCAAAAGCGACTCTTTTTGTAATAATAGGAACAACCATTGAACTACCACCCACAGGGCTCAACAGGACCGAGATGGCTCAGTGAGAACTACAAGCCAACAGCTGCAAAGGATGTTAGTACTTGTAGTTTCCCAATCACAGAACTCTGTGAATGAATGACATGGCTGGGCGGGAGTAGCCCCTCACAGCGTGTTTTTTTTTTAAATTGTGAAAGCTAGTGGGGGTAGAAGATCCCCTGCTAGCTACCACATCGATTGAAGTAGGGGGGGTGCGCGGCCGGTCCTACAGTACCATGTTATATGTTACACCCTGAATGTGGGTGTAACATGTTATGAAAGAAGAACTTATCCTTTAACCACTTGACGACCAGCCACCGTCCTTATACTGCGGCAGGTTGGCACGTTCCCACGAATCACTGTAGCTACAGCGGCTTCTTTAAGGGCTATAGCAGGCGCACCCGCTATGTGGCCAGTGGGCGGGATGTCCTCCAGCCACCGGCAGGCACGAGAGCCAGAACGGGGATTTGTGTATGTAAACACACAAATCCCTGTTCTGACAGGGTAGGAGACAGATCGTCTGTTCCTACTAAGTAGGAACAACGATCTGTCTCCTCCTCTAGTCAGTACCATCCCCTCACAGTTAGAAAAACACCTGGGAAACACACTTAATCCCTTTGATTGCCCCCTAGTGTTAACCCCTTCCCTGCCAGTGACATTTACACAGTAATCAGTGCATTTTTATAGCACTGATCGCTGTATATATGTCAATGGTCCCAAAAAGTGTGTCCTATCTGTCCGCCACAATGTCGCAGTCTGGCTAAAAGTCACAGATCGCCGCCATTACTAGTAAAAAATAAATAAATAATAAAAATGCCATAAAAATGGCAGAAAAACGATTTCCTATTTTGTAGATGCTATAACTTTTGTGCAAACCAATTAATATATGCTTATTGTGATTTTTTTTACCAAAAATATGTAGAAGAATACATAGTGGCCTAAACTGATAAAGAAATTTGTTTTTTTTTATTTTTTTTTTTTTTGGGGGGGGGGGGGGTATTTATTATAGCAAAAAGTAAAAAATATTGTTTTTTTTTTTCAAAATTGTCGGTCATTTTTTGTTTATAGCGCAAGAAATAAAAATCACAGAGGTGATCAAATACCACCAAATGAAAGCTCTATTTGTTGGGAAAAAAGGATGTCAATTTTGTTTGGGTACAACGTCGCACGACAGTGCAATTGTCAGTTAAAGCGACGCAGTGCCGTATCGCAAAAGATGGCCTGGTCATTAGGGGGCAAATCCTTCCGGTCCTTAAGTTGTTAAAGCATTTACCTATTTTAAAGAAGCAATAAATAGCACCTTAAAACAAGCTCTCATTCCCCTGAAGCTTTAGACACTGTGGAGAAATGAATTTTCAAAGTTCATAAAAGAGTCACCTAAAACACAGTTTTTCTCTATTTTCATTGCAGTAGAATCTTGGCAGCCTACCCGCCTTCTAATGTAAACAAAGAGCAATTGCTTCCAAAGCTGTTAGAAGCTGACCAAAGCTTCATGTAGACATAGACTATTATGACCACCAGCCTCAGGAAAATGCAAAACGTGGCTAAATCGCCCCATGATTTTACAGTGATTTTGCCACATTTTGCGCCCGGCAGTCAAAACATTCCTATCCTGAAGACAAATCTTCCACGTTCAGGAGAGGGGGGTTGAGGTAGGTTGAGGGAGGTTCAACCTTCCCTAACCGCAGCAGCTTCTAAATGATCCTAAAAGCCTATGGGGGTTATTTATGAAAGGCAAGTCCACTTTGCACTACAAGTGCACTTGGAAGTGCAGTCGCTTTAAATCTGAGGGGTAGATCTGAAATGAGGGGAAGCTCTGCTGATTTTATCATCCAATCATGTGCAAGCTAAAATGCTGTTTTTTATTTTCTTTACATGTCCCCCTCGGATCTACAGCGACTTCACTTTCAAGTGCACTTGCAGTGCAAAGTGGACTTGCCTTTAGTAAATAACCCCCATAGGCTTTTACGGAGTTAAGTTTAAGAGCTTTGGCGAAAAAAAATGTAAAAAGCTCCTAAACTCAAGTTTAGGAGCTGTAGTGTACATGATGCCTGAAACTGGGCCTTAGGGTCTAGGTTGTGAACTTTGAGAATGAACGTCAGGAGGGGGAGTAAATATGATTTTGTCTTGACCCACTTATGGGACCATGGCAAACCTAAATTAAGTATTTAGGTCAAGTTGTCCCCCTTTCGATTTAAACCTACATGATACTAAAAGATGTGAGGATGATTGCGGTAATGGATGTGCCAGCTGAGACCTAAGAAAATAAAAATAAATGCGTCATCGGGTCAGTTACAGAGGAACAGGTTGGTTACAGAGGACAAGAGCATCCCACCCTCCCAAGCTCCCTTGTCATGACTCTAATTATGTGGTTGTGTCCCTTCCATTCTAAAGTGATAAGTCTTTCATTTATTAATGACTAATTTGATTTGTTTAAGCTGTGCTAGTTTCATGGTACACAAAACCTTATTAATTATAAGTATAATAGTTGATGGTTATTATAATAAATGTACTTATTATTTTTGTATTATTTTTATCAACAGTCAAGGGCCACAGCCATTTTATTTCCATAAATGTGTGTATTGTATATATTTATTAATATTTATTGCTTCTGTTCCATTACTGTATAGCAGTGCCTTTTTTCTCAGATAATAGGTGCCACCTACCCAACTCCGTGCACTAACCCTTGGTTCCACCCCTACCCACCACCGAGCACCAACCCTTGGTTCCACCCCTACCAACCTCCGAGCACTCACCCTTGGTTCCACCCCTACCAACCTCCGAGCACTAACCCTTGGTTCCACCCCTACCAACCTCCGAGCACTAACCCTTGGTTCCACCCCTACCAACCTCCGAGCACTAACCCTTGGTTCCACCCCTACCCACCACCGAGCACTAACCCTTGGTTCCACCCCTACCAACCTCCGAGCACTAACCCTTGGTTCCACCCCTACCCACCTCCGAGCACTAACCCTTGGTTCCACCCCTACCAACCTCCGAGCACTAACCCTTGGTTCCACCCCTACCAACCTCCGAGCACTAACCCTTGGTTCCACCCCTACCCACCACCGAGCACTAACCCTTGGTTCCACCCCTACCAACCTCCGAGCACTAACCCTTGGTTCCACCCCTACCCACCACCGAGCACTAACCCTTGGTTCCACCCCTACCAACCTCCGAGCACTAACCCTTGGTTCCACCCCTACCAACCTCCGAGCACTAACCCTTGGTTCCACCCCTACCAACCTCCGAGCACTAACCCTTGGTTCCACCCCTACCAACCTCAGAGAACTAACCCTTGGTTCCCCCTCTACCAACCTCCGAGCACTAACCCTTGGTTCCACCCCTACCCACCTCCGAGCACTAACCCTTGGTTCCACCCATTACCCAGCTCCCAGTACGGCCACTTTTAGAGAATATAGAGCCAAGTATCATTTTGTAGTGCTATGTGATGTGTATGGAATTTGGTAGTAATAACAAGAAAAGCAATAAAATAGATCCCCTGCAGCCAGCAGCAATAGACCCCCCCCCCCCAGCAACAATAGACCCCAACAGCAACAACTGATCTTCGAGCAGACAGCATCAATAGACTCTCCAGCATACAGCAACAGTAGACCCCTCCCTAAACAGTAGGTCCCTTCCAGCAACTATTGACCCCCAGTAACAAAAGATCCTCCACCAGCAACAATAGACAGCCCTGCAAAAATAGATCCCCTCCAGCAGCAATAGATACCCCAGTAGCCAGCATCAGTAGACCTTCCATTGCATATATTCAGTGCTGGGGGTGCCGGGTTCCCCTGCGTTCCTGCTGGAAAAAAAGCCCTGCTTTATAGTATGTGCAACTAAAGCATTAGGTCAAGGATGTTTTTTTAAAGTTGTTTATTAGGAATTTGTAAAAACTGTAATACTAAGACCCCTTTCACACTGAGGCGCTTAACAGGTGCTATAGCGCTAAAAATAGCGCCTGCAAAGTGCCTGTAAAGCGCTTCTCCTTTCACTTCAATGTGAACGCTCGTGGGCTTTCACACTGGAGAGGTATGCTGGCAGGACATCAAGAAAATCCTGCAAGCAGCATCTTTGAGGCTCTTTAGGAGCGGTGTATACATCGCTCCTAAAGCGCCCCTGCCATTGAAATGGCAGGGGCGCTTTGCCGGCAGTTTTAACACTTTTTTGGCCACTAAAAGCGCCCCGCTATCAGCCGAAAAGCACCGCTAAAACGACGGTAAAGTACCGCTAAAAATAGTGGCGCTTTACCGCCAACGCCTGGGTGCTGTGAGTGTGAAAGGGCTCTAATAGTCATAAATAAATCTGTTCTTAACTTGATGCTATAACTAACCAGCCATTAGCAATCTCTATAAGTTGCCTGCACTTTCTTGTATTCATTCTCATTAAACCACAATTGCCTTTAAAGTGAACCTGTGTTTTGCTAAAGCAAGGAGAAGTAAGAGATTCCTTTATCTGCTTATTGGCATTAAACCCACCAAAAAATGAGATATATTGCAGTTTACAATCCTAATGCCGTGTACACACGAGTGGATTTTTCGGACCGAGTCCGGCGGACAATTCAACCTTGTGTGGGCTTCATCGAACCTGCAGCGGACTTTTTCAGTAGAAAATCTGACGGATTTTAGATTTGGAACATGTTTTAAATCTTTACGTCGAAACTCCGCCGGACCCAGTTCCTATTGAAAAGTCCGCTTGCGTGGAAGCGGCATTATGATGTGGTGGCTGCATTGGTTTCCTTTTTTTTAGACTTTTCCTTCCTGTATTTTCAGGTGGTGATCCAGCCAGTAACACACCTCCTGTCTTAGGGTGTCTCCATTCTGGATGGAGGAACAATGGAGACACCTTTGGACAGCAGCATTGTCAGTCGGAGAGGGGGTAGTGTTAGACTAGCAGATTTAAATGGACTTGACTTAAAGTGGTTCTAAAGTCAGAAGGTTTTTCATCTTAATGCATTCTTTGCATTAAGATAAAAAAACCTTCAGTGTGCAGCTCCCCTCTCAGCCCCCCTAATACTTACCTGAGCCCCATCTCGATCCAGCAATGTTGCAAGAGAGTCTCGGCTGTCCAAGATTCTCCCTCCTCCTTTCGGACCCCATTTGCTTCACTTGCTGTCATTTAAAGTCAGTAAGCCAATGAGGAATGAGAGGGGGTGGGGCTGAGCTCCATGTCCGAAAAGTGAGTACCAGATGAAGTCTGAGTAGACGAAACGCGTCGGGAGACTCCACTGCCTGCCACAATTTTACTACAAGCCCTTTTTTAACACAGAGAATGTAAGTGTTTTACCTTTAAAATAAATCTTTTTTAAAAAACGTTATTACACTATGTGGCCCTTTTCTTTTACCTTCTATGGGCCACCACGAGATTGAATTATATATGGAAGAGTTTGGCCTAGAGTCCTAGAAATAACATCTAGATAACATCTAGATCCTACATCGGTTTGCTGGGAGACCCCAACTCCATTGTCTGTTGGCAATACAAGCATTACTGACTCAGGAGACGTATGTTTCTATGAGTCCAACAGTTCCGGTAAGCCTTTATTGCTTCCACACGGGGGATTCAACATTTCTGAGACACTCCCTCCAATCTGCTATCCACTTGGTGTATAATACTACCATCTATGGGACTTTTATTGTTCTCCAGATTCTTCTATATTTATTAGATATGTACTAGAGAATTTCTTCAATATTTTTTCTGGACATATGTTATTATGAATGATTTCTTGTTTTATACCTTTGTGCAATTAAGAATTTTTGTATCTTAATTAGCGCTGCACTATTTTCCCCTGCATTATTTACAAATTTCCTTATTTTGTTGTGTGAGCTGCTATTATATAGAGTAAGCGCAGTGTTTTAGACATTTTTTATTGTCGAAAAGTGAGTACACCCCTCACAATTTTTAAAATATTTTATTATATCTTTTCATGTGACAACACTGAAGAAATGACACTTTACTACAATGTAAAGTAGCAAGTGTACAGCTTGTATAGTATATAGTACATAGCTTGTATATAGTATATAGCATCATCTTTAGAAGAGGCTTCCTTCTGGGACTACAGCCATGCAGACCATTTTGATGCAGTGTGCGGCGTATGGTCTGAGCACTGACAGGCTGACCCCCCCACCCCTTCAACCTCTGCAGCAATGCTGGCAGCACTCATAAGTCTATTTCCCAAAGACAATCTCTGGATATGACGCTGAGCACGTGCACTCAACTTCTTTGGTTGACCATGACGAGACCTGTTCTGAGTGGAAATTGTCCTGTTAAATCGCTGTATGGTCTTGGCCACTGTGCTGCAGCTCAGTTTCAGGGTCTTGGCAATCTTCTTATAGCCTAGGCCATCTTTATGTAGAGCAACAATTCTTTTTTTCAGATCCTCAGAGAGTTCTTTGCCATGAGGTGCCATGTTGAACTTCCAGTGATCAGTATGAGAGAGTGAGAGCGATAACACCAAATTTAACACACCTGCTCCCCATTCACACCTGAGACCTTTTAACACTAACGAGTCACATGACACTGGGGAGGGAAAATGGCTAATTTTAAAACCTATTGAGCCTCTGTGGGGCATCCTCAAATGGAAGGTGGAGGAGCGCAAGATCTCTAACATCCACCAGCTCTATGATGTCGTCATGGAGGAGTGGAAGAGGACTCCATTGGCAACCTGTGAAGCTCTAGTGAACTCCATGCCCAGGAGGGTAAAGGCAGTGCTGGAAAATAATGGTGGCCACACAAAATATTGACACTTTGGGCCCAATTTGGACATTTTCACTTAGGGGTGTACTCGCTTTTGTTGCCAGCGGTTTAGACATTAATGGCTGTGTGTTGAGTTATTTTGAGGGGACAGCAAATTTACACTGTTATACAAGCTGTACACTCACTACTTTACATTGTAGCAAAGTGTCATTTCTTCAGTGTTGTCACATGAAAAGATAGAATAAAATATTTACAAAAATCTGAGGGGTGTACTCACTTTTGTGAGATACTGTATGCGTGTGTATGTGCGTACATGTGTGTTTACATGCGTGTGTATGTATACACATTACTTTTAATCCTGACCCTCTTTTTCTTTATGATCAGAACTGATTTTTTTAGGGCGGGTTCATAATACCAGCAAGAAAATACCATTCCTCTGAAAAGCCATGCAGGCTCCGATCGCTTTTCAGAGGCATTTGACAGGCAGTGAAGAGGCAATATGTTGCGCCGTGACTGGTAAAATGATAAACACTGATACAGAGAAACTGATCTCTACATTTTCCTTGTGCAGCTGCTGAAAGCCTGCGGGAGGGAGAGGAGAAGTGGGGGAAATGAAAAGATGAGTTCCTCTATATACAGCCACCCCCCGCCGCTGAGCGCCTCCTATGGCGCTTCTCTCTCCTCCTTTTCCTTACTGCTCATAATAAAGGGAAAAAGCCTAAAATACGAAAACAAATTCAGTCACTGCATCCAAGGATTGGTAAGCTGCAATATATTTCATTTTTCTTTTTCCCTTTTTTTTTTAAAGTTAAAAAATGATCAATGTTCTAGAACATTTATTTTAAATGCTTTTCACACTGAGGTGCTTTACAGGTGCTATAGTGCTAAAAATGGCGTCTGCAAAGCGCCTGTAAAGCGCCTCTCCTCTCACTCCAGTGTGAAAGCCCGAGTGCTTTCACACTGGAGCGGTGCGCTGGCAGGATGCTCAAAAAAGTCCTGCAAGCAGCATCTTTGAGGCGCTGTAGGAGCGATGTATACACTGCTCCTACAGCGCCACTGCCCATTGAAATCAGTGGGCAGCGCCGCCGAAAGCACTCCGCTATCGGCCGAAAAGTGACGCACATACAACGGTAAAACGCCTCTAAAAATAGTTGCCCGCCCCAGTGTGAAAGTGCCCTAAATGTGACTAACTTTTCTGCTAAAATTAGCTGAAGAGAATTCCACTGTTTTTACAGTAAAAACACATCTGGAGTTTAAATTTCCTTTTAACTAAGTTTAAGGGATGTCCTTTTTTTGCTGACCTTACAATGTACTGCTACCGATCATCATAAACCTATTTTACCATCATAAACTCGCAATAGCAGACGCATCCAGGTGCCTGGAAGTGCCTGTTATGACATGTGAGTGACAGGTGAATATTTTTGTATTACCGCAGGTTAGCTTTAAGCTAAACACTGAAGTTGTGAATTTTTCATATAGGCCATCTACTGTATATATTCATCTTCTTAAAGCAGAACAATACTAAAATAAAACAACGTTAACAATCTTGCTATGATAGATAAATAAAGAGTATGTAGCGCTACCCTTGTAAGGGCCGGTGAATGTGATCATCTCCCACCCTGCACAGCCAGGCACACAATTTTCCAGTTGCTCAGAGACAAGCAGCTTGCGTTTGTTTTTTTTATTACAGGAATTGAACTTGGATGGGGAAGGGTGCATATGGGATGCCCATTTGATAAATGAAACTCTGTAGGGACTTCCACTGTATACACTCCAGTATATACATTCTCTCCTCTGCTACCTCCAGCACACACTTGCTTGCAGACTATCACTCCCAGGACCAGCTAGCACAGGTTTCAGGCCCAGCACAATCTCAACTGGGTCTGATTAAATGCCCTTTGCAGGCAGGGACTGTAGGCCCCTATGGTGCAGCAAAAATGGAAGTCTTGGTGCTAGCTGTCCTATCTGTGGCTACTGCTTCCAGTACCACTTTTTCAGGCACTGCTATCCTTCCTGGCTGCAGCTGCCCCTTTCCACTGCCCGTGCCACCACAGTCCTCCTCAATGGCTCTGCACCCATTACAGACTGCTCCATCTCGGTGCTCTCAGCCATGTCTCCCAGTCCTCCCGACTGTGTGTCACTCACCAGTCCTCTTCACTGTTCCTGTTCCTCCTGAAGACTTGCCCAGAAGTGTTCTCTTGCTGTTCTCTCCTTGCTCCCAGTGCCTCCTGGCCAGGACACCTCCGTGGATTTTGAGAAGGTCCTGTCCGCACCCGAGCCCAGGCCCAAGGTCACCCCCCCTCAGACTGGGGAGCTCCCTCAAAGGCCACAACAGCCTAGCACGCCATCTGCAGCTTCCACCCAAACTCTCCTCCCCAGCTGGGCTAACCTAAGGTAATCCCAAGTTGGGGATTGGTCAGGGCCCTCACTCACTCCAGGTAGCCCCACCTTACTTCCCCTCCCATTTTTTGGCCTGGGCAGGAAGGGGGTGAAAGTGCCCAATAGGCAAGTGGTTAAGCAAATGGAACTGTGTGAATGAGCACATAAGATAAATTACAGTATCTCACAAAAGTGAGTACACCCCCCCTTATATTTTTGTAAATATTTTATTATATCTTTTCATGTGACAACACTGAAGAAATGACACTTGGCTACAATGTAAAGTAGTGAGTGTACAGCTTGTATAACAGTGTAAATTTGCTGTCCCCTCAAAATAACTCAACATACATCCATTAATGTCTGAAGTGAGTACACCCCTAAGTGAAAATGTCCAAATTGGGCCCAAAGTGTCAATATTTTGTGTGGCCACCATTATTTTCCAGCACTGCCTTAACCCTCTTGGACATGGAGTTCACTAGAGCTTCACAGGTTGCCAATGGAGTCCTCTTCCACTCCTCCATGACAACATCATAGAGCTGGTGGATGTTAGAGACATTGCGCTCCTCCACCTTCCATTTGAGGATGCCCCACAGAGGCTCAATAGGGTTTAGGTCTGGAGACATGTTTGGCCAGTCCGTCACCTTTACCTTCAGCTTCTTTAGCAAGGCAGTGGGGGTCTTGGAGGTGTGTTTGGGGTCGTTATCATGTTGGAATACTGCCCTGAGGCCCAGTCTCTGAAGGGAGGGGATCATGCTCTGCTTCAGTATGTCACAGTAAATGTCGGCATTCATGGTTCCCTCAATGAACTGTAGCTCCCCAGTGCCGGCAGCACTTATGCAGCCCCAGACCATGACACTCCCACCACCATGCTTGACTGTAGGCAAGACACACTTGTCTTTGTACTCCTCACCTGGTTGCCGCCACACACCCTTGACAACATCTGAACCAAATACATTTATTTTGGTCTCATTAGACCACAGGACATGGTTCCAGCAATCCATGTCCTTGGTCTGCTTGTCTTCAGCAGACTGTTTGCAGGCTTTCTTGTGCATCATCTTTAGAAGAGGCTTCCTTCTGGGATGACAACCATGGAGGCCATATTAATGCAGTGTGCAGCATATGGTCTGAGCACTGACAGGCTGACCCCCCACCCCTTCGACCTCTGCAACAATGCTGGCAGCACTCATACGCCTATGTCCTAAAGATAACTTCTGGATGCTGAGCACGTGCACTCAACTGCTTTGGTCGACCATGGCGAGGCCTGTTCTGAGTGGAACCTGTCCTGTTAAACCGCCGGATGGTCTTGGCCACCGTGCTGCAGCTCAGTTTCAGGGTCTTGGCAATCTTCTTATAGCCTAGGCCATCAGAGAGTTCTTTGCCATGAGGTGCCATGTTGAACTTCCAGTGACCAGTATGAGAGATTGAGAGCGATAACACCAAAGTTAATACACCTGCTCCCCATTCACACCCGAGACCTTGTAACAGTAATGAGTCACATGACACACCAGGGAGGAAAAATGGCTAATTGGGCCCAATTTGGACATTTTCACTTAGGGGTGTACTCACTTTTGTTGCCAGCAGTTTAGACGTTAATGGCTGTGTGTTGAGTTATTTTGAGGGGACAGTAAATTTACACTGTTATACAAGCTGTACACTCACTACTTTACATTGTATCAAAGTGTCATATCTTCAGTTTTGTCACATGAAAAGATATAATAAAATATTTACAAAAATGTGAGGGTGTACTTACTTTTGTGAGATAATGTACATATAGTTCACATTATCCATCTTTATGTTCATTATAAAGAAATAAACATTTTGTTACCAAAGCATTATAATCAGTGTGTTGATTCTGGGTGAAAGACAAGTAACTTATAGACTGATAGACTTATGGTCTTATGATTGGTGATGGGATTGTTCTCCAAGGAAGGCACAATAAATACAGCCATTTTGCCCTGCTTGTGCTGCCTGACTGCTCACATGTATAACATACATAACAACCGAATGGTGATTTTTTTTTTACTCTTATGATGTAGCATCATAATGTACATTTGGCAGTATGTGGTAACAATATATTTTAATTATAATAAAAGTCACAAGCTGAATTCAAGGCAAACAGCTTGCTATATTTATATGGGAACTGTTTAACCTGACACAAGGATTTCTATTCCTGTCCATCCAGCCATGAGATTTACACAACTTTGTTCCACAGCACAGCTCTGTCTAGCAGAAAAAGGGACTGGATCCTTCACTGCTGAAGGTTCACTTATAGTTACAGGTACTCTCCCCATCCAGCCTGTGACTGAACAGTGAAAGGAGAAGCAGCACATTAATGAGCTCATCTCTCTCTGTCACTCTGCTCTTGTCTCCTATCAACATGCACCTTGCATTGTAGCATACCTGAGTGGCTCATTGTGCTTCTGCTTTCCCCTCTCTAGGCTCTGCTGTACAGTGGATGAGCTGGATTTGGTCCAAACTTAGAAATTAATTTGGCCAAACCCGTTGGAAGCTCTTACATAATTGCATCCCTGACGGCCCAATGAGTTGTAGCCGGGGCATTACCCACCCCACAAAGAAGTGAGGGTACTCTCGTGTGACAGCTTTCTACAGGTTCTGCCCGAACAGGGGCATACCTCCCAACTTTTTGAGATGGGAATGAGGGACACCTATCAGCAAAAGTATGCAGGCATAGGACACACCCCCCTGCCACACCCCCTTAAAGGAGAATTGTACAAAAAAACAAGATTGGTTAAACCCACAAGTGCTTTTTTTTTTTACCACTACTATTCCTTTATATTGGCTTTTGGAATTTACAAATGCAGCAATTTAGAAATCAGATCAAAGGTTTAGTGCTGGAAAACACTTTTTGATAGATAAAAAGTGCATTTTATATACATCTATATGGATCAGACCAAAATGAGGGACAAATGAGGAAGAATGAGAGACAGAGGACATTGCTCTAAATCAGGGACAGTCCCTCCAAATCCGGGACAGTTGGGAGCTATCCAGGGATTAGACCAAGTTTGGATTGAACCCAGCTAATCCCTACAAGAGACTGATACCAAGTACAATTTAACTGCACACAATTCTTGCATTTAAAAAGTACATATAATGATGTAGTAACCGCTTCTGGACCGCCCCACGTACTGCGGCAGGGCGGCCCTTCAGCGCAAAATCATGTACCTGTACGTCATCATCTTTAGTTCTGGGTCTGGGGCGTGCATTCGCGCCACCAGCGACCTGCTCCCGCTGTGATTGGACACAGCGGGAGCCAATCAGCGGGTCTGGCTGACCCGATGTTCGCCGGCACCCGGTGATCATTCCTGAGAGAGGCAGAACGGCGGTCTGTCTATGTAAACAAGGCAGCTTGTTGTTCTGTGAGAGGGGAAGATGGAGTTCCTGTGTTTCTTCCAAGCAGGAACATGGATCTCTGTCTTCCCCTAGTCAAAGCACCTCCCCCACACTGTTAGCAAACACTCCCAGGGAACACATTTAACCCTTTGATCGCCCCTGATGTTAACCCCTTTCCTGCCAGTGTCATTAGTACAGTGCATACAGCACTGTTTGCTGTATTGGTGTCACTGGTCCCCAAAAGTGTCACTTAGTGTCAGATTTATCTGCCGCAATGTTGCAGTCCCGCTAAAATTTGCTGATTGCTGATAAATAATAAAAAATCCATAAAAATATCCCATAGTTTGTAGACGCTATAACTTTTGTGCAAACCAATCTATACACGCTTATTGGGATTTTTTTTACTAAAAACATGTAGCAGAATACATATTGGCTAAAATTATGAAAAAATTAAAAAAAATATAGTTTTTTTTTCAAAATTGTCTGTCTTTTTTGTTTATAGCGCAAAAAGTAAAAAGTGAAAGTCAAATACCACCAAAAGAAAGCTGAATTTGTTGGAAAAAAAGGACATCAATTGTATTTGGGTACAGCGTCGCACGACCAAGCGATTGTCAGTAGCGCAGTATCGCAAAAAATGGCCTGGTCATGAAGGGGGGGTAAACCTTCCAGAGCTGAAGTGGTTAAAGTGGTTGCAAACTGGTACATATACCCAGTGACGTGATCAGCCTCAGGTTATCCTCCTACACGTGTTGTATCTGTTTATCTTCAGCCCTCTCTCCTCTGCATTCCATCTACACACCAAATTTACGCAATTTTTCTCAGTTCCAGAAGGCAGGGGGTGTGGATCCGATGCCACACCCTGCACAGCATAGAACAGGAAGCTGAGTGTAATCTCAGACCTGAGTGGAGGGAATGGACACACCCCTCTCTACAATCTCATAAGGAAACATGCCCCGCTGTGTGTTGGAGGGGTGGGCGGGACATTCGCCCAGGATTGTCTGGTGATGGCATTGACTGGCAGAAGTGATTCATATAGATAGCAAAGGTGCTTTGGATAGAGACAAATACATACCATAGAAGGATAAACTTTGTCTGTCTTTTGTTTCTGAGGTTTACAACCACTTTAATGATTACAGAGTTACAAATCATTTGTGTCTTTTACAGTATATCTGCTTCTAGTTCAGCTTTAATAAATGTGAAAATACATTTGAAAGCCACTTTCGTTTTGTGTTTTGGGCAATGTTCTCTTTTGAGACCTCTAGAATGCTCTTGAGTCAAGCACAGGTTTCATAGGTTCAGACTAGTATTACTTGCTTTTCAAACAACATTCTTATTGGAAGGAACTAATTCTTGTGGTTACTTATGTGTTTTCTTTGCTTTTGTTAAATAATTGCTTTGGAATGATAATCACTTTTGATGGACCCATTGAGGCTGTACATAGAACCACGTTCTGCTGTGATGGGAACATGCACATTGACATCTGCAAAGTATCAGTGAAATGTGTTTACATGAATACACCCATTGTAGGTCACCTCTCAGACATGCTGCATAACAGAACTGTACAAGTGCTTTGCATGGTGAGTTACACATACAGGTCGACAAATAATGAAAAACGTGTGCATACCAGTTAAGGCGTGCAAAGACATTATGGGTAAATGTAAACAACCCCTTGCCTTCTTCTGAATGATGTGCTAGTATTGAATGGTTTTGTGCAAAAAATGGCTACATTATATAGTTAATTGGGAGGCCAAAATGAAAAAAAAATCCCAAAATGAAATAAAAATTCTTGCTATCTGGATAGGAAAAAAAATAGAAAAAGAATGTGAGAAAGTATATTGCTTGGCACGATTATTTTTTTACTTTATTCATGTCAATCTATTATGCACCACTTTAAAGCCCATCTCTGGACTCGTTTTTATTAAATGTCCCCCAGGTGTTTAAAAAAATGAGCTGCAATAGTCTATAGTCCTCCCCAAAGCACTATGGCTTAGCTTACGGGACAGCCACTGCCTGAAATGTCTAATAAGAAGTCCAATAAGTCTCTGCAATGAGTCATTCGATTGCATGTCTAATTTCAGCTTGAGCTATTGAGGTCTGTAAACGTCAGTTTATTTGGGTTTTTTTTTTTCAGCAAACTGTAAAGAACTAGATAAAAACATGTAAAGGTATGCCAAGAGTATGCCAAGAGTTAGCGGTGTGACGTCAGCACGTCCTTGGGAGCCGCGCATAATTTGATCTGACTTATCCTCACACGGATCCAACAGCTGATCCAACAGCTGATGTCAGCTCTCCCCTGCAGCCACGCACCATATAGCAGCAACGGCGCTTCAGCGGCTCCACAGTGAGGGACAGCTCCTTACCAACCTACACTCCTAGTGAGCCATAAAGAAGCATTTGTCCACAGAGAGACTTTAACACCACGGACCATTACAGTCTGACGACGGACACAGTGCGGTTAGTGAGATCCTCCCATTCCACTCAGCACTTCAAAAAAACGTATATCAGTTTTCTTCTGTGTCTCCTTAATGTTGTCTCCATGGACATTTATTTTGCTGCCTATGTAGATGATTCTACAATTTTCCTTGCTGCAACCTGGAAAGCGCTTGCAATCTACTTATCAGCTGTGGTTTAAACAATCACTGAGTGCAATGATCCCTTGAGAGATCGCTCCATCTATGGTCTATACTCTATCATTTATCGGATAGTCAGATCACCCACCCATTTACATCACCTCAAAATTAATGGTATAGGACTGTTCCTGCCCAACTGGATACTCTGTATTAGGAATACTCTCCACCAATAATTGCCATTCCTACTGTGCAGGACTGTCTTTATTATACTATACCCCATTACACAGTGTGCATGATGCGTATGAGTGGGTGTGTAGCCGCGGCTCCCATTTGTTTTTAATATTCCCTGTGACAACGTTGTCCAATTTTTAATTGGTTTGTGGTAACCGTCTGTCTATATTGCTAATTTTTCACTTTTTTGTACTATTAATTGGTTTATTTTTTGGTAATTAATAAAGCTGGTTTTGTATTCACATTAGTGTTCTCTGTTGACCCTCTTTAGAGAAATCTTCTTTTTCTCCTGTTTTTCCCAATATGCATAAAAGGGCAACTTGAACTGCATCCAGGCTTCTGTCTGTATGATAGGTCTATACTTACCCGCTGTAATTGGCCACCACTGATAATACTTATTGGTTGATCCGGGCAAAACCTTTGTTTTTTTGTCAAGAGTTACACCTGGCTAAAAAGAAAAATACTAATATTATTATATAATATCGCATATGGTTGCTGTTGGTGCTACACTTTACGTTACAAGGCACACAAGGGTTTTTTTTACACCTGTTCCTTGGACCAGTATTTGCTTTTTAGCATATTTACAAGAGACATATATATAATTTAGGGGAAATCCATTCACTTTTTGGCATATTTGCAAAAAACATACACTATATTGCTATAAACTTTAATGGCATCCCAGTCTTATGCTGCATACACACGGTCAGAATTTCCAACAACAAATGTTTGATGTGAGCTTGTTGTCCGACCGTGTGTATGCTCCATCGGACATTTGCTGTCGGAATTTCCGACAACAAATGTTTGAGAGCTGGTTTGGTATAGTTACATGTCCAGCAGAGCACTACAGTGCCTGGCTTCCCATACCTTTTGTTTGATAATAGCTTACCTATTAACCCAAAAAATGGACAAAACGTTCATTCAGAACCTCTCTGTGTCTGAATGAACACACAGAGGAGCTGCTCAGCTCGGGTGCCTCCATAGTTAGCTGATTGCTCTGGGGGCACTTGGCACAAGGGAGGGGCCAGGAGCGCCGATGAGGGACCTGAAAAGAGGAAGATCTGGGCTGCTCTGTGCATAACCACTACACAGAGTAGGTAAGTATGACATGTTTGTTATTTTTAAAGTAAAAAAAAAAGTCTTTAGTTTTGTAAAATAATTGAATACACTCAGACATTGGTAACTGTGCAGCTTAATAGAATATACTGTATATACTGTACAGTGCCTTGAAAAAGTATTTATACCCCTTAGAATTTTACACATTTTGTCATATTTTAACCAAAAAACGTAAATGTATTTTATTGGGGTTTTTTGTGATAGACCAACACAAAGTGACACATAATTGTGAAGTGGAAGGAAAATGATAAATGGTTTTCAATTTTTTTTACAAATACATATCTGAAAAGTGTGGCGTGCATTTGTATTCAGCCCCCTTTACTCTCTGATACCCCTAACTAAAATCTAGTGGAACAAATTGCCCTCAGAAGTCACCTAATTAGTAAATAGAGTCCATCTGTGTGTAATTTAATCTCAGTATGAATACAGCAGTTCTGTGAAGCCCTCAGAGGTTTGTTAGAGAACCTTAGTGAACAAACAGCATCATAAAGGCCGAGGAACACATCAAACAGGTCAAAGATAAAGTTGTGGAGAAGTTTAAAGCAGGGTTAGGTTATAAAAAAATATCCCAAGCTTTGAATATCTCACGGAGCACTTTTCAATCCATCACCTGAAAATGGAAAGAGTATGGCACAACTTCAAACCTACCAAGACATGGCCATTCACTTAAAGGGGTTGTAAAGGTAATTTTTTTTTTTTTTTAAAATAACAAACATATCATACTTACCTTCACTGTGCAGCTCGTTCTGCACAGAGTGGCCCCGAACCTGGTCTTCTGGGGTCCCTCGGCGGCTGTTTCAGCTCCTCCCCGCAAGCATTTACCACCTTAATGCGAGCTCCCTCGCATGGTGGTGAGTGCTTGCGGGCGCGCTCCCGTGATACAGCCGGCGGCTATAGCCGCTCGCTGTATCACTCGGCCCCGCCCCCCGGCGCGCCGCGTCATCGGATGTGATTGACAGCAGCGCGAGCCAATGGCTGCTTTCAATCCATCCAAGCAGCGACCAGGCTGAGCTGCAATGAGGACGAGCAGCGAAGATTCGAGGCGTCAGGTAAGTAAAACGGGGGGGCTGGGGGCGGCGGTACTGTCAAAAGTTTTTTCACCTTAATGCATAGAATGCATTAAGGTGAAAAAATTTTTATCTTTACAACCCCTTTAAAGTGACAGGCCGGGCAAGGAGAGAATTAATCAGAGAAGCAGCCAAGAGGCCCATGGTAACTCTGGAGGAGCTGCAGAGATCCACAGCTCAGGTGGGAGAATCTGTCCACAGAACAACTATTAGTCGTGTACTCCACAAATCTTACCTTTATGGAAGAGTGGCAAGAAGAAAGCTATTGTTGAAAAAAAGCCATAAGAAGTCCCGCTTGCAGATTGCAAAAAACCATGTGGGGGACACAGCAATGTGGAAGAAGGTGCTCTGGTCAAATGAGACCAAAATTTTACTTTTTGGCCTAAAAGCAAAACACTATGTGTGGCGGAAAACTTACACTGCACATCACCCTGAACACACCACCCTCACCGTGAAACATGGTGGTGGCAGTATCATGTTGTGGGGATACTTTTTTTCAGCAGGGTCAGGGAAGATGATCAGAGTTAATGAGCAGATGGATGGAGCCAAATACAGAACAATCTTAGAAGAAAACCTGTTAGAGTCTACAAAAAAAGACATCCCCAAAAAGACTTGCAGCTGTAATTGCAGCAAAAGATGGTTCTACAAAGTATTGACTCAGGAAGGCTGAATACAAATGCACACCACACTTTTCACATATCTATTTATAAAAAATGTTGTAAACCATTTATCATTTTCCTTCCACTTAACAATTGTGTGCTACTTTGTGTTGGTCTATCACATAAAATCCCAATAAAATACATTTACGTTTTTGGTTGTGTAGCGCTGGTAGATTTGCGATCTACCATATGTTAGGTAAATTTAGTAACTTGTTCGTTAGGAAGGTTAGGTTTGCCTCTGTTCCAGCTTGGCTGACGTTGTGTGTGTTTCCATACTGACCGGTGGGTGTCGCTGTTATCACTGATCTGTGTTGGAAATGCAACGTGTTGAAGCGTATGGATGCTCTTCTGTCCCGGAGACAACTCGGTGGAGGTGGTCCTCCGAGATGCATTCTGGGCGAGGGTATTTATGGGACAGACGCCATGTGGGGTTCGTTTTAGAGCCACCTGCTGGCCTTCCTGGCCGACAGGTATGCGTTAGAGAAGCAATCTCGTGGTCCTCCGTTCCAGAGGCCCACGTCGCTGTGGCGCAGGGGTGGGCCCAGAAGCTTGTCTGGGGCCTAACACAGCAGCCGAGGAATGGTCCTGAGCTGTCTATCCAAAGGGAGGAAGCTGGACAACCGAGGAGATCCCAGGGGAGGACCCATCATGGAAGGATCATGCAGCGTGCTGGTCTGGAGAGGGGCCTGGTGACTCAGTTGGAGGACGTATCCTAAAAGTAACTATACAGCATATTGTTGCCGGGTTGGCTTAAAGGTTCAAGCACTGTGACTGACGTTCATTGCAGAAAATCCAATACATCCTGTGGCAGAGGATCGTACCGGTTTACCCCAAACAAGTCTGTGGCAGAGACTTTTGTTCATGCTACGTACTGGCTGCTAGGCAAGTGAGAGAGGCCTATCCAGGCGAGCAAAGAGTGTGTCTCACAAGGGGAGCGCATTCTATTATAATATCCAAATTCTACCAGGACATTTGTCAAGAACCTTACAAGAAGATATTTGAGTTTCTTCTGCAGTTTCCCTTCTGCCTCTTTCCTGCTATTTCCTTAGTAAATTGTTCAATAAAGCATTGAAAACGTACTCCAGTATTGGTGCGTGTATCGTCCAGAGGTAAACTCAACGGAACCCTAGACCCGGTGTCGGTAAAACAGAGGGAAGGAGAGTGAAGGTAACAAGCCCGCTTAAACCAGCAGCTCCACCGAGAGTTAGTGCTGCAGTTGTAACATGACAAAATGTGGAAAATTTCAGGGGGTATGAATACTTTTTCAAGGTACTGTATGTGTATTTTGAAACTTTGACCGCCCTATTCTTATATTATTAGTTGCTGTTTGACATCTAATTCTACCAAAACAGAAGCTTGGAATTGCAATATTAGTAACATTTAAGTAACAAATGTTACCTCTCACGCAAATATGTTGAAGTTTCCATGTTCCCCTTCTTCAAGAAAAATATACATTTCAAATATATTTTTCCATATGAATTCAGGAGGGAATTTTGGATACCAACCTCAGACTGATGGATTGGTGGACAGACACAACTGGAATTTCAGATCTGGAATTTGCATATAGATAAATGTTGCTGGCTTGCTCCTGGGCAGCTGGGCCCCAAGGAACTGGTGTATTTATTTCTAACTTGTACACTCCTACATGTTCAATGTCCCTGCAAATTTCCAGACCCTGAGAAGGATTTCCCCCCAAAGTGTATTTTACGCTGCTAGATCTGAAGTAGACATATATAATAATATACAAGTTTAATTAGAAAGAGTTGCTAGAACATTTTATGCAGATGGGAATGTCAACCTAAAGCTAAACTTCAGACAAGCAGTGAAACACACAGCTGAAAAACTTACTGTACATAAGAACTACCAAAGGATTTGTAATTCTGTTTAGATCAAGGCATCTTGACAGAATAGTAGCCAACTAGACAATTACACCAACACAGGTTGGTACTGTGGGTGCATGCAAATGTGTTAACAGATGCCACATCCTAATATCATTAATATGTATTTTGGAGTGAGAAACATGGACTTTATAGGCATCAATAGTAAAAACAATAACTATTATTGATAACAATTCACATGTAATATAAATAACATATATAAAAACATTACTGCAGCATCCTACAGTTTGGCATTGACATCTCCAACTATAGCCACTGAATCAGGGTCATAGGATCTGACGACCCCAGGGGTACTCAGCACGGCTGGGATAAAGCTTCCTTACTATCTCAGCCATTGGAGATGGAGATGTCAACGCCAAACTGTAGGATGCTACAGTAATGTTTTTACATATTTTTTTTTTAAGTATTATACATGTAAATTGTTATCAATATAAGTTTTTTGGTTAATATTGATGCCTATAAAGTCCATTTTTCTCACTCCAAATACATCTTGACAGAATTCATTGTCCTTGGTCTAGACTGCCGCAGCAAAGTTCCCTGTTAGCCAAGCAAAGACTGGGATCCTTTGGCCTGGTGGGGAGAAACTACAACTAAGTGACCCTTTTTGCGGTAGGGATAGATTGATCTAGGCCAGTGATGGTGAACCTTGGCACCCCAGATGTTCCGCAACTACATTTCCCATGATGCACATGCTTTATGCAGTGTAGTGGAGCATCATGGGAAATGTAATTTAAAGAGGACATTCGAGACCTAGGCGACAAAGTGGAACATACAAAGCAAAATATGGCAGAACTTGTCTCATCCGGGGGCGGATCTAGAGTACAAATCTCAAAGCAATAGCCTTAAAACCAGAAGTATCCCTGAGGATATCTAACTGGCTCAGCTGCCAACCTATGATCACGATCTTTTTCATTCTGTCCTACCCACGTTAGCTGATGTGGAATTGATAGTCCATAGAGTGCTCGGCATTCCTATGCCCTTGCATCCATCTGACAATATGCCGAGGGATGTGTTATTGGGAATCCACTTTTATCAAGTGAAAGAAAAAATCTTGGAAGTTTTTCACAAACCGGAACTTATTCTAGAACAATACTTTACACAACAAGTGTATTCGGATCTCTCCCAACATACCCTCAAGCAAAGAAGAAATTTGCTGCTGATTACTAAAGAAACTACAAAATTATATACCGTTGGGGCCACCGGACAAAACTTATCATTACCCACAATGGCACAAATGTGACAGTGTCAGGGTTGGGCTCCTGCTACTTAATGGGTCACTGTTTTCTTTCAGTGCTCAGAAGCTTCTAAGCTGTTGGTTAATTACCAGCCACTCGTTGCTGCCACAGTGACTCACCTGGTTACCATTAACCTGCCTCATTAGTCCAGCCTACAGCCATCCCCTTTTTGCTGTTTAACCACTTAAATACCCGTGTATTGTCATATGACGTCCGAATGTGGGATCTCCCAACCTGGGCAGGCGTCATATGGCGTCCTCGGCTTCCAGGCGTTATAGACCACGCGCGCTTGCCACATCACTCGGGAGCCGATGCTCGTCCCCGGCCCCCCCCCCTTAGTCAGTCCCACCTCCCCACAGTTAGAATCACTCCCTAGGTAACACATTTAACCCCTTGATCGCACCCTAGTGTTAACTCCTTCCCTGCCAGTGACATTTACACGATTATCAGTGCATATTTATGGCACTGATCGTTGTATAAATGTCAATGGTCCCAAAATAGTGTAAAAAATGTCCAATCTGTCCGCCGCAATGTCACAGTAACGCAGATCACTGCCATTACTAGTAAAAAAAAAAAAATAATTATAAAAATTCCATAAATCTATCCCCTATTTTGTAGATGATCTAAATTTTGTGCAAACCAATCAATATACGCTTATTGCGATTTTTTTTAACAAAAAATATGTAGAAGAATACATCGGCCTAAACTGAGGAAAAAAACATTTTTTTTTAAATTTGGGATATTTATTATAGCAAAAAGTAAACAATATTGTGTTTTTTTCAAAATTGTCGCTCTTTTTTTGTTTATAGCGCAAAAAATAAAAAACGCAGAGGTGATCAAATACCAGCAAAAGAAAGCTCTATTTGTGGGGAAAAAAATGATAAAATTTAATTTGGGTACAGTGTTGCATGACCGCGCAATTGTCATTCAAAATGTTACAGCACTGAAAACTGAAAATTGGTGTGGGCGAGAAGGGGGTGAAAATGCCCTGTATTGAAGTGGTTAAGCAGCTTAGCTCATTTCCTCCTTGCCTTTTGCATGGTCTATGATCTCTAAGTGCATTCCTTCCTGTGCTCCTGTGTATGACTTGACCTGGCTGACTTCCCTTCCGATTCCTGTTCCTGATATTTGCTTCAGACTAAGTTGCCTTCTGGTTTCCTGACCCCGACTCGTCTGATTAACCGCTTTGGCATCCACACCCTGGCTTCTGTTTTTTTACTATGTTCCTGAACTTTGTTATTTTGTCATTTCAGCTGTGATTTTAAATGCACTTTCTGTCTCCGTCTGGTTTATGGTTCCTGACAGATGGCCTCCTCTATGGAAGCGGGACTGAGGGATTCTCCCTAATGTTCCTCCCTCCAGCCCTACACCTCCTACTGCCATAACACCTGACTAGAAGGTGGTCACTCATAAGCTCCAGGGAAGCACCTGACCATATTATGTCTATATATTATTCTGCACTCTCCATGTGTCTGAAGCAATACCACCCTAGGTCCACAACCCCAAGAATTTATGCGCAGAGTTTTCTGCACTCGGATCATCCACCAGATCCTCTTTTTTTTATCAAGCTCTCAGTACTTTTGCCTTTGGAGTATACTTAATGAGATTTCAAATAGCCTCACTAAACGCCCCTCGGGTTAAAGGTCCTCTTTGTGTAGTGAAGCCTGGCAACTTCAGGGTGACATCTTCTGTGTTCGAAAAACCAATTTTCAAGCTTCTGCTACCCCAAGTATTCACAGAAGAACTTTTCTTTTTAATCTACCTGGCATCTGCTTCGGTTAAGAAAAGGAGCACTGTAATCACTAAAAAAGGTTTAGTATTCTTTATGCTGGTCGAGTCAATATTACATCCAGATGGAAGATACAAAATCCTCTGATGTGAAATAAACTCGAAATCCTACAGCTTAAAGAGACAATGGGGGGAAGTTAAAGAAAATGGAGCAGACATAATCTGATGCAGTTGTACTAAGTAACCAATAAGCTTCTAACTGCAACTTATTCAGTTAAAGTTTTTAGATTGTAAGCTCTAAGGAGCAGAGCTCTCTGATTCTTACTGTATTAAAGTGTATTTTAATTTGCACTGTCTACCCTCAAGTTGTAAAGCGCTGCGTAAACTGTTGGCGCTATATAAATCCTGTATAATAATAATAATAATAAAGTGGTTGTAAACCTCTGACATGAAATATGAACAAAGCATATCCCTCTAAATTGTGTGCTTATCTCAGTCTAAAGTGTCATTTCCATCTGCTGCCTCATTCCTCTGTTATCTGCATGCGTTTTCCTAATACCAAGAGAACGAAGTGACAGGGGAGGGAGCTCAACTCTGTTCCTGTATGCTGTATGAAGGGGGGGGGGGGGGATGTCCCCTCCCTCCCCTCCAATCAGGTCTCAGATCTGCAGAGTGTAACTTTAGCTCCTCTCCCCCTGTTTTCTGAAATCTCAGGCAAACTGTATAAATTCTGAACTTTGAATGGCTGAAGTGAAGAGAGGGCGGCAGATAACACTTACAGCTTTAGTAGGAGGATTTGTTTCATCTCTGCGTATCACCTGAGGCTTGTCACTTCAGTAGGTAAAGTAAGTAACTAAGGGTTTACAACCACTTTAAGCTTTGAAAATGAAAGCTAGAAGCAGGTTACCATGCACAACTGCTCTAGGCTTTGGTTTATCCAGTCTTAGCAAACTACTCTTAATGTGTATCATTACTTACCATTAATTAGATTTCTTTAATTGCCTTACAACAGTCTTGACAGAGCGCTCTACTCTCAGGAAGCAAATCAGGATTAAGGTGTCCTTTTATGAAACTGAGATCAGCGGCGATCCCGAGTCTCACCGCTGATCTCAGCGCTTTACCAGTTTATGAAACTGAGATAATCAGCGGAGAACATGTTCTCCGCTGATTATCTCAGCACAGTGAGAATTTGTAACTGACTTCACAGAAACGGCCAGTTTATGAAGGTGCGATCTCAGCACCTCACTGGCGATCTGTGACAGAATTCTCACTTTCTGATTCACCATTTCAGAAGTGGAGAATCAGAGTGAGAAGCCTGAAACTGGCTGATATTCTGGAGAAAGCAAGAAGTCTTTTGACTTCTTTCTTTCACCAGTCAGAGCACACCTTCCCCACCATTACACACCCCAAAACCAGCAGGATAGGAATTTATAGTGTATATATATAGCTATATATAGATACATATATATATATATATTTTTTTTTTTAGATGTTCAGGTCTCTGGCTGGGTTCACACTTGTGCGATGCGTGAACCAGCGTGATTCCTGTGCAGGTTTTCACATCGCACCTACATTGACATCTGCGCACCACTGCGGGTGTCAGTGTAAAGTTAATGACACCCCCAGATCATTTCACAGATCGCAGTGCGAACTATGTAATGGTGCAGGAATCGGATCGCATGGGTGTTCACACCCATGCGATCCGATTCCAGTGCGGACCAAATAAAGGGTCCTGTACCTATTTGGTGCAAATGCAATATGATTTAGGGCCAGTTCCCACTGCTGCGTTGTCTGAGATCGGATGTGATTTGCACCGCAGTGCAAAATCACATCCGATCTCTGTGCGATGCGATTTCAGCCATACAGATAGTATTGCTAAATTTGCATTGCCCTCGGACCAAACTCTTACAGGACCCTTTTTTTGGTCCACAGCAGAATCGGATTGCATGGGTGTTCACACCCATGCGATTCGATTACTGTCCGAGTTTGCAGATCGCACTGCGATATGCGAACTGATTTGGGGGTGTTAACTTTTAGGCCCAGTTCACACTTGTGCGATGCCGGACATCGCACAGGCATCGCATGTTATTTGCAGCACACTGCCATTCACATTACATGCGATGTCTGTGCGGTGCGATATCAGCTGTACAGATAGTATGGCTGATATCGCACCGCATTCGGTGCAAACACGCACAGGACCCTTTTTTCTGTTCGGACCAGAATCGGATCGCATGTGTGTTCACACATATGCGATCCGATTCATGTCCGAACTGTCAGTTACATTCATTTACTATACACCATTCACATTTAAATAAGGACATGTATGATCTTTAAATATTGATAAAAACAATGTTTTTTTTATAATTAGGTTAATGTATATTGTGTAGGGGGAATTTATCTTTATTATTTTATTAATATGTTGGGGAATAATGTGTGCTGATTTGTGTTAAACTTTTGTATTTTATGGTTCCTCATACTGTAATCCCGCTATATCACATGAGATTACAGTGAGAGGAGCCATTCTCAGGAGTTCCCGGCGTTTGTAGATCGCTCCTCAACTCAACATGAGAAGCGATCTACACACTTTCATAAACAGGCACTCAGAGGAGAGCGATCTCCTCTGAGAATGCCTGAGAACTGAAAAGCGGTATTTTACCGCACTTTCATAAAAGGACACCTAAAAGCCCCTCCCTACCTCTTAAGCTTCAGTATAATACATGGAAGTCCTATACCTCCATAAGGGGCTTTTATGGAGAAGTCATGGAAATCTGGAAATCCTGTTACCAAAAAGCTGGGATGGACTGGGAACCTTTGGCCTAAGGGTTAAACCTAACCATGTAGCCCTTCATGGCAAAGATCTATAGGCTTAACATGTACAACACAAAGTGTCATTAGTGGTTATAGTAAGAGGTGGGTGTCCCTAAATTAAATCATTTATTGTGGGACCTTTTCACAACTCAAAGCATCAGTTTCCTTTGCAGCTCTCAGTAGTTTGTCTATTGCAGGGATCCTCAAACTACGGCCCTCCAGCTGTTGCAGAACTGCACATCCCATGAGGCATTGTAAAACTCTTACATTCACAGACATGACTAGGCATGATGGGAATTGTAGTTCCTGAACAACTGGAGGGCCGTAGTTTGAAGACCCCTGGTCTATTGCCATCTGAGAACATCAGAGGAAATTAGTGCTGAAAGACTTCCCTTTGCCAGACACTGATAATAAGTCTAAACAGGGGCTACATAATGTACGGCATGTGTCACTGACAGTAGGTCCCCCTCTAAATCATGTCTGAATGATGATGTATTTCCATTCAGGGCCACAGCCCAACATATCTTATTAATACTGGCCCAGGGGAGCATATGTCCCTCAGCCAAGTCCTCCCTGTTAAAAAGTAATTATATACTTCAAACTCCAAGACAGATCTGACTGAGACTTACTAATAAAAAGTCTAGGTTAGGACCTCTTAGAAAGGAAAACTCCTAGTTGGCCAGACAAGAACACTATGCTTTATGAAACTGTGTAGGGGGTTTTACCATTAAAGGCATGGACTTGACAATCGTCTTTTTTTTTTTATCCAGAAAGCAGTATGACTCTTTGAAGTGTTAAACTCATTTGAATTCCCTGTAATAAACAATAATGAAAATGAAAATTCTCAGCAATATTCAAATAGTGAAGGACAAATCTTCCGGAATCTTATGTACTATATGGCATAGGCTCAATTCACAAAGCTTTACCACCAGCCTAAGGCACTCTATTTTCAGCTATGTGACTGTTATATTCATTTCATTAAACTCAAATTAAAATAACCGTCACTTGACTTGGCAAATGAGGATACTTATTCTGGTGAGTTGGCTTTTTGAATTGAGTCTTAACTGGAGGAAAAACTACCTTTGGCACGTATAAAGTATTTGTTTCTGAAAGTAACTCTGTTTGAATAAATCTCTGTGTTGGGGAATTTTGTCAAACAAGCTTAAAGCTCTCCAATCTTCTTGTTGCAGCTATCGCAGTTAAAAGTATTGTTTTTGAAGAAAGGATTTTAATGTCTACCATGTAGATAGGTTCAAAGGAAAAAACTGAAAGTACCAAATTTTGGTTATAATAAAGTACCCGAATGATAATTAGAGTTGGGTGAACAGTTCGGCCCGAGAATGAGTTTGGGCCGAACATTGGCTGTTTTCCCATTCGACAAACACACAAATTTTCAGGGCATTCGACCATTCGTTCCTTTTAGTGTGAATCTAGTGATAGTGCAGTGTGAGTGTAGTTTGACTATTCATTTTTACTTTACTTTAGTGTCACTTTACAGTGAATCTAGTGATAGTGCAGCATGAGTGTAGTTTGACCATCCATTTTTACTTTAGTGTCAGTTTATTTTGTCAGGGCAGGTTTCCTGCAGTATATTTCCGTACGTTACTGCATGTTTAACACAGTACATTTCAGTGTGTTACTGCACGTTTAACGCAGCATATTTCAGTGCGTTACTGCATGTTTAACGAAGCTTATTTCAGTGCGTTATTGCATGTTTAAGGCAGTATATTTCAGTGCATTACTGCATGCTTAACGCTGTATATTTCATTGCGTTACTGCAGGTTTAACGAAGTATACTCCAGTGCGTTAGTGCATGTTTAACGCAGTATATTTCAGTGCGTTACTGCACGTTTAACGCTGCATATTTCGGTATGTTACTACACGAAGTATACTCCAGTGCGTTAGTTCACCTTTAGCGAAGTATAGTTCCGTGCGTTAGTGCACGTTTAACACAGTATATTATTCTTCCCAGAGTAGCCATTTGCAGTTTGATATTGGCATGGAGAGGGATAGAACAGAGCTCTGTTAAGTGCTATTAGCGAGTGAGGCTGGGTTCGCCACATCCAATTCGCAATAGCAGGAGATTGTGACAGGTTCTCTATGGAGCCGGTTCACATATCTCCACTGCAGCTCCGGTGCGAATTTGCACTGGGTCCTGTGCGTCTTTTGCTCCTTTTCAGGTCCGAATTCAGGCTGAAATGACCTGAAATGGTGAACTGGGACATACCAGACCCCTGCTGTGAGCCGCATGCGGCTTAGATGTGAACCCAGCCTTAGTGTGATATTGTAATTCTATTGTCGGTGTAGAATATCATTTTAGTGTGAGTCTAGTGATAAGGCATCATGAGTGTAGTTTGACCATTCATTTTTACTTTAGTATCACTTTAACGTGAGTCTAGTGATAGTGCAGCGTGAGTGTAGTTTGACTATTCATTTTTACTTTAGTGTCAGGTTATTTTGTCGGGGCAGGTTTCCTGCAGTATGTTTCAGTGTGTTACTGCACATTTAACGCAGTATATTTCAGTGCGTTACCGCATGTTTAACACAGTTTATTTCAGTGCGTTACTGCACATTTAAGGCAGTATATTTCAGTGCATTACTGCATGTTTAACGCAGCATATTTCAGTGTGTTAGTGGACGTTTAACGCGGTATATTTCAGTGCTTTACTGCACGTTTAACACAATATATTTCAGTGCCTTACTGCACGTTTACCACAGTATATTGCAGTGCATAAGTGCAGTTTTACTGCAGTATATTGTAGTGTGTCGGTAGAGTGTATCTGTTTAGTGAGTACTCAAATTAAAGTGCACCAAACACCACTTTCTATTGATTAAAATGAAGTGTATCCACGTAAAAAATTTCCACATCTTTATTACATTTTGTTGATAAGTGCCCCTCTCCCATTATATCTGGGAGGCCAACAAGGAGAGACAGACGTTCCCATGGCACTGTGAAGGAACCAGCATCATATAGTGGGAGATTATCTAGGGGAGAAAACAGATATGAAGAGCTTTCCAGTTGATGATCCACTGGGTTACTAGGTCATGAGAATAGACCATTGGCTAGAACTTGCCTGGTATACAATTGAGATGTTGGGCTGTCCTGCATCCAGCGTGCTTTCAGAATGGGCATTCTGTGCTGCCAGAGGTTTTGCATTATAAATGTCATTATTGCTACAGCAGGCTCTCTTTTTAAAGGAATTTTTCATTTTTATTGTTAGCTCTCATTTTTATGGTTTTACTTTAAGCATCAGTAAATTACTGCTCGTTTAAAAATTGTGTCTTTTACAAAAACATTTTTACAGGAAGTGAACAGGCAGCAGCTTCAGCTGCTCACAGTTAAAATGGTTGCAGTCAGACTCAGTGGGGGGGGGGGGGGATTTCTGCAGCATATTTGGCAAGTACAGAATCACGGTATATATAAAATAATATGCAAAGTGGTTGGATGGAAGCTCCAGAATGGCAAAGATGTTTTTATTACAAATTATGTGAGCAGACTGCAGTTCCTCTTTAAAAGAAAACGCTAGTGTGCATGGAGCCTAGAGCATTTTTACAGCTGAAAAACTCCTCTAAGGCTCCATGCACACTATCTATTTTCATAAGCTCAAAAAAGCTAGAAAAAATGCTGGATGAAAAATGCTGATAATAACATTTTTGTGCCAGCATTTTAGTAGCTTATAGAAGCATTTAGATGCTTTTAGGAGCATTAGCATTTTCTTAGCATTTTTGAAGTACATTAGAAAAAAGAAAATCTCTTAATACCAATAGGATCCCCTGAAGAAGCTATTGGCGAAACACGTAGGGATCCATTGGTGCTAATACTGTGATTCCGGTAGTTTGGCCTCCAGTCAAAAGGGATCTTCTTGGACTACATTGATACTGTACCATTCTATGGGCCATCTATGCGGTTTTCCATTCCATATATATATATATATATATATATATATATATATATATATATTTTTATATATATATATATATATATATATATACATATATATATATATATATATATATATGGGACTGTGTATAAGACATGTCTATGTATTCTTTTTTTTTCATGTGTTTTTTAATGTGATTCATTAACCGCTTGCCGACCAGCAGCCATCATTATACTGCGGCAGGTCGGCATGATCCTGCGAGCCGTCGTAGCTATACATTGGCTCCTTTAAGCGGGATAGCAGGCGCGCGCACGTGCACGCTGCACTGCGGGGGTGCCGATGCCCGTGGCCAACAGTCGCGATGACCACCGGCCACAAGCTATCGCGGGCACGAGAGGCAGAACAGGGACATGTGTGTGTAAACACACAAATCCCTGTTCTGTTCGGAGAGACAGATCATCAGTTCCTAATAGCTAGGGACCACGATCTGTCATCCCCTCTAGTCAGTCCCCTCCCCCTACAGTTAGAACACACAGTCAGGGAACACATTTAACGCCATTTATACAGTAATCAGTGCATTTTTATAGCACTGATCGCTGTATAATTGTCAATCACTCCAAAAATGTGTCAAAAGTGTCCGATGTGTTCGCCATAATGTCGTAGTCATGATAAAAATCGTAGATCGCCGCCATTACTAGTAAAAAAAAAATATTAATAAAAATGCCGTAAATCTATCCCCTTTTTTGTAGACGCTATAACTTTTGCACAAACCAATCAATATACGCTTATTGCAATTTTAATTACCAAAAATACGTAGAAGAATACATATCAGCCTAAACTGAGAAAAAAATTAGCTCTTTTTAAAAAAAATGGGGCTATTTATTATAGCAAAAAGTACAAAATATTGTGTTTTTTTCAAAATTGTCGCTCTTTTTTGTTTATAGCGCAAAAAATAAAAACTTGCAGAGGTGAATAAATACCACCAAAAGAAAGCTCTATTTGTGGGAAAAAAAGGACGTCAATTTTGTTTGGGTACAGCGTCGCACGACCGCGCAATTGTCAGTTAAAGCGGCACAGTGCCGAATCTCCAAAAATGCTCTGGTCATTGAGCAGCCAAATCTTCTGGGGCTGAACTGGTTAAATGTTGATATTTTATTATAATGTGAGACCATTTTTCTTTCCTGTTGGGATTACAGTGGAAACCTTCAAAGTCCGTTTTCTATTTTTTCTGTGGTTACATAGGATAACATGCTGGGGAGTTTACTGGCTGTAGAAAAAAAACGCCTGAAGCCAAAAACAGCAGCTGTAAAAACGTCCAGTGTGCATGAGGCCTAACAGAGAAGCAGCGTTATCACCCTGGGACGGGACGTATGTTAGGATTACACCTCTCCATCTCCATTTCTCCATAACACAGGGATGTGTTTTGTAGTCCCCGGAGAGAACTGGAAGCAATGTTGTACAGCACAGGCAGAGTCCACAGAAAGTTACAAGCTCAATGAATTTCTTTTAAGAGCAAAAAAGTATTTCTTGCACTTTTTGAAAAGCTATAACAAAACATGTTATATTTAAAAGACCAAAAGGGAGCAAATAACTGAAGTTCATTGTTAGGGTTTTCATTCTCTTTCAATAACCTGAGTGTCTGATAGACCTGTTTGTAGTTATTCTTTCTTTTACTTTTATCCCAAAAATAGGCTTCTTTGTACATTGTACTCTCCGCGTCTCGTGCTCTCTCTCCTCCTCCACATTGGCTTCTGAAGATCAGGGTGATGGAAGGAAACGTGTTGTCACCTCTAGTTTGTCTCGTGGTGCTATCTATGGTTGGCATATATTCTAAGCGGTATCTCGGTTTTACAGGTTCGGAGGTTAATTACATTTAGGCAATGTATATCTACATGCAATCAACAGCTAAAGATATGTTGTTCATACTGTAAGTGTTATAATTAAAGGGATGAGATGTCAGCCCTGGAGCTATCTGGAGATCTTATTCTGACACTTAACGCTGCTACTCTTCTGTGATGTAACTGGAAAAACATATACACACACAAATTGCATTTATAATAGTAAGCAGTTTGTATGTACAAAGCAATACATGTCTACTGTGACCTCATTGCCATCGACTATTTAGGATGTTCTTGTTTAATCATCATTTTCTGATTATAGAGCTGGTCATACACGGTGCAAATTTCTTTTGCAAAGAAATTTGCACGATTCCCCCATCAACACAGAAAGCGCTGACAGGGGAATCAGCAATTGTTTTCTCCTGGCGGGGGAAGCCGATAATCGCAAGAGAATCCAGCAGGCTGGTTGTACTCCAGTTGATCGATCAATCAACTTGATACATTCAGCCTGCCCATTAATGGTTAGAACCTTAGCTGATTACTGCTGAACCAACCTAGATTTGAACCGTGTATGGCTGGTGTTCTGTCGAATAGTGCATCTCCTCGGATAATGCTTCAGATGATCTGCGCATGCGCAGGACATAACATCTCTCCAGCTGATATGTTGATCATCTGGTGTGACGTCACCATTGCACATACACAGAGCATCAGAGGCGTTATCTGACGCTCTGAAAAGCGCGGAGGGATAATCTAATTGTCAGATTCTGCCTCGGTGTCTCTGCGCATTGCGCGAGACTTGACACCGTCCTGCTACCAAAATCCGCCCCCAAATCCACCGTGCAAGATCCGCCCTGCAACACACCCTCAAATCCCAACAACAATAGTTTTCCGCCTGTGACTCCGCATATGAAGTCACCCAAGTCTTGCGAATGCGCGCAGAGAGCGAGGCAGAATCTGACAATTTGATTCTCCCTCTGTGCATATTGTCAGATAATGCCCCTGACGATCTGCGCATGCGCAGTGTTGACGCCACGCTAGCTGATCAACATATATTACGTCCTGCGCATGCACAGATCGCCTGAGGCATTATCCCACGATCTGCACTATCCGATAGTAACTATCTCTGCAGTGTGAGGAGAGGTGAGTTCTCTGCTTCTCTGTAGGGTGGCACTTCTGCACCTTGGGGGGAGTAGTGGTGCCAGAAAAGGGACCGGTGGAGGCTTCTGGCCTAGTGGCAGCACGCTGTAACAGGATATTATTACCTTGGTTTCAAAACTTATGTTCCTACTCGCTGCAGTTCACCTGTGTGATGGCATAAATCTTCTTAGTGGAGGTGTGTTGCATCTGGATCATTTACTTTGTTTCAGGAGTTCTGTGACCATATACTACCTTCATACTGTTTTTGACCTATCTGTAATGGGTGGTCAATTGTTTCCCTTAAGCCTTGCATGCAGCCACAGAGTGGTGTTAGCTCATAATACACAGCTTATGGCGCGTACAAACGAGCGGAATGTCCGACAGAAAAAGTCCGACAGAAGCTTTTCATCGTCTATTCCGATCGTGTGTATGCCTCATCGGACTTTTTTTTTCCGAAAATTCTGACGGACCTAGAAATGGAACATGTTCTAAATATTTCTGATGGAACCAATTCCTATTGGGAAACCCGCTCGTCTGTATGCTGTTTCAACGGACCAAAAACGACGCATGTTTTGAAGCAAGTACGAGATGGAAGCTATTGGCTACTGGCTATTGCACTTCATTTTTCTAGTCCCGTTGTATGTGTTGTACCTCACCGCGTTCTGGACGGTTGGACTTTGGTGTGACCGTGTGTAGGCAAGACCGCTTGAGCGGAATTCCGTCGGAGTTCTTTCGGGGAAACCTTCGGAGTTTATTCCGGCGGCAATACCGTCGTGTGTACAGGGCATAAGAGTTCATCCTTTCATTTCTAATACACCGAGGGATCACCAGTTGAAGTGGATCTGTTTTGTGGCTTATGGGACTTTTTTTATGATATTCATTTTTTTGTCTTTCTTGTATTTAGTTGTATAACAATATCTTTGTGGATGTGCTATTACAGCTTCTCCCATGGTCTAACTAGCAGCAGTTAGTTACATTCAATGGGACTTGTTTTGAAAAATTGCCAGGGTTTCACTACTTATTAGTGGCATCCTGAATTCATCTAATTGTTGGAAATATATACTCACCAGCCACTTTATTAGGCACACCTGTTCAATTTCTTGGTAACACAAATTGCTAATCAGCCAATCACATTGCAGCAACTCAATGCATTTAAGCATCTAGATGTGGTGAAGACAACTTGCTGTTCAAACCAAGCATCAGAATTGGGAAGAAAACTAATTTTGGTGGCTTTGAACGTGGCATGGTTGTTGGTACCAGACGGGCTGGACTGAGTATTTCAAAAACTGCTGATCTACTGAGATTTTCACACACAACCATATCTAGGGTTTACAGAGAATGGTCCGAAAAAGAGAAAATATCCAGTGAGTGGCAGTTGTGTGGATGAAAATGCCTTTCTGATGTCAGAGGTCAGAGGAGAATGGGCAGACTGGATTGAGATGATAGTAATGCAACAGTAACTTAAAACAACCAAGTTATGCAGAATACCATCTCTGAACTCACAACACATTAAACCTTGAAGCAAAAGACCACACCGGGTGCCACTCCTGTCAGCTAAGCACAAGAAATTTAGGCTACAATTCGCACAGGCTCACCAAAATTGGACAATAGAAGATTGGAAAACGTTGACTGGTCTAATGAGTCTCGATTTCAGATGCGACATTCAGATGGTAGGGTCAGATTTTGGCATAAACAACATGAAAGAATGAATCCATCCTGCCTTGTACTAACAGTCTGGTGGTGGTGTAATGGTCTGGGGGATATTTTCTTGGCACACTTTGGGCCCCTTAGTACCAATTGAGCATGGTTTGAATGCCACAGCCTACCTGAGTATTGTTGCTGACCATGCCAATTCATTTATGACTACAGTGTACCCATCTTCTGATGGCTCCTTCCAGCAGGATAATGCACCATTTCACAAAGCTCAAATCATCTCACCACCATCTCCTTCTCCAATTCCATATGGCGGATGACCAGACCTCCATTACAAACAATGAATCTGCCTACCACCCTGCTTACTTTTATACAGGCTTTGTTGATCCTTTCCACCGAATTTGACAGTCACCAAGTTGTCTGAACAATCATGTTGGACCACAAAACAAGCATATCGGGAAAGGCCGTGCAAAGCCTCAGGAAATCAAACTTGATATCCCTAATGAGCTCCCTGCTAGACCTAGCTCTCAGATCATTCCCACCAACGTGGAGCACCAGAATGTCAGGAGGTCTGTCCAGGCGAGCAAAACGATGCACTTCAGGCACAACCCTGTTCCACATCATACCTGGTACCCTCAACCAATGGATACACGTTTCCCGCCTAGAAATACCCAGCTGCCTGCCATTAGGGCTAACGTCAGCTCGCCTGGCCCCCCAAAATATGAGTGGCCCATGATCCAGACGAGGCACAGTTGCTCACCACCTGAAAGAAAAGAACAAAAACACCATGGAATAACACCAAGACAAACAACAAATACTCACCCAACATGAAAACACACACCCCGACAGGGACCTCTAACCCCCCCACCATCGTTTAATCTGTCAATAAATGCATCCCATCTACCAATCTGCTTAACAGCTACCTCGTCCAACCCACAACGCACGCCCTCCGTGGCCTCATGCGGAAGGAATACGAGGCGTACTGTTTGTGATCTAAACCTGTTTCCCTAAGACTCTTCCGAAAAACAGACACAAACTGGAACTTAGATAGAGGAGAACCATCACCATTCAACAAGAATGGCCCAGCCAAAACTGGACGAACCATGAAAAACTCCCTTACCGCTCCCACCGGGCGCACGGGAGAACCTGGCAGAGGAAACAGCTACACTCGCGCACCCTTGCCTAACTGGTCCGTCTTGGACCTGCATAGCAGTAACTGGACACTGTCATCCCTGCAGATCACATCCTGAGCCAATATGCCCCAGGAACTCTTTTTGATGGGCTGACAAGTTCGCTAATCTGAAATGCTCCAAAAAAGGCCAGAGAAAATGCCACTTTAAATAAGGAGACTTTGTAAGCTGTTGTACACAACGAGCCCAACTGAGCAAAAATGGCATGTAAATTAGCAAAGGACACAGGATGCTGAGCATTATTGCGCTTATGCGACCTACGATATCCTTTTAGAGCCTGTTGAACCCAAAAATCGACACAGCCCTGTAATTTGAAGAAAAACGCTAAACCCGCCATCTTCCGCTCAATGACAGACACAGACACCCCCTCCTCCAGGTTTCTGGAAACAAAGTAAAGGACCATCAGCCTTACCTCTGGACCCTCCGGGTCCAGCCCGGCCAGCTGAACCTTTTTCCAACCATTCCTGCCATACCTTGGCATAGGCCGCCCACATTGCCTCACTCACTGACCATCTGATCCATCCAGCGATGACTCCAAGGCAATCTCCCACAGCCATTTGGGACAAGGAACGTTGCTCGGCAGCCGGTGCCAGCTCTTGGAACCTGTCCCACTGAAATCGAGACAAGGAGTCAGCTAAAGTATTGTCGACCCCTGGAAGGTGGACAGCATACAGAAAATTATTCAACTGCAGGCAACACAGCACCATGTTGCGCAGAAGCTGTACTACATGTTGTGACGATGCCGAGATGCAGTTAATAAGTTGAACCACTCCCATGTTGTCACAATTAAGCTGTACTTTCAAATTCCAGAATGACTCACCCCAGATTTCCATAGCCAGCACCACCAGAAAAAGCTCCAGGAACACCAGGTTATGGAGAAGGCCCGCCTCTGTCCACGAACGCAGCCAAGGTTCTGCGCTCCAGTGACCCTGATAAAAGGCCCCATAACCTGTCGAACCAGTTGCGTCCGTAAACAGTTCCAAGTCAAAGTTGCTCACCGGGCCTGACATACAGACTGACCGTCTGTTAAAGGTTTCCAAAAACATGTGCCACACCCTCAAGTCCTCATGATGTTCCCTATTGAGACAGATAAAATGGCTGATGGCCATCAGCAAAACACCCTGCCCATGGAAATAATGCAATATGCAAAATTAAACTTACCTAATAGAGATTGTAGCTTCCGAAGCCGAATTTGCGCAATCCTAAGATCCCACGAATCTCTGTCTTGAGTGCCAGAATTTTATCCTCTGGCAGGCGACATTCCATGGCACAGGAGTCAAGAACTATGACCAAAATTTTATCCTCTGGCAGGCGACATTCCATGGCACAGGAGTCAAGAACTATGACCGGGCCCTCCATTTTATCCGCTGCAAAAAGAATCCTGAATCTACCCGCAATGTGCAGCAACGTGGATAGTAGTACCACACACCCTTTAGAGGAAGGTGGCCCTACACACAGGAAATCATCCAAATAATGAATGATGGAATTCAGCCTCGATACATCACGAACCACCCATTCGACAAAGGATCTGAACGTCTCGAACAAGGCGCAGGAAATGGAGCAGCCCATGGGATGGCAACGATCCACGTAATATTCCTCTTGCCAGCAGCAACCCAGCAAACGGAAGCTGTCCATATGGACTGAAAGCTAGCAACATGCGGATTCGATGTCGGATTTTGCCATCAGAGCCCCTTTTCCATAGTGGCGAAGTATAAGACACCGTACACGCCTCCGAATCTATCGCATTATTGACTGAACTGCCCCTTGGGAAAAAAAAGGTGGTGAATAAGGCAAAACTTATGCTGCGTACACACGAGCGGACTGTCTGGCAGAAAAGGTCTGACGGAACGATTCCGTCAGACATTCCGATCGTGTGTGGGCTTCATCGGACCTTCATCGGACCTTTTCTTTCGAAAGTTCCGACAGACCTAGAAATAGAACATGTTTCCTGTGTGCCGGTCAGCGACAGAAGTTTTTTCACCTTAATGTATAGGATGCATTGAGGTGAAAAAACATGAGGGTTTAAAACCCCTTTAACCCCTTCCCTGCCAGTGACATTTATACAGTAATCCATGGCTATTTAGCTCTGATCGCTGTATAACTGTCAATGGTCCCAAAAAAGTGTCAAAGGTGCCCGATCTGTCCGCCGCAATGTCGCAGTCCCGCTAAAATCGCTGATCACCGCCATTACTAGTAAAAAAAAAATAATAATAAAAATGCCATAAATATATCCCCTATTTTGTAGACTCTATAACTTTTGTGCAAACCAATCAATATACGCTTATTGTGATTTTTTTAACCAAAATAATGTACCAGAATATATATTGGCCCAATCTAATGAAGAAATTCATTTTTTTTTTTTAGTTTTTTTTGGATATTTATTATAGCAAAAAGTAAAAAAAAATATGTTTTTTCAAAAATGTTGTTCTTTTTTTGTTTATAGCGCAAAAAATAAAAACCGCAGAGGTAATCAAATACCACCAAAAGAATGCTCTATTCGTGGGAAAAAAAGGATGTCAAATTTGTTTGGGTACAGCTCACTGATTTTTCAAGAAGTCTGCACTAAGATACAGGTCAGATTTCAGACATCCCTTGCAACAAAAATTTAATTTTTGGTGAGATAATCCCAATAGAAAATCACATCTAAAGGGACGCACACCCTGCAATTTTCCTCATTAGAGCTTTGCAGGTGCAGCAGCTAGTTGATAATTATGAAACCACTCCCATTAGCCTAGGTTCACACTGCTGTGGGTTAGAAACCAGGCTTCAAACCGGAAATGCAGACCGACTTCGGGGGCGATTTAACAGACCTCTGTGCGAGTTCATGCACAGATGTCTATTAAAATCGCCACATCGAATCAAGCGAATCAAGCGGTGCCATTACCGGCAATAGCCGCCAATTTGGCATGCAATTTGACATGTGAAACAGCTCAGATCCAATTACGAATCTGAGGAATCCAACTTCAAAATTCTAAACTGGAATGAAATTTACTATGGCAGTAGTACATATCTAATTTCAACATTTTATGGTGCACATCAAGGAGCTGAGTCCCCTAGAATTTCCAGAATAAATTATGTATCAAATGAGATATTTTTTATATAATTTACTATACATCACTTTGTTTCAGATGCATAGGAGGGGCACACCACTTTGTCACAAATGTCAAAAGGATAATGATGACTTTTTACATATGCTATGGAACTGTGACAAGGTCAGACCCTTCTCCTTCTAGTCCCGAATTATGGAATGTCATTTTGATCTCCCTAATATAATATATATATATATATATATATATATATATATATATATATATATACATATATATATATATATATATATATATATATACATACAGTATATATGAATTATTAACTATGTACCCCATACTCATCCACATTATAGGTGGTATCTGGGGCCCCCTTATTGTTAAAAGGGGCTTCCAGATTCTGCTAAGCCTCCCCCCGCCGCCCACAGACCCCCTTACCACCATGCAAGGGATGTGGGGATGAGGCCCTTGTCCTCACCAATATAGGGACAAGGTGCTTTGCTAGGGGAATTCACCCTGGCAAGGCAGCTCCCAAGTTTAGGGTATGTGGCCTGGTATGGTTCAGGAAGGAAAGGTGCATGCTCGATACCCCCCCCCCCCCCTCCATACACACACACTTCCCGGTCAGCCAGGCTGTATGCTCAGGTACAGAGTCTGATATGGATTCTCTGGCTGACCTCATACATTTTTTTTTTTGAGCTACCCACTTTAATTCATACCAGACTAAAAGGTTCTGGTATTCATTTTGGGAGGTCTCTACGCAAATGTTTTTTTTTTTTTTTCTTGCTGTAGGATTTGATAAAAAAAGACAGCAAGGAAAACTGCATTGCTGGCTTCTTTAAAAAAAAAAAAAAAAAAAAAAAAACAGCACATAGACACCACAAGCTTTCCCCACAAAACATAAATATTCTTGGAAATGCCTGCAGCAACCTGACGACTCTCAGTAACCAGAAATGATTCCCCAAAAAATAGATAAAGAACTGTAGCTTGACATCTTGATGTCTGCTTTGTAACCCAGCAAGGCACCAGAATAGGGTGGAAGAAAATGCATAGCAATAATAGGGAGCCAGGTAAAAGCTCACAGGAATTAAAAATGGATCAAACTACTAAAGGTTCATGGATATCACCATGATGAAAATCAATTACCTTTTGGCTTGTGTTCGTAGTTTTAATGTCCTTGAAAAATGATATACAAGAATATAAAAGTTTCCTTCCATGGTAAGTTTTGAGAATCCTGTGGGAGAGATAAGCTAGGTAGGGATGTTCAGCTTTCCAAAAATTCTTCAGGTAGAAGACACTTGCAAAGGTCAAATCTGCCTAAAATTTTACTGAAAACAGAGGTCTCAGTTGCATGCATATATTTGGGAAGGCCACATGTCATGTTCAAACTGCTTCCAAAGTTTGGTCTTAATCTAATTTTTTGAAAAACAAGCACATGAAATCGTAATAACTAAACTAAGAAGATGACTTGTCTGAAAGAGAAATGAGAAGATGGCTTACCTCAGCTCTCTTCAAAGGTATATTAATAGATGAGAGCTCCAGACTGCAGACTGGCCTGGAGTAAATTAAGACCAGAAATCTCATGTATGCATAGCAAAAAAGAAAAGGGAGTAAACAAACAAATAGCGCAGGTTACATGGTTAATGTCATATGCAGATGTTGCTATAGAAATGTCCTTTTGAGCGTTGCGCTCTTTGTGAGATGCAAACAGCTTCTAGATAGGGCAGCCTTTTGATGGGAGGTGAAGCCACTCCAGATATGCAAAGAAAAAACAACAGGGAAGGCGCCTCTTAGTAAAACTGTATATTTAATGGAATATATGCATTAAAAACACTCACATTAAAAACTTAGATAGTCCGGCATGGGGAGTTCAGTATAGCCAAACAGGATTGCGTCCTCCTATGTCCACAGTCTTATTCCTCTATTGCTGACGGCTGGTCTGTGTGGTAGAAGCTTCCGGTATCAGTAAAGATCCACAACGAGGCTTGGGCACCGCCGAGTAGTCAATTGGGAGGCTGGGACGCTGGAACGCACATCCAGAGTATGTGCTGTACTGCCGTAAGGCGACGCGTTTCAGAGCATGCGCACTCGGGCGCGCTCCTTTCTCAAGCTCTTCTCAGAGCTTGAGAAAGGAGCGCGCCCGAGTGCGCATGCTCTGAAACGCGTCGCCTTACGGCAGTACAGCACATACTCTGGATGTGCGTTCCAGCGTCCCAGCCTCCCAATTGACTACTCGGCGGTGCCCAAGCCTCGTTGTGGATCTTTACTGATACCGGAAGCTTCTACCACACAGACCAGCCGTCAGCAATAGAGGAATAAGACTGTGGACATAGGAGGACGCAATCCTGTTTGGCTATACTGAACTCCCCATGCCGGACTATCTAAGTTTTTAATGTGAGTGTTTTTAATGCATATATTCCATTAAATATACAGTTTTACTAAGAGGCGCCTTCCCTGTTGTTTTTTCTTTGCAAAAAAGAAAAGGGAGACCACTGCATGCAGCTTATCACTTTTAAAAAGTATAACAAAGGTATACAGTATATTGATAGGCACAGTTAATTCGGGAGAAGTCAGTATTGGCAGCCTCTATACTTTATCATTACAAGCTTCCACTATATTACCAAAAGTATTGGGACATATGCCTTTAGCCGCACATAAACTTTAATGGCATCCCAGTCTTCGTCCGTAGGATTCAATATTGAGTTGGCAATTTTTTTTTTATTTTGAGAATCTTGCAAACAAGAAACACATTCCAACTTTTTTTTTATACAAAAATACAAAAAATAAATATTATATATATATTTTTTTTACTTTTTTTTAATATATATGCATAACATATTGTATACACGACTAAACATAATAATAAAGACTTACTTCAACCTATACTATATGAGCAAAAGGGTTTTTTTTTTTCAACCAAGAGAAATATCACTGTAATATATTATAATATATATATATTATAATATATATATATATATATATATATATATATATATATATATATATATATATATATATATATCACTAAATAGCACAGACATCTTCAAAAATTGTACACATTACTCAACTTGATTAACATTCAGACCAAGAAACATAGATTATCATGTGTATGTAGCCTTTCTTCAAAATTATGTTTATCCTTGAAAATTCAAGGGAGTGTCCAGAGAGAAAACAGGGGAACACCCAGCGATCAACAAACAGCAGCTACAGGCCTGATATTCCTCCACGCCTTTATCCAGACCCTATGCCACCATCTGTCTTTCTTGAGACCCCGAATTTTCCCTACCTCACCAAGAATCTCACACAACACCACCGGAACAGGAAGGACTTTCTGCCAAAGGGATACCTGACACCGTGCATTCCAGGTGTAGTATCAGACTACTAAGCTAACTAGAAAAAGAGTGTCCAAATCAAATCCCTTGCGACTCTGCAAAGCACCATACATCCACTCAGCATAAGACATGCTATGCAAGAAAAGGATATTCAGAGCCCTCCCCACCTTTTTATAGACCTCTATATTGAAATGGCACTGAAGCAAGAAGTGGTCCATGGTTTCCACTTCACCCTGACACTCCGCTCTTGGACAACCACGATTGTCCAAAGAGCGGCACTTCAAATTCCCCCTCACATTGAGCCTACTGTGGAAAGCGAGCCAGGCCCGGTCCCTAAATTTCAAGGGAATCCGCTCAGAATTTATTAAACGTAAACTCTCCCTCATAATATGACTTGGGCAATCCCTTAAGGCCAGTGGCACATAAAAGACAGTACCCACAATCTTCTCACCCAGGAGTCTCCTAGGAAGGGACCTGATATCCTCCACTGTCACATGCCACCATTTAAGAATTTTCAGGAACGGGGCAACATAAGCCAGGAGCTTACCATGCTTGATCCTTAGGCTTTCCACTCTGCCAACAACCCAGAAAAGGTCTAAACCAGATCTGAAAAATACCTACCCATCCAGGCGGTCTCTCTGCTAGCTTGTTACCAAAATTGTGTTTCAAAAATATCAGAGAGAAGAACACAACCGGATTGACCATCCCTAGGCCACCCTTCCACCTAGATAGGTAAGCCACATTCCACTTCACAAGATTCAGCCTTTTCCCCCATAATAATTTGAAGAAACAACTATAAATCCTGGTATAGCAGGACTCTGGCAAGATGCAAACAAAGCTGACATACAGAAAGGTAGGAATCAGGTAGGTCCTAATCAAGTCCCTCCTTTGACTCAAGGAGAGCCGCCACCCTTTCCAGCATTTCACCTTGACATCAGCATCATTCAGCCTGGCTTCCCAATTTGACTCACTGTAATCATCAGGGCCAAACTCGATGCCTAATACTTTGACTTTCTGCTGAGGCCTCGGGAAGGTGTCCGGAAGTGCAAAGCTCTCACCTCCCTCACTCATCCAAAAAAACTTCACTTTTATCACGGTTGACCTTGGAGCCTGGAGGAATACTGCTCTATAACTGAGACCACCTCCTGCGCCTCCTCTGTCCCAGGGATAAATGCAGAAACGTCATCAGCATAGGCTACAACCCTCAAGGGTGGCTCACCAGTAATGCCCACCGGCACCCCGCATAACGGTCCATTCTCTAGCCTTCTGATGAAGGGGTAGATTGCGAACACATATAGCAAAGAGCTCAGGGGACACCCCTGGTGCACCCCCGATCCAACCCTGGAGGGCCGTCCAATCCAAATGTTAACAAGCATGAAGCTCTCTGCCTCTCTGTATAAAGTCTTAAGCCATCTAATAAACCCACCCTCCAGGCCATACTTGTCAAGGAGAAGCCAGAGGTACTCATGATTGACACGATCAAAAGCCTTCGCCTGATCCAATGCCAGCAAATATATTCCCCTGCCTTCAGCCCTGCAACGTTCCAGAGCCTCCCGGACGGCTAACACCGCTGATAAAGTGCTCCTGCCCTGGACCGAACAGTGCTGCTGACGAGAAAGCAATCTGTCTGCTACTGACGACAAGTGCCAGAAAATGATCTTTCTGTCCACATAGAGAAGGCTAATGGGGTGCCAATTCTCAATCATCGAGGGATCCTTGCCTTTTGACAACAGAATCGTAGCAGATTGTCTCATGGAGGGAGGGAGCAAACCCTCTTGCAGACAGCCGTTAAATACCTCCACAAGATAAGGTACCAAGCTGAATTTGAAAGTCTTATAAAATTCACCCATCAATCTGTCTGGCCCAGGTGTTTTCTTAATAGCCAGACCTTCTATAGCTTTGACTACCTCTTTTCCTATGGCCTTGAAAAGCCCAATAATCCAGCTTTTGGCAAGCTCCCACCACTCCGACTTACTGCTGCAGAAATCCAGGATGGTTACCTGAGCCTGAAAAAAATCCTCAAAAGATTGTCTTACCTCCTCTTCATCCAGCAGAGCCGAATTCATCCTCCAAATACCCTTTCCTTTAGGTGGCATATCTGAAGCATTGAGAATAACAGACAGCATAAGGCAAAAAAACCTATCTATCCTTCTCTCACAACTGCCTCGCTTAAATGTGTATCCCGTGATGTCTGGACAACGCTTAATATGCGCATCTTCCAGACCTGCTTCCCTGGCTATCGTATTAAGAAAGACGCTATCGTATCTCAGGCTGTCGGTGGAGCCTTTCCTGTCTTTGGGCCTAGTAACAGTATTAAAATCACTTCCAAAGACAACTTGCTGTAAAAGATGTAAGAGATGTAAAAAGGAAAGGCTTAATCTTTGTAAAGAGGCATTTCCTCTCCCATCTAATTTGTGGTCCATAAAGTGCCTGACCTCACAAATGCGCTTCTGGAAGAATGGTCAAACATTCCCATAGACACACTCCTAAACCTTGTGGACAGCCTTCCCAGAAGAGTTAAAGCTGTTATAGCTGCAAAGGATGGGCCAACTCAGTATTGAACCCTACGGACGAAGACTGGGATGCCATTAAAGTTCATGTGCGTGTAAAGGCAGGTGTATATATATATATATATATATATATATATATATATATATATATATATATACAGTATCTCACAAAAGTGAGTACACCCCTCACATTTCTGTAAATATTTTATTATATCTTTTCATGTGACAACACTGAAGAAATTGCACTTTGCTACAATGTAAAGTAGTGAGTGTACAGTTTATAAGTGTAACAGTGTAAGTTTGCTGTCCCCTCAAAATAACTTAACACACAGCCAATAATACCTACACCCCTGGCAACAAAGTGAGTACACCCCTAAGTGAAAAATGTCCGAATTGGGCCCAAAGTGTCAGAATTTTGTGTGGCCACCATTATTTTCCAGCACTGCCTTAACCCTCTTGGGTATGGAGTTCACCAGAGCTTCACAGGTTGCCAGTGGAGTCCTCTTCCACTCCTCCATGAAGACATCACAGAGTGGGTGGATGTTAGAGACCTTGCGCTCCTCCACCTTCTATTTGAGGATGTCCCACAGATGCTCAATAGGGTTTAGGTCTGGAGACATGCTTGGCCAGCCCATCACCTTTACCCTCAGCTTCTTTAGCAAGGCAGTGATCATCTTGGAGGTATGTTTAGGGTCATTATCATGTTGGAATACTGTCCTGCAGCCCATTCTCTGAAGGGAGGGGATCATGCTCTGCTTCAGTATGTCACAATACATGTTGGCATTCATGGTTCCCTCAATGAACTGTAGCTCCCCAGTGCCGGCAGCACTCATGCAGCCCCAGATCATGACACTCCGAGCACCATGCTTGACTTTAAAGGCAAGACACACTTGTTTTTGTACTCCTCACCTGGTTGCTGCCACACACGCTTGATACCATCCAGTGTTGCCAACCTACCAGATTGAAATTAACTGATACGACACCCAAAATTACCTGGCACAGCCAAGTTTTTACTGGCATTTCCAAAAATTACAAAATTACAGTTTTAAGTGCAAATTTTAGTATTTAGGCTACAAACAAGTACAATATGCAATTAGCAATGTGATTTAAGGTAGATATTAGGGCAAAAACATATTTCTTATTTTATTTTCGATATAGTAAGTAAGTAGCTCAGGGACAGGACTCAGGAGGGCAAGAAATTAGAATAGGAAGGCACACACACACATGAAGTTGACTCTCACAGTGACAATGACAGAAGTGTGCAACAGCACAGATGATGCTGACTTCTCCCTGGCACGACATGTTCTCTCCTGAGTCACAGTGACAGTCTCTCTCCAAGCCAGGTGGTCCCTTCAGTCCACTCCAGTCTAAACAGCACTGACAGTCCCACAGCACTCCTGACCTGCCCTGCTCCTTTTCTGCAGATCCACACATGAGGCTCTGGCCGCTCTGCTTGGCTCCCTTGCACCATGACATCACATGACATGCTCGGGCAGCGCCTCCACCAGAGCTGCCCAAACATAATGTAGCAGGCACTTGGATGGTCTCGGCCGGCTCTGGACTGGGCCGAACATCACAGCCATATTTTTTATTAGCAACGTTTTCCTTTTACTGGCATTTACTGGCAGGAGAAAATTGCCTGTTTTTTACTGGCTGCCAGTAAAATTACTGACGGTTGGCAGCACTTACACCATCTAAACAGAATAAGTTTATCTTGGTTTTATCAAACCACAGGAAATTGTTCCGGTAAGCCATATAATTAGTCTGCTTGTCTTCAGCAAACTGTTTGCGGGCTTACTTGTGCATCATCTTTAGAAGAGGCTTCCTTCTGGGATGACAACTATGCAGAGCATTTTGATGCAGCGTGCGGCGTATGGTCTGAGCACTGACAGGCTGACCCCCCACCCCTTCAACCTCTGCAGCAATGCTGGCAGCACTTATACGTTTTATACATCTATTTCCCAAAGACAACCTCTGGATATGACGCTGAGCACGTGCACTCAACTACTTTGGTTGACCATGGCGAGGCCCAGGCATGTACTGGCCATTGGGACTACAGGGAGTTTCCCGGTGGGCCGATGGCTCAGTGGGCCGATTTCAGTGACAGTGGACCGCTGCCTCCCTCCGGTCCTCTGTCCCCCCCCCCCGCAGTGCTCACCTCCTCTCCCTGGCTAGTTATGCAGCGCGCCTGAATACAGACATGATGCTCAGGAGTCAACACTGAGAAACTCATCATACGATCTGGAAGGAGGGCGGCCTCACTTTCCTGCCTAATCTTGTCCCATTGGGGGGGGGGGCGCCAAACTGATTCTTTGCCCCAGGTGAAATAATGTCTAGCTTCCCCACTGGTACTGTCTATAAGAGAAATAATGTAGAACGGCTAATGGCTAGTGGGGGGGGGGGGGGCTTGGGTGGCAAGCCGTCATGGGAGAGACCTGTCAAAGTGGGCCAGTCTGGATGAAGTCCAGGGCCAAATTTTTGTCCCAGTCCAGCCCTGGCGAGGCCTGTTCTGAGTGGAACCTGTCCTATTAAACCGCTTTGTAGTCTTGGTCACCATGCTGCAGCTCAGTTTCAGGGTCTTGCCAATCTTCTTATAGCTTAGGCCATCTTTATGTAGAGCAACAATTCTTTTTTTCAGATACTCAGAGATTTCTTTGCCATGAGGTGCCATGCTGAACCTCCAGTGACCAGCATGAGAGAGTGAGAGCGATAACACCAAATTTAAAACATCTGCTCCCCATTCACACCTGAGACCTTGTAACACTAACGAGTCACATGACCCCAGGGAGGGAAAATGGCTAATTGAGCCCAATTTGGACATTTTCACTTAGGAGTGTACTCACTTTTGTTGCCAGTGGTTTAGACATTAATGGCTGTGCGTTGAGTTATTTTGAAGGGATGGCAAATTTACACTGTTATACAAGCTGTACACTCACTACTTTACATTGTAGAAAAGTGCCCTTTCCTAAATGTTGTCACATTATAAGATATAGTAAAATTTTTACAAAAATGTGAGGGGTGTACTCACTTTTGTGAGATACTGTATATATATATTGTGCATAGTTCCATTTTAAGCATTTATTCAATGTGCTTTTTAATGACACAATAGCTACACTAAGGGTTTTTTGTACATTTGTCTGTAATTCTGTTCTAATCTCTGTTCCCAGTCATGCCTGCAGTAAAAGAGTTATCTTCAAACCACAGTTCCAGCTTCAAATGATTTCCAGAGAAAAACAAAAATATAGTAACTGCATAATTTTATGTTTTAGTAAAATTATTAAATATGTGCAAACATATGAAATAGTACATTTTTGTTTTATGGCCTTAGAAAGATATTACATATAACGTGCCCCATATTCTTTTTTTTTCACTACAACAAAACTGAGCTAATGTGTTTTTTCATAGATATAAATATGATTGAGAATAAGACTATCTTTAGACAAGAGATGTGATTAGGAAAGATCCTTTGAGAGTGAACACTGTAATTGGCTATGACGCTAATCATCTGTCCAGGGACTGTACTGATTGGCTCTTGGCCCTAACTAAGATTTTGTGCTTTTAGAGCTCTAAGGGTCTGTTCGTGATTTACACATTCTACAGAGCAGTAATCAATTTTTTACAGATCTGCTCTTCCTGTATTTTGCACAATTTGCATATGTTAATTTTGTACACATTGATTGCTTACTTGAATGACTGGAGGGGAGGCTTGGTCACACTATACACTGTGTAATGCGATAGTGTTATGGCTCGATAAGGCATTCCGTCTACTAATAACCATGGTGGGGAATCATCTTTGGCAGTGTTCGTTTTGCATTCTGTTAGCACGGAAAGCTGCATATTATATAGTGTTGCAGATGGATTTAATTATTTACTGACAAATTATATCTGCTCCTTGAATGGTAGAAATAAAAGGGAGTGCATTACTGATGTATTATTTACACACGGAAAACCAAGTGAAAATTATACAATTTTAGAGGGTACCCCTGTATAACTATGTGCAATAGTGTAATATTAAAGAACTATTAAACTCTCTGTTTTTTAAGCATTTTGAGCAGCTGATTCAATCACTTACTGAGTGTGCAACTCCTTTATTTTTTAATCCTTGTCTATCTTCAAGATTTGCTGATGCCATGCTGGCCGATGGAGCCACCCTTGCATGCAGGATCTAGAGTTGTGTCTCCCTGCACTGTGTGCATCAAAAGAAACACAATGCTCTCCTCCCAAAAACAAATACTGTTTACTAGGCTTTACAATCAGTTGAAGTTAAAAAACATGTTCCGACAGCTCTGTTCCACCACTGATAAGCTGCTGTTTGCAGCATCTGCCCTGATTGCCCTCCTCCACCACTCACCCCTCCTCTACATAAATGACTAGTTGAGCTGGTTGCTCCAAATTATGGAAACGGTGACCAAAAAAGATGTCGGGGAAAGGTTGGGTTGTTGAAATGCCTTATGCTGTGTACACATGAGCTAGAAAAGAAAGAATTGCGCTAGGTGCGTGAATAGTATAAAAAAATGTTTAAAATTTTAAAAGAACCATGAAGGGTGTCCTGCAGCTGAACACTGTAACCCCGATATGAGGGCACAAAGAATATGAATAGAGAAAAAGAGTGCAGCGCTGGATAAATAACACAAGTCGTGTGTGTGATATGACAATGAATCAATGACGTACAGAAATAACTGATAATATCTAATAAATTCAAATAAATATTTGATAATAGCATCAAATAAAAATGATTGATAATAACATCTAATGAAGAAAAATCAATTGGTGGTGCATGCATGTATAACACAAAAACATAATTACCGTATTTATCGGCGTATAACACGCACAGGTGTATAACACGCACATTAATTTTAAGAGGGATGTTTTAGGAAAAAAAACTTAAATTTTAAATAAGGAACTTTGAAGCAAAATAAGGGTCAGTGCCCATCTGCAGTCTCAACATTGCCATCAATACAGCCTGATCAATGCCCATCTGCAGCCTCACAAGTGCCATCAATACAGCCTCATCAGTCCACATCAATGCAGCAGCATCACCATTGCCATCAATGCAGCAGCCTCACTATTGCCATCAATGCAGCCTGATCAATTCCCATCTGCAGCCTAGAGGGGACAGGGAGAGGGGCGGAACGAGCACCGACAGATTACATACAGTGAGAATCTCCTATGATAGACAGAACAGTGGTCCAATGGTGGCCCAGGAGACGGGACTTCCTATTATAGGGGCCGCCAAGTAAACAGGAGATTCTCACTGTATGTAATCTGACAGCGCCTGTCCCTCCCCCCTCCATGTCCCCTCCAAGGCATCTAAAATTGAAGTATTGGTGTATAACATGCACACGCTATTTACACCCAATTTTTGGGGTGAAAAAGTGAGTGTTATACGCCAATAAATACAGTAAGTGAAAAAAATTGGTGAGGAAAATAAAGGGGCAAACAGTTCATAAAATGAAATAAAGTCCAAAAGTGAGATGTCCAATGGAAGACCCTGGGTCTGTATTTTCACCGCTAGTGCTGCCCACCACCTGACAATAAAGCAATGGAGGCTTACCGGAAAGCCTGCCACCACCCTTTTTCAGGGGGGTCAAAACAGGCTTAGTAGAGCAATTGGAGCCACAGGAAACACTGCTGGAATCCCACCAACTTCCTTAATGGATAGCCGATCAGCAGCAACAAGAGGCACCTTAGATGATGCATTCCCAGGAGGCAATTACCATACAGCAGTAGATGTACACTTCCATAGATCCAGCCAAGGCATTCCGTGAATTTTGAAAGGAAAAAAAGGAGACTCCAATAGTGCAGAGAATCTTGGCTAATTTATTCGCACTTTAAAAAGTACAAACACATAAAAATTCCTAGCAGGGATAAGGAGTAAAAAAGCTCCACTGATATTAAAACCAGGATACCAAGGGTGCAATTTTTTTTCCAAGGCATTAGATATACCATGGAACACAGTGAAGACAGTTATCGAGTGGAGAAAATATGGCACAACAGTGACATTACCAAGAACTGGACGTCCCTCCAAAATTGATGAAAAGACAAGAAGAAAACTGGTCAGGGAGGCTGCCAAGAGGCCTACAGCAACATTAAAGGAGATGCAAGAATATCTGGCAAGTACTGGCTGCTTGGTACATGTGACAACAATCTCCCGTATACTTCATATGTCTGGGCTATGGGGTAAAGTGGCAAGATGGAAGTCTTTTCTTACAAAGAAAAACATCCAAGCCCGGCTAAACTTTGCCAAAACACATCCGAAGTCTTACAAAAGCATGTGGGGAAAATGTGTTATGGTCTGATGAAACCAAGGTTGAACTTTTTGGCCATAATTCCAAAAGATATGTTTGGTGCAAAAACAACACTGCACATCACCAAGAGAACACCATACCCACCGTGAAGCATGGTGGTGGCAGCATCATGCTTTGGGGCTTTTTTTCTTCAGCTGGAACAGGGACCTTATTCAAGGTAGAGGGGGATATGAACAGTTGTAAATACCAGTCAAATACCAGTCAATATTGGCACAAAGCCTTCAGGCTTCTGCTAAAAAGCTGAGCAGCATACATCCAAACCAACATACATACAGCATACATCCAAATCAACTAAGGAATGGCTTCACCAGAAGAAGATTAAAGTTTTGGAATGGCCCAGTTAGAGCCCAGACCTGAATCCGATTGAAAATCTGTTGGGTAATCTGAAGAGGGCTGTGCACAGGAGATGCCCTTCCAATCTGACAGATTTGGAGTGTTTTTGCAAAGAAGAGTGAGCAAATATGCCAAGTCAAGATGTGCCATGCTGATAGACTCATACCCAAAAATACTGAGTGCTGTAATAAAATCAAAAGGTGCTTCAACAAAGTATTAGTTTAAGGGTGTGCACACATATGCAGCCATATTATTTTAGTTTTTCATTTTTACTTCCCTCCACCTAAAAGATTTCAGTTTGTTGTTCAACTGAGTTGTACAGTTTATAGGTCACATTAAAGATGGAAAAAGTTCTGAAATAATTTATCCTTGTCTCATTTTTTTACATCACAGAAACCTGACATTTTAACAGGGGTGTGTAGACCTTTTATATCCACTGCATATGTCTTACTCTTGGGACTACTTGTCTAGAATTATTATTATTATACAGGATTTATATAGCGCCAACAGTTTGCACAGCACTTTACAATATGAGGGTAGACAGCACAATTACAATGCAATTTAAGACAGGAGGAAACAGAGGGCCCTGCTCGTTAGGCATCTTCTTATTCTGATTTCTGATGGAGGTTACAAACTCTCCTCCCAGATTGGCATCTGCATAAAAATCCAAATGTGAGGTTCATTGGTACCTGCATTTAAGACCACTCTCTAATATATGTCTTACTCTTGTGATCACTTGTCTAGAATTATTATTATTATTATTATTCAGCATTTATATAGCGCCAACAGTGAAAATTAAAATTATGGTGCCGAAAATGAAAACTTGGCCAAACCGAAAATAACAGTTTTTAAAAATATATATTGTTTATATATAATTGTATTATATTTGACTTTTTAATTAATATCATGAATTGAAATGAATATGAATTTATTGTTGGACATTATCGGCACCTTTAGCGCAAGAAAAGCTCAAGAAAAATGCATCCCTTTAAATTCTATGTATGTTTTCACACTGGCCTGTTGCACTTCCATTGTGGTGTTAAAAATCTTGCTGTCAGTTAAAAAATCTGCACCAAAAACGCACCGCCCCTTTTAAATGCATTGAAAATGCAGCAAGAATGCATTAATAACGTTTACATTTTTTATGTGGTTTTTGAGTCACATGACCTATGAAAAACACACCATAAGCACAGTAAAATTGTAATAAAATTGCCCCAAAATCGCTGGAAAGTCACGGTAAAATCACTGCAAAATTGTGTGCGTTTTCAGCGCCATTATCGCCACCCTTTTCTCTATCGGCAAAATGCTGAAAACACCATTTTTGGCCGATATGTTTCGGCTGCCAAAATTTTTGTGCATCTCTAGTTTGCACAGTGCTTTACAAAATAAGAGTAGACAGTACAGTTACAATACAATTCAATACAGGAGGAATCAGAGGGCTTGTTAGAGCTTACAATCTAAAAGAAGAAGAAGTTATCTTCTTACTTTGATCTGTGGTGGATGCTCAGCTTACAACTCTCCTCCCAGACTGGCATCCGTATAAAAACGCCAAGAAGATACACTATTTTGTCAAAAGTATTGGGGCACCTGCCTTTAAACGCACATGAACTTTAATGGCTTCTTTCAGAAGCGTATTTGTGAGGCCAGGCACTGATGTTAGACAAGAAGGCCTGGCTCGCAGTCTCCACTCTAATTCATTTAAAAGGTGCTCTATCGGGTTGAGGTCAGGACTCTCTGCAGGCCAGTCAAGTTCCTCCACGCCAAATTCGCTCATGCATGTCTTTTTGGACCTTGTTTGGGCTCTGGTCTAAATCATTTGATGGAAGGGGGATTATGGTGTGGGGTTGTTTTTCAGGGGTTGGGCTTGGCATCTTAGTTCCAGTGAGAGGAACTCTTAAGGGGTCAGCATACCAAGACATTTTGGACAATTTCATGCTCCCAACTTTGTGGGTACAGTTTGGGGATGGCTCCTTCCTGTTCCAATATGACTACGCACCAGTGCACAAAGCAAGATCCATAAAGACATGGATGAGTGAGTCTGGGGTGGAGGAACTTGACTGGCCTGACCTCAACCTGATAGAACACCTTTGGAATGAACAAGACCCGAGACTGTGAGCCAGGCCTTCTCGTCCAACATCAGTGCCTGACCTCACAAATGCACTTTTGGAAGAAAGGTCAAACAATCCCAAAAACAGCACCCACAATCCATACTGCGACCAGTACCTTTCGTGGATTCAGGAGAGAATTTTTCCCTGGTGTCACTGCTCATGGGCTAGCGTTTCCTTCCAGAGATCACAGCGGATAGAATCATACCATTCCAGCAGGACCTGCACTGACACTGGTCCTCTGTGCTGTATCTGCATCTCTCGGAACCTCCTTCCGAATTCCTCTTCCATATCGGCTGGTATCCCACTGCTTGCCACCAATGTAGCGGAAGGTCCCACACTCCACTTGAGTGCTTCTGTCATATACCCTTTCCTTCCAGTCTGAATATAGATATCAGATATTCCAACCGCTGACAACCACAACCAAGACAATACTCGTTTGGTTGCTCACCATGAACTGTTTATTAAAACAAGAATACAGTCTTATATGCAGTTGAAGAGGAGGTTCCCCCCTCCTGCTCATATTACTCTAACAATACACCTGTAACCAAAAACATAAATTAACATGAGCTAATTAACTAATCCCTTAAAGCAGCCCATGTGACTGTGTGCCCACCTGGCCATTGTTGTGATTAATTAAGATTTCACTACAGGTCAGACTTGTTGTCACTGTGCTTCACACAGTAGATTATTATATTATTATAAGTATATTATTATAAGTATAAACACAGAACACCTTCTCACAATAGCAGGAGCTCCAGTAGGAGTCGGCCCGTCTCCTGCATTGTACAGAGGCAATGAGATCAGCTCTTTCAAATAACATGTTGAGTTCAGAATCAAACAAACCAAGAATAGTCTTTATATATATATATCCTGGGAGATATTGTGGATAAACATTACTGTCCCATTTTAGGTAAACCAAGTCATATTTTCTCAGTCACCCTGTGCCCTAGGACACAGGGTGACTTAGACATAGGAGGTACATGGGGAGCTGAAACAAGGGTTTCCCAACCTCTCCAAGAGATTCTGGGTTCCATGGACCCCCCCGTCACATCCTATACAGTGGGGATGGAAAGTATTCAGACCCCCTTAAATTTTTCACTCTTTGTTATATTGCAGCCATTTGCTAAAATCATTTAAGTTCAGTTTTTTCCTCATTAATGTACACACAGCACCCCATATTGACAGAAAAACACAGAATTGTTGACATTCTTACAGATTTATTAAAAAGAAAAACTGAAATATCACATGGTCCTAAGTATTCAGACCCTTTGCTCAGTATTTAGTAGAAGCACCCTTTTTAACTAATACAGCCATGAGTCTTTTTGGGAAAGATACAACAAGTTTTTCACATCTGGATTTGGGGATTCTCTGACATTCCTTCTCGCAGATCCTCTCCAGTTCTGTCAGGTTGGATGGTAAACGTTGGTGGACAGCCATTTTTAGGTCTCTCCAGAAGATGCTCAAGATGAAGAAGAGAAGATGAGATGCTCAATTGGGTTTAAGTCAGGGCTCTGGTTGGGCCATTCAAGAACAGTCACTGAGTTGTTGTGAAGCCACTCCTTCGTTATTTTAACTGTGTGCTTAGGGTCATTGTCTTGTTGGAAGGTAAACCTTCGGCCCAGTCTGAGGTCCTGAGCACTCTGGAGAAGGTTTTCGTCCAGGATATCCCTGTACTTGGCCACATTCATCTTTCCTTTGATTGCAACCAGTCGTCCTGTCCCTACAGCTGAAAAACACCCCCACAGCATGATGCTGCCATCATGCTTCACTGTTGGAACTGTATTGGACAGGTGATGAGCAGTGCCTGGTTTTCTCCGTACATACCACTTAGAATTAAGGCCAAAAAGTTCTATCTTGGTCTCATCAGACCAGAGAATCTTATTTCTCACCACCTTGGAGTCCTTCAGGTGTTTTTTTAGCAAACTCCATGCGGGCTTTCGTGTGTTTTGCACTAAGGAGAGGCTTCCGTCGGGCCACTCTGCCATAAAGCCCCAACTGGTGGAGGGCTGCAGTGATGCTTGACTTTCTACAACTTTCTCCCATCTCCCGACTGCATCTCTGGAGCTCAGCCACAGTGATCTTTGGGTTCTTCTTTACCTCTCTCAACAAGGCTCTTCTCCCCCGATAGCTCAGTTTGGCCGGACGGCCAACTCTAGGAAGGGTTCTAGTCGTCCCAAACATCTTGCATTTAAGGATTATGGAGGCCACTGTGCTCTTAGGAACCTTAAGTGCAGCAGAATTTTTTTTGTAATCTTGGCCAGATCTGCGCCTTGCCACAATTCTGTCTCTGAGCTCTTCAGGCAGTTCCTTTGACCTCATGATTCTCATTTGCTCTGACATGCACTGTGAGCTGTAAGGTCTTATATAGACCGGTGTGTGGCTTTCCTAATTTATTTTTTTAAATTTATTTCAGGTACTTATATAGCGCCGTCAATTTACGCAGCGCTTTACATATACATTATACATTCACATCAGTCCCTACACACTCAAGGAGCTTACAATCTAAGGTCCCTAACTCACATTCATACATACTAGGGCCAATTTAGACAGGATCCAATTAACCTACCAGCATGTCTTTGGAGTGTGGGAGGAAACCGGAGTACCCGGAGGAAACCCACGCAGACACAGGGAGAACATGCAAACTCCAGGCAGGTAGTGTCGTGGTTGGGATTCGAACCAGCGACCCTTCTTACTGCTAGGTGAGAGTGCTACCCACTACACCACTGTGCGCCTAATCAAATTCAATCAGTATAATCAAACACAGCTGGACTCAAATGAAGGTGTAGAACCATCTCAAGGATGATTAGAACAAAATGGACAGCACCTGAGTTAAATATATGAGTGTCACAGCAAAGGGTCTGAATACTTAAATCTTCAAAAATGTCAACAATTCTGTGTTTTTGTGTCAATATGGGTGCTGTGTGTACATTAATGAGGAAAAAAATGAACTTAAATGATTTTAGCAAATGGCTGTAATATTACAAAGAGTGAAACATTTAAGGGGGTCTGAATACTTTCCGTCCACACTGTATATGTCTTACTCTTGTGATCACTTGTCTAGAAGAAGGTATCTTCTTATTCTGATTCCCTAGCTTACAACTCTCCTTTCTGTATAAAAACCCAAAGAAGATACTTCATGTCCAATGTAATTCTTGCAGTGGCGGAACTGTAGGGGTCGCTGCAGTCGCACTTGCGACTGGGCCCTGCCATTCTACCGCTGTGGGGGGGCCCAAGACCCGGCATCTCCCCCTGCACCTCTGGCTTGCCGTTTAGAATGCAGTGGGGGGAGGTGGGAGGCAGCGATCAATAGCTCTATTGTGCCTGTGGGCAGTGGGATCTCCCTGGAGCTTGTAGTTCTCTCTTCCCGAGTGTCAGTGTATACAGTGGAGAGAAGAGGGGAGGGGCACCTGACCCGGGTAGGTATCAGTTTCACTTTCAGTGAGTCGCTCTGCTTGTACACTGCTGCTGATACATGCCCGGGTCAGAGGCCCCTCCCCTCTTCACTGTATACACTCGGGAGAGAACCAAAAGCCTCATGGAGATTCCCTGCCTGTGGACACCATAGAGCTGCCGATCGCCGCCTCCCACCTCCACCAGCCAGGTACATGGGGAACCTCTTGAAGGAGGGGGGGTCAGCTGTCTGGGGACCCTGATGTAGGGGGGGCTTACTGGGGACATTAATGTAAGGAAGGGGCCCTCTGGGGTCCCTGATGTAAGGAGGGGCTCTCTGGGGACCCTGATGTATGGGGGGGCTCTCTGGGGACCCTGATGTAGGGGGGGCTCTCTGAGGACCCTGATGTAAGGAAAGGGGTCTCTGGGGACCCTGATGTAAGGAAAGGGGTCTCTGGGGACACTGATGTAAGGAAAGGGGTCTCTGGGGACCCTGACGTAAGGAGGGGACTCTCTGGGGACCCTGATGTAAGGGAGGCTCTCTGGGGACCCTAATGTAGGGGGGCTCTCTGGGAACCCTGATGTAAGCGGGGCTCTCTGGGTACCCTGATGTAAGGAGGGAGGCTCTCTGGGGACCCTAATATAGGGGGAGGCTCTCTAAGGACCCTGATGTAAGGGGAGGCTCTCTAGGGACCCTAATGTAGGGGGGCTCTCTGGGGACCCTGATGTATGGGGGGTTCTCTGGGGACCCTGATGTAAGGGGTTCTCTGGGGACCCTGATGTAAGGGGGGTTCTCTGGGGACCCTGATGTAAGGGGAGGCTCTCTGGGGACCCTGATGTAAAGGGGAGGATCTCTGGGGACCCTAATATAGGGGGAGGCTCTCTGGGGACCCTTATGCAAGGGTAAGCTTTCTAGGGACCCTAATGTAGGGGGATGCTCTCTGGGGACCTTGATGTTAAGGGGAGCTCTCTGGGGACCCTAATATAAGTAGGGAGACTCTCTTGGGACCCTAATGTAAGGGGAGGCTCTCTAGGGACCCTAATGTATGGGGGGCTCTCTGGGGACACTGATGTAAGGGGGGCTCCCTGGGGACCCTGATGTAAGGGGGTTCTCTGGGGACCCTGATGTAGGGGGGCTTTCTGGGGACATTAATGTAAGGAAGGGGCCCTCTGAGGACACTAATGTGGGGGGGGGCTCTCTGGGGACACTGATGTAAGGGAGGCTCTCTGGGGACCCTGATGTAAGGAGAGGCTCTCTGGGGACCCTGATGTAAGGAGGAGCTCTCTGGGGACCCTGATGTAAGGGGGGCTCTCTGGGGACCCTGATGTAAGGAGGGGCTCTCTGGGGACCCTGATGTAAGGAAAGGGGTCTCTGGGGACTCTGACGTAAGGAGGGGAGTCTCTGAGGACCCTGATGTTGGGGGGCTCTCTGGGTACCCTGATGTAAGGGAGGCTCTCTGGGGACGCTAATGTAGGGGGGCTCTCTGGGCACCCTGATGTAAGTGGGGCTCTCTGGGTACCCTGATGTAAGGGGGGATCCCTGGGGACCCTGATGTAACGAGAGAGGCTCTCTGGGGACCCTAATATAGGGAAAGGCTCTCTAAGGACCCTGATGTAAGGGGAGGCTCTCTGGGGACCCTGATGTAAGGGGAGGCTCTCTAGGGACCCTAATGTAGGGGGGCTCTCTGGGGACCCTGATGTAAGGAGGGCTCCCAGGGGACCCTGATGTAAGGGGGGTTCTCTGGGGACCCTGATGTAAGGGGAGGCTCTCTGGGGACCCTGATGTAAGGGGAGGATCTCTGGGTACCCTAATGTAGGGGGAGGCTCTCTGGGGACCCTTATGTAAGGGTAAGCTTTCTAGGGACCCTAATGTAGGGGGAGGCTCTCTGGGGACCCTGATGTAAGGAGGGGCTCTCTGGGGACCTTGATGTTAAGGGGAGCTCTCTGGGGACCCTGATGTAATGAAGGGGGCTCTGGGGACCCTAATATAAGTAGGTAGGCTCTCTTGGGACCCTGATGTAAGGGGAGGCCCTCTAGGGACCCTAATGTAGGGGGGGCTCTCTGGGGACCCCGATGTAAGGAGGGCTCCCTGGGGACCCTGATGTAAGGGGGTTCTCTGGGGGCCCTGATGTAAGGGGGGCTCTCTGGGGACCCTGATGTAAGGAGGGGCTCTCTGGGGACCCTGATGTAAGGAAAGGGGTCTCTGGGGACCCTGACGTAAGGAGGGGACTCTCTGAGGACCCTGATGTAGGGGGGCTCTCTGGGGACCCTGATGTAAGGGAGGCTCTCTGGGGACCCTGATGTAAGGGAGGCTCTCTGGGGACCCTAATGTAGGGGGGCTCTCTGGGAACCCTGATGTAAGTGGGGCTCTCTGGGTACCCTGATGTAAGGGGGGATCCCTGGGGACCCTGATGTAACGAGAGAGGCTCTCTGGGGACCCTAATATAGGGAAAGGCTCTCTAAGGATCCTGATGTAAGGGGAGGCTCTCTGGGGACCCTGATGTAAGGGGAGGCTCTCTAGGGACGCTAATGTAGGGGGGGCTCTCTGGGGACCCTGATGTAAGGAGGGCTCCCTGGGGACCCTGATGTAAGGGGGGTTCTCTGGGGACCCTGATGTAAGGGGAGGCTCTCTGGGGACCCTGATGTAAGGAGGGGCTCCCTGGGAACCCTGATGTAAGTGGGGCTCTCTGGGTACCCTGATGTAAGGGGGGGATCCCTGTGGACCCTGATGTAAGGAGGGAGGCTCTCTGGGGACCCTAATATAGGGGGAGGCTCTCTAAGGACCCTGATGTAGGTGGTGGATCCCTGAAGACCCTGATGTAAGTGGGGGATCCGCATTCAGATATGTAACGATATATATATATATATATATATACACCTACACATACACACACATATATATTAAATACATGTGTATGCCCGCCAAAGTGTATGACTTTCCTTACTTAGCTGCTATGGGCTCTAGCCCGAGATCTTTTGTAGACCTAGCAACGCCCCTGGTGGGGGCCCTTCATGGTTTCTTGCACCGGGGCCCTGAAGATTCTAGTTACGCCTCTGAATTCTTGCCTACCCCTATCTGAAGATAATTCTGGATAGACTGTACAGCACATTGTAAAACTGCCACTTATTCTCAGTCCTAAGTTTGTGGAACAGTAACACAGACCCGAGCATAGAGTGGCAAGATTTTAAAAATCAGCAAACTGCCATTTAGTTCACCATTTGTCATCAGTTTCTTTTTGATTACAAGTAACCAGAGATAAAAATAGGAGTGTATGGAACTCATTTGGCAGCACAAAATGAAATGTAACTTAATTGCTGCCACCTTATTGCTTTTCTTTTTTAATTGTATATGTATGTTTTTTTATTTTTTATTTTTTTGCTTTTATCCCCTTTTTGTCAGCTAGAATTAATGAAAACATTGAAAGTTGGTATTTATTAAAGCATTCCTCCATAACATTAAATGTTTAAACATTCTCTGAAGCTTTATTTTCTTTACTTTTTCAGTTCAATAACCTTTATTGTTCATAGAGGCTACTGTGATTATGTCCCTGATGGGATGAAATGCATCAGCGGAGGAGGAACGGAGTGTGGCAGGAAGTGTTTGGTAAGCCAATTTCTACTAACATTGCAGCTCAATGGGTCTCCAAAAATAAATTAATTGAACTCTCTCTTAGTAATCTGCTTCTGCATTGTGATGTGAAGAAGATTCCGAATCATCAGGCAAGGTAATTGGATGGAAGAACTGTCTATCATTAGGCAACACAATTTGAGGGAAAGGCTGTCAATTATCAAGCAAAGTAATTGGAGGGAGGAAATGTAAAATGTCAGACAATGGCTGTGCAGTGGTCCCATACATGATTGGACATAGAAGTGAATGCATTATAAACATCTCCAACTATAAAAATACATATTATTTCCAGTTTTGGTCACTATGTTGCTCCTGTATTTGTTTTGCTGTGTTCTAAGTTCAGATTTAGAAGCCTTTTTTTCTGCTGCATATTCTCTTTAAAGTCCAGCTCCAGAATATTAACAACTACAACCCCCTGCCACATCTTCCTCAACCCCCCTCTAAATACCACTGATATGAAAAACAAATATCCAAATGTCCATTTTACTTACCTGAAGCCACGATCATGTGGTGATCCTTTCTTTGGGTATCCACATCACTGTCTGTGTTATGTGGGACACCTTCTATTGGCGGAGGCAACTCTTCCAGTTATTAGGTCTTCTCTTATAGGCTCCAGGCACAGGAGAACTTATCTGGTTGGTGATGGAACCAGTACCCAAGAAGATAGTGAGCCAGGAATTATGCCTGGTCCCCAGGTGTTTAGCTTGTGTGTCTATTAAGCTTACTTTGTGGTATAAGCAAGAAAGCTCAGACCTCTGCAGTGTAATAATGTGCTTTTATTAAACAAAAATGCTTTGCACACAAAACTATTACAATATTAGGAATACGATACAAGACTGACAGATATACCTATAACTAGCAAGATGCTACCTACTTCCTAGAAAATAAGCAGCCTATGGTCTGTATGCAGTAAAAGTATGCTTAAAAGTTGCTTAACTCAAGTTTGAGTGGGTTCATAATCTCCATTGACAATGAGGACCCCGGGCTTAATAGCAGTTGCTGAAGATCAGACAAAAGCGTCTTTAGGTATAGCTTTTTCTGGCTGGTACAGACCTTCCTTGGTGTTAAGGCATTAAGGAGTCCTGTTGTCAACTTATGCCTGACAGCCTTTTATTTGGGAAAATGTACCATCCTCACATGGGTGTGGCCCCTTTCCCAATACGTGTGTTTCAATTAGAGAAGCATTCTCAAATTCCACCTCAAAATGGCATTATGGCATCATACATGCCAAAGGTAATTTATGTCAGGTTGTCAAGCTATTGTTGACCATGGTTACAGACTTGTTTACCATAGTTACTGAACAATAGACTGAACCAACCTGAAATGCAACAATGGTATCTAAGTTCTCATTGTTTGAGGATAGCCCAAGTACTTGTTAAAAAGGCATTTGTTTCTAAGTCTTCTCATAGATGAGGGCATACAAGAAAAGGTTGACCCCTATATTGCTACAGGGATCAAATAGTGGCTACTTAGAGCAACAACAAATCAACACCAGGATATGTATATGTAAAAACTATTATTTTATTAATTTAAAACCGCTTCAACATACATCAATTGCATCCATATGCAGGGCTTGTAGCTCATGCATAAGATGTGCGTCACCAGGTGCAGCGATAATACACTGTCCTGGTGGGCACTGTGGTCAGTGAATAATCATCAAACAACAGAAAAAACCACATAAACCCGAACACATAACAAGACAACAAACAAGTGACACATATATGACACAACCACCACACAGACAGTCCGGACGCCGGCTTATTGCCTTTCACAGTGAGGCTGGATGACAATACCCCAGTATCACTATCATGAATGCCCAATTTGGGTAAAAGACATGAGGGGACACATCATGTTGTGTCAGACTGAGGTATTTCCAGTGTCACTGTGAAGACTCCCCCAGGATAGCTAGGTGGCTAAAAAATTATTATAATAATTATGCTGTTGAACAGGGGCTTGTGGGGCATGTATGGCTGAGTAGGGGGTCCGGGTGGAGGCCCAAATGGGCTGGAATCAATGGACTCTGCCCTGTCACAAATACCAGGGGCTCTTCCCAATGGCCGTCACAAATTGTAGCGTACAACAGCTGATGGCTGTAGTTGCCTCTTGATTCACCTGCTAATTTAATTTAAGTACACAAAGCAGTCCTGTCTCCCCGCTGGAACATCAATCAGTCCATTGTTTAATCATGCAGTGATAATGAAGTATGTCACTGGGCATAATATGCCCTTAATGCTGGTATGGGCTGATGTTGCACCCGCAGGTACAGTTGGACGAGCGTCTGTATATGAGAATGACAGTGGGAACTGTAGAGGGTTAAATGGGAACAGAGTCTACATTACCACCCAATCGGTCAGCCTGCACGGATCCCTTTGCCGATGTCTTGATCCCCCTCACACCACTCTAGGAGCCGTCCTTAATGCTTGTATATAGTGGTGCCGCCGCCTGCTTATTGCTGTACGTTCGTTGGCAGCGCGGGGTTGGTGGTATTGACCCACCGTGGCTCCGATATGGCAATAAAGCCGCGGGACTCGTGAGTGTGCTCATCCGCTCCGTTTCCCATCCATTTCTCCGGCACTCGTCTCCTGCTCCGTGACGATAACCAATGGGGGAGTAGTAGGCGTGTCCTCCGGCCGGCGTCACATGACCGCTGTGACGTCAACGCGTTTCGCTTGACTAATCAGCGTAGCTTCGTCTGTGGTGGTTGTGTCATATATGTGTCACTTGTTTGTTGTCTTGTTATGTGTTCGGGTTTATGTGGTTTTTTCTGTTGTTTGATGATTATTCACTGACCACAGTGCCCACCAGGACAGTGTATTATCGCTGCACCTGGTGACGCACATCTTATGCATGAGCTACAAGCCCTGCATATGGATGCAATTGATGTATGTTGAAGCGGTTTTAAATTAATAAAATAATAGTTTTTACATATACATATCCTGGTGTTGATTTGTTGTTGCTCTAAGTAGCCACTATTTGATCCCTGTAGCAATATAGGGGTCAACCTTTTCTTGTATGCTGCGGTTAGTTTGGCTACAGCAACATCACTAGACTTCAGTGATTGGTTATAGGGTACAATACTATTTAAAGGCCCCATCACCGGGTTGTATATAAAGTAGGATCTGGTTTTATTTTCTTTTTCTTTTTGGTCATAGATGAGGGCGCCTATTCCCTGTTACACGTGTGCTGCAAGTGCCCTCCAATAGGCCCTGCAGTAAGACGGAGGACTAACAGGCATTCTTAACAGAAACCTGACTTCATTAAAACAGGTAAAAGGTATTTATCCCTAAAAATTTTAATAAGTGTACAGAGAGGGGTATTGGTCTAACAATGCACTTCACTGTCATGTATTTATCTGTTGGATAGAGAGAATTACCAAGAGAATTACCGCACTAATAATATGCAGAAAGCTGCTAGCACCACAATTGACAAATATTGTGTAAACCTTAAAAATCCAAAGTGCTGCGCTAAACAATCCTTACATTTGGTGATTATACATATATGCAAAATCAATAAGAGAAAATATAAAAGTCACAAAAGCTTAGTGAAAATAAAAAGTTCATAACATGAATGTCCACTGAGGGCCACCAATAATGTGCCGATGAAGTATCAAACTTCATAGAAGTGCTTATCCATAAACACATAAACAGTGACAGCCACCAGCGTGACAATCCCACCACCATGAATAATGATGGTACGCATACCAAAGGATGTGGACCCAGATAGCTTAGAGTAGCAAGTCACACAGGCAGGAGTAAATAGACATCTCATAGGGAAGCCCAATTGTTCAGGTGTCTCATATGGATGGATCTCACAAATCCCCTCGATTCTGGTAGAAATTAACTTCTACTAGGACTCACCATCTCTCTCAGATCTGGCACATGTGTGGAAACATACCAAGCAGTCGCACATAGCGTAAAACCATCAAAAGCATATTTATTTGAAAGGACAGAACACTTACAAGAAAATGTGTATAGCACTTGTTATAAGAGCATGCAATAACCTTGGCAGGAGCTGGATCCAACGTGTTTCGTGAAATATGACATCCTCCTAGGGCACATGTATTTATCTGTATTACTTAATAAAAAAATGCTTTAACCCGTAATGTATGTAGAGATCGGGAGCTTTCCGTCAGCTGCCAAGAATGCGCACTCAACACAGCTCTGTTTACATTCTGGCATGCATATATGTGGCCTCTCGGCTTTAAGGCCCTCCTGCCAAGAGGCCGCATATATGCATACCGTCGACGCAAAGAGGTTAATCATTTTTTATCATGTTTAGTTTTTTTTTTAAAGATGCAACATTCTCAACATCTCTCAACTAGCTCAATCACATATCATGTCATTACCCTGATCTCAGATGTACCTTTTGTGATAAGTCGTACCCCATGTTATCAATAAGGTGTTTCCAAGTGACTAATTTTTCACCCTTCTCTTTTTCATCCTCCTCTTACCTTACCTATCCTACCCTTCTCCACCCCCCCACCTCCCCTGTCACGTACCTTGTGTACGAGCCCGACTTGCAGGGGATGGCCTCTCTTGCGGCTCCGTCTCGAGGGCCCTGGTAGGATATACAGGAAGCACAAGAGTCAAGAGTGGCACGAGTGCCATGCAGGATCAACAGCAGGAAGTGGGTCTGTGTGACAGACCTAGCCGGGAGAGAGACTTTTGGAGGGGACTGAATGCTAGCCTCTTGTCGATCAATCGCGGGCTCTGGCATTTGGGGGAACGGTGCTCTTTGTGAGCTGTATGCCTGAGGACCCTTGAGGTAGTGTTACTTTGGATTCAGGTCCATATCCCCCCAAGAGACACAGACTCTGGGGACCCTGGATTTGCCATATTAGAAATAGTGGCTGATTCATAATTCTGGGACAAAGAGTCATTAGATCCCCATTGTTGTTTGTGTTAATTAACTCCGCTATTGTGTGAAGAAGAGTTCTGTGTTGATTTGTGATAATGTTGATTGTGTTTTCTGAGCTACAAGACGGCCAGTCTGGCCTAAAGGTCATGACTGAGTCATCTAGGCTGTCTAAAGGGATTAGTTAATTAGCCCATGTTAATTAGGTTTCTGATCACAGGTGTATGTTCAGAGTAATATGAGCAGGAGGTATGCACCTCCTCTTTTAGGCCCCTTTCACACTGGGGCGGTGGGGGCATCGGCGGTACAACAGTGCTATTTTTAGCGCTGCTGTACTGTCGTTCTTGTAGCTGTATTCGGCCGCTAGCGGTGCAGTTTTAACCCCCGCTGGCGGCCGAAAAAGGGTTATAATCACTCGTACAGCGCGGCGATTGCCGGTATTGCCGCAGTATAGCCGCGCTGTCCCATTGATTTCAATGGGCAGGAGCGGTTTAGGAGCGGTGAATACACCGCTCCTTCACCGCTCCAAAGAAGCGGTTTGCAGGACTTTTTTCACCGTCCTGCCAGCACACCGCTTCAGTGTGAAAGCCCTCGGGCTTTCACACTGATCAAACAGCAGAGACTGTTTAGGGGCGGTTTGCAGGCGGTATTTTTAGCGCAATACCACCTCCAAACCGCCTCAGTGTGAAAGGGGCCTAACTGTATGAAAGAGCCTGTATTCCTTTCATTAAAAGAGATTCCTGGTTGAACTTACATACAGCCTGCCTGGTGTTTGTTCTGAGCTATCACAACTGGATTTGAACGGCACATAGCTGTATTTAGATTCCTGGAGCATCGGATGACCGAACCATGACCGAACCATCAGACGTTGCAATCTGATTCAATAGCCACAGAGGAGTGTCGGGAGAGTGGAACTGAGCGAGCAGGGGCTCGTTACATTAGTTGGCAGCTGTGGGATTTGCTCTCCAGTTACTGGGACACTCCAAACCAGCCTGCAGGAGAGCCACTCTGAAAGACTTACTTGAGAGCCGGGAGGGACCGGTGGGATTGTGTTTCCTTGCCGTGAACACATCCAAACCATCACCTGGATCCAAGGTCCAGATAGCAGGAGAGGAGAGGTACAGATACCAGCCACCATGGAAGAGGAATTCAGAAAGAGGTTGCAAGAGATGCAGATACAGCACAGAGGACCAGTATCAGAGCAGGTCCTGCTAGGATGGTTTGATTCTATCCGCTGCGAACTCTGGAAGGAAGCGCTAGCCCGTGAGCAGCGAAACCAGGCAAAAGTTCTCCCCTCCATCCATGTAAGGTACTGGTCGCAGTATGAAGTGCAAATGCTGTTATTGGGGGAACAGCCGAACCAGGAGTGGACAGCTGAGTTAAACAGGCTGATCCGGGCAGAAATGCGGTTGGACGAGAGCTACAGAGCCCTCCAGTGTATGTAGCCCAAGTGTGCCCGTGGACAGCGGATGACAGCCTCACGGAAGGCTTTGACTACGATGGCCTGGGAATGTTGTACTGGAGGCTGTCCCGGGACCCTGACTTTGGGAGTGATCGGGAGTGGCGTTTGGAGGAAATAATGGAGCACAGAGAGCAAAGATTGAATGTCTCGGAAGTGCACTGGACACAGGAAGATTTGGAGTTTCTGGCCGTTCAGGAATGGGAGCTTGAGATGGCCTACCGACAGCTGCTAGACTCTGCTCAGCAGCAGAGTGGGGCTCCCTTTGCCTGGGACTATCAGGAAATACCAGTTGACAACTCTGAAATCCTGGCTGAAGAGTCGACAATGTGGCAGAATAACAGTGTGCTTTGCCAACCTGCCCCTGCAGCTATGGACGTGGAGGTATTATGGCAGATGGAGCAAATGCTGACTGACCTTGATGAACCTGTTTCTGCATTGGATGATCTTGTATGGAGAAATGTGCCTGTCCAGCAGAATGCCAGAGAATCGGCAGTGGAAAATCTGGAGATTGCTATCCCCAAAGCTGAAGTGCTGACACCAGGGCAGAGCTCTGCTAACCTCTGCCCAGCACTGATAGCATCTTCTGGGTTCCACGGAGAGGAGATGGTGAACCTTTATCCCCAGACACCAGTTGCAGAGACAGGGGATTTGATAGACTTTTCTGCTGAGGAAGAACAATCTGGTGAGCCTCCAGCAGAAGAAGAGCTGTTATTAGGGCCAAACTTCACTGTGCTCTGCCCAGCACCAACAGAAGTATCTGTGGAGTTACAAGGAACTTCCCCAGCTGAAGCGCTGGCAACCGGACAGAGGGTCCAAGATCTCTGCCCTACACCTGCGGCGGTTCCGGAGGCTCAGGGTGAGAAGGAGGTGGTCACTTCCCAGCAGCAGATCAGGATACAGTGGGAGAAGGGAGAGGACATGTTCGTCGTCCCTCCCCAACAGTTGGCCAGGGTGGAGGAAATGGTCTTTCCTCCCCAGCAAAGATCCATGCACCTGGGAGACAGTACCACAGACATATCGTCCCAACATCCAGATGAGGGAATGGAAAAGGAAGCAGCCGTCTCACCTCCCCAATGGCAGTTACACAGTTTGGGAGTGGAGGAAGCCAGCCTCCTGCCCCAACAGTTAGCCAGAGCGGAGGATGTGGAGTCCCCAGCAGAAGGGCTGGCAACCGGGCAGAGTGCTGCTGTCCTCTGCCCTCAACTAACAGAAGAGGGAGTTCTTGTGGTAGTGGATGGGACTTCAGTCTCCACTTGTACACCCCAGGGATGCTGGGCGGTCGGCCCAGATCCCCAAAGGCATGACGGAGTGAGCCCAGTCACCCTGTCTTCTCTCCAGCGGCTGAAAAGACTCCAGGGAGAAGGGCCAGTCCAGGCCTCTCCCCAGCGGCGGGCGTGTTCTCTGAGAGAGGCAGAGGTTGGCTGGGTAAGTAATGTTCTGTTTGGGACAATTTATTTGGGGTACTGTGTGGATATCAGCATTGGGGGACTGGAACTATGGACTATCTTTGGAGTCAACCCGTCTGGGGTCTCCTCCTGTGTTAGTCTCCTGCCGAAAGGGGAAAAATGTGACAGACCTAGCCAGGAGAGAGACTTTTGGAGGGGACTGAATGCTAGCCTCTTGCCGATCGATCGTGGGCCCTGGCATTTGGGGGAACGGTGCTCTTTGTGAGCTGTATGCCTGAGGACCCTTGAGGTGGTGTTACTTTGGATTCAGGTCCATATCCCCCCAAGAGACACAGACTCTGGGGACCCTGGATTTGCCATATTAGAAATAGTGGCTGATTCATAATGCTGGGACAAATATTTTTAGGAGATGCTGATGTCAATTCCAGCCACCTGTCTGTCTGTTGCCTGCTAGAATGTGTTTATTGTAAATAAATCTAGTATGGGATCTAAGAGTCATTAGATCCCCATTGTTGTTTGTGTTAATTAACTCTGCTATTGTGTGAAGAAGAGTTCTGTGTTGATTTGTGATAATGTTGATTGTGTTTTCTGAGCTACAAGAGGCCAGTCTGGCCTAAAGGTCATGACTGAATCATCTAGGCTGTCTAAAGGGATTAGTTAATTAGCCCATGTTAATTAGGTTTCTGGTCACAGGTGTATGTTCAGAGTAATATGAGCAGGAGGTATGCACCTCCTCTTTTACTGTATAAAAGAGCCTGTATTCCTTTCAATAAAATAGATTCCTGGTTGAACTTACAGCCTGCCTGGTGTTTGTTCTGAGCTATCACAACTGGATTTGAACGGCACATAGCTGTAGTTCGATTCCCAGAGCATCAGATGACCGAACCATCAGACGTTGCAATCTGATTCAATAGCCACAGAGGAGTGTCGGGAGAGTGGAACTGAGCGAGCAGGGGCTCGTTACAGTCTCGAACTCAGGAAGCGCTGTGCAGTAGAACTTTAGACTGAGCTGGAAGGTAGACTGGAACCTGGAAGGAGCTGGATCAGCAGACTGGTGCAGAAGACTGGAACCAAACAGGAGACTGGAACACTGGTGCAGCAGACTGGAACCACACAGCAGACTGGAACCAGATAGCAGACTGGAACACTGGATAGCAGACTAGAACCCTGGTGCAGCAGACTGGAACCACACAGCAGACTGGAACCGGATAGCAGACTGGAACACTGGATAGCACACTGGAACACTGGTGCAACAGACTGGAACCACACAGCAGACTGGAACCGGATAGCAGACTGGAACAATGGATAGCAGACTGGAACACTGGTGCAGCAGACTGGAACCACACAGCAGACTGGAACCGGATAGCAGACTGGAACACTGGATCGCAGACTGGAACACTGGTGCAGCAGACTGGAACCACACAGCAGACTGGAACCGGATAGCAGACTGGAACACTGGATAGCAGACTGGAACACTGGATAGCAGACTGGAACCACACAGCAGACTGGAACCCAGGACAGCAGACTGGAACACGGGTGCAGCAGACTGGAACTGAAGTCAGTGTACTTGGCTGGAGAGTCAGACAAGCCGGATCAATAGCCAAGCGGACTGTGGATAAGCCAGAGGGTCAGGCAGAAGAGTGGTCAGACAAGCCGGGGTCGGATGCAGGCAGAAGACAGGGATGGTCGGAGACAAGCCGGGATCAGATGCAGGCAGATAACTAGGATAATCAGGAACAAGCCGGGTCTTAGTACAGAAACAGGTTTCTCAAGGATCAACACACGTAACGCTGTAGAGCAGACAGCAAGGTCCCCGTGTGACAGCTACAGGGCGCCTGTTACTGGCAGGATCTTCCTGACATTGCTCCCCCCCAAGGGGCAGCCTCTGGATGCCCAACCGGGCCCATTTCTCAGGATGGGTTCTCTTAAAGGATTGAACTAAGCTTTTAGCATGGATGTTCTCCTCAGGCTCCCAAGAGTTCTCTTCCGGGCCATACCCTTTCCACTTGATCAGGAATTGGGCTTGATTATTCCTCTTCCTGCAATCAAGGATGGCTTCAATTTCAAATTCTTCCTCTCTGTACACTATTACAGGGTCTGGGGGATTTAGATTCTGTTCAGGAAAAGGGTTGGAGACAAAAGGTTTCAACAGGGAAACGTGAAAAACAGGATGAATCCTGAGTGAGTCCGGGAGTTCCAGCTCATATGCTACCTCATTAATTTTCCTTTTTACAGGAAATGGACCCAGGAATTTAGGACCCAACTTCTTGGAGGGACAAGTCAATTTCAGGTTTACAGTGGATAACCATACAAGGTTACCTGGTTCAAGTAGCAATTCCCCTCATCTTTTCCTGTCGAAAGTTTCTTTGTTACGTTCTTGAGACTTCGTCATGGTTTCCTGTAATATTTGGTTATTGGAAGAGAAAAAATATATTGTTTCCTGGATTGCTGGTACGGAACTTTCAGGAATGGAATTGGGCAAAAAGGAAGGATGAAACCCGTAATTAGCAAAAAACGGACTTTGTTTTGTGGCAGAATGGACAGCATTATTATAGGCAAATTCAGCCAAGGGAAGCAGAGAGAGCCAATCATCCTGAGAAAAGGAAGAGAAACAACGAAGATATTGCTCGAGAATCTGGTTGGTCCTCTTAGTTTGGCCATTCATCTGGGGATGATAGGCAGTGGAAAATGATAGTTCAGTTCCTAGGGCTTTACACAGGGCTCTCCAGAATCGGGAAGTAAATTGTACTCCTCGGTCAGAAATGATATTAGCCGGAATTCCATGGAGTTTAATTACTTCTCTAATGAAGGTTTGTGCAGTTTCAGGAGCAGTGGGGGTACTCTTCATCGGAATAAAATGAGCCATTTTGGATAACCGATCTACCACCACAAAGATGGCAGTGTGCCCCTCAGCCGGAGGCAGCTCGACAATTAAGTCAATGGACAACATCTTCCATGGCCTGTCTGGGACAGGTAGAGGTTTCAGTAATCCCCAGGCCCTGGTTCTACTGACTTTATTCCGAGCACAGGTGGTACAGGATTCCACTTACTTCCTGCAGTCTTTAAGCACTTGGGGCCACCAGAAGGTGCGCAGGACAAGATCAGCCATCTTGGTAACACCAAAATGTCCTGCTAGTGCGTGATCATGACAAAGTTCTAAAATTGTGACCCGTAGGCCTTCAGGTACAAAGATCTTACTCCCAAACCAAAACGGACCATCCTTTGCTTGTAGTTTTGTCCCCATAGCAGGTACCGACCCTACTGAAACTTGCTTAATCCAGGAGAGTAGATCTTCTTGCAACAGGAAAAAATTTCCCGGAGAAAGGATCGTATCTGGAGGTGAGGTTTCTTGAGGCTTGTGGAACATCCTAGACAGAGCGTCAGGTTTTATATTCTTAGAGCCTGGCCGATAGGTCACGTGGAAGGAGAACCTGGAAAAGAACAAGGCCCACCTGGCTTGTCGTGGTCTCAACCTCTTCGCGGATTTCAAATATTCCAGGCTTTGTGATCTGTGTAGATCAGAATAGGAGGAGCAGCTCCCTCCAAAAGATATCGCCATTCTTCCAGAGCGGATTTTATTGACCAGTAGTTCCCGATCTCCTACATCATAATTCCTTTCTGCGGTTGATAATTTGCGAGAAAAGAAGGCTACAGGGTATAACAGAGCTTTGGTCCCTTGTCGCTGGGAAAGAACCGCTCCAACAGCACTCTCGGAAGCATCCACTTCCAGGACAAATGGTAAAGAGGAATCAGGATGCTTCAAAACAGCAGCAGAAGTAAACAGTCTTTTGAGAGATTCAAAGGCGGATTGAGATTCTGGCGACCAATGAAAATGCACCCCTTGTTTGGTCAATTGAGTGATGGGCCCAATGATGGCTGAGAACCCCTTAATACATTTTCTATAGAAATTGGCGAAGCCAACGAAACGTTGGACTCCTTTCTTGTCAGTGGGGGCTGGCCAGTCAAGAATTGCAGCAATCTTATGGGGGTCCATCTTGATCCCTTCCACGGAAATGATTAGCCCCAAAAATGGAATACTTTCTTGCTCGAACTCGCACTTTTCAGCCTTAGCATACAAGCCATGTAGCCGGAGTCGAGCTAAGACACATTTAACATGTCTGCGGTGGGAGTCCAGGGAAGAAGAAAAGATGACTATTACTAGACTATTACGAACAGATCCAAGTAGTCCCGGAAAACGTCATTTATGACGTACTGAAAGGTTGCAGGGGCATTGCATAGTCCAAAGGGCATAACCACGTACTCAAAGTGCCCGAAGTGAGTGCGAAAAGCTGTTTTCCACTCATCCCATTTTCTGATACGAACCAGGTTGTAAGCCCCTCGGAGGTCTAATTTGGTGAAAATAGTAGCAGTCCCCAGTCTCTGGAATAACTCTGGTACCAAGGGGAGAGGGGACCGACTCTTAACAGTTATTTTATTAAGTTCACGGTAGTCTATACAAGGGCGAAGAGAGTGATCCTTTTTTTCTACAAAAAAGATGCCTGCGCCTGCTGGGGATGTGGAGGGCCAAATGAAACCCTTTTTTAGGTTCTCATCGATGTACACTTTCAGTGCTCCTTGCTCCAGCTCAGTCAAAGGAAATATCCTGCCAAAGGGCACTTCAGCTCTGGGAAGGAGCTCGATGGGGCAGTCGTAGGCCCGATGAGGACGAAGGGTTTCAGCCCCTTTTTTACTAAAGACATCTAAAAAGTCATGGTAGGCCTCGGGGACCAACTGGTATAGCTCAGAATCGGTGTTTAAACATAACAAAGTAGGATGCAGAACTGTTGGCAGTACTGAAAGGGAAACGTAACTTCTCCTGTGACCCAGTTTATAGTAGGGTTATGGGCTTGTAGCCACGGCATACCAAGAATAATAGGAAATAAAGGAGAAGCAATGATGTCCAGGCGAAGTAGTTCTTGGTGCAAGTTGAAGGTGGTGACTGGAAGGGGAGCGGATTCTTGTATAACTGGCCCAGATTTTATTGCAGACCCGTCGGCCAGGTGAATAGAGAGTCCATGGGCCTTGTATCACAGTGGGATCTGGTGTTTAGCTGCAAAGGATGAGTCCAAGAAGCAGCTACAAGCCCCGGAGTCAATGATATCGGGAACCTGTAAAGTCTTTCCTGGAAGCTGCAAAGATATAGAAAGAATCAAGTGAGAGGAAGTCTTAGGCCAAGCAGTCACATCATCAGAGGAGACAGACAGGCACTTACGGAGTTTATTAGGACAGTTCCTGACATAGTGTCCAGGTTCCGCACAGTACAGACACAGGTTATTAGCCCAGCGACATTGGCGTTCCTCCATCGTGAAAGATGGGCGGAGGACTCCAAGTTACATGTGCTCAGAGGTATCAGGTGTAGCAGCTGGACTAGAGGTGGGTGCAGGATGTGTATAGCTGGGGACCCTAGGTAACATCCAGGTTGGGCGAGTGGGGCCAGCACCTCTTTCTGCTCTTCGCTCCCTCAACCATCGATCGATCTGTATAGCAAGGTTGATCAAGGCATCCAGAGTCTGAGGAATTCCCACTCGAGACAGTTCATCTTTTAAGGGATCGGAGAAACCCCATACGAAACTGGTAGCGGAGGGCAGCGTCATTCCAGTCCGTGTCTGCACTCCATCGGTGGAATTCTGCAACATAGTCCTCTACTGCCCTACGCCCTTGTTGAATGGTGTGCAGGGCAGCTTCTGCGGTTGCAGAAAGCTGTGGGTCCTCCTATAGCTGGGCCATTTTGTCAAAGAAAGTAGTTAAATTAGTCAACACCTCGGCTTTCAGTTCCAGAAGGCGGTGAGCCCATGTTTGAGGGTCGCCCAGGAGTAACGAGATCACAAAACCCACTTTAGTGGCTTCAAGTGAGAAGGTGCGAGGCTGAAGGGTGAAGTACAGTTCGCATGAATTCCGGAATTACCTGAATTTACTTAATTCCCCAGAAAACTTTTCAGGAGTGGGAACTCTTGGTTCAGGAGGCAGCATCACTACTGTAGGGCACGTAGTACTGCTAGCAGACGTAGACGGCAGAGAAGGGTTACAGTGGGACACAGTGGGACCAGACAGTACTTGGACCCGTTCTTCTAGATGTGTATATCCTTCCTGAAGACTCTTAACAGCCTGTGTAAGGCTGGCCAGGTGCATACAAAGTTCTTCCATAGGAGAGGCTCCCTGCTCAGGCTCGGTCATGGCTGTCTGCTACTGTCACGTACCTTGTGGACGAGCCCGACTTGCAGGGGATGGCCTCTCTTGCGGCTCCGACTCAAGGGCCCTGGTAGGATATACAGGAAGCACAAGAGTCAGGAGTGGCACGAGTGCCTGGCAGGATCAACAGCAGGAAGTGGGTCTGGAACTCAGGAAGCTCTGTGCAGTAGAACTTTAGACTGAGCTGGAAGGTAGACTGGAACCCGGAAGGAGCTGGATCAGCAGACTGGTGCAGCTGACTGGAACCAAACAGGAGACTGGAACACTGGTGCAGCAGACTGGAACCACACAGCAGACTGGAACCGGATAGCAGACTGGAACACTGGATAGCAGACTGGAACACTGGTGCAGCAGACTGGAACCACACAGCAGACTGGAACCGAATAGCAGACTGGAACACTGGATAGCAGACTGGAACATTGGATAGCAGACTGGAACCACACAGCAGACTGGAACCGAATAGCAGACTGGAACACTGGATAGTAGACTGGAACATTGGATAGCAGACTGGAACCACACAGCAGACTGGAACCGGATAGCAGACTGGAACACAGGACAGCAGACTGGAACACTGGTGCAGCAGACTGGAACTGAAGTCAGGACAAGCCAGGTCGATAGCCAAGCGGACTGTGAATAAGCCAGAGGGTCAGGCAGAAGAGTGGTCAGACAAGCCGGGGTCGGATGCAGGCAGAAAACAAGGATGTTCGGAGACAAGCCGGGATCAGATGCAAGCAGATAACTAGGATAATCAGGAACAAGCTGGGTCTTAGTACAGAAACAGGTTTCTCAAGGATCAACACACGTAACGCTGTAGAGCAGACAGCAAGATCCCCGTGTGACAGCTAAGTTTAAATAGCCAGCCTGGCGTGCGCGCACACGTGCGCTCCCGCGCATTTGCACAGGCGCGCGCGATCGCGCAACTGCACGCACAGGGCGTCTGTTACTGGCAGGATCTTCCTGACATCCCCATTCCTTCTCTACCCTACCCCTTGTGTCCTCCAAACACAACATCTCACATTAATCAATGCTAACCATGTTTAAGCGTAGCTCGTTTTCTGCTTTGTACTATGGCACACTTTATACCCGCAATGCCTTATGTGTTTGGATTATTATTAAAAATGTACTAAAAATGATAAAAAAATGCAACTAATATTATATTAAATTACTTGGTCTATCTGGATCATCCTAATTGCACAAGTAATTCTTGAAAGCTAGACTTTGCATCTAGCAAATGACACTTGATTCTTTTATATATGTCTTCAATATGCTCTCTGTTTCCTCTCCTCTCCTCTCCTCTCTTCTCCTCCCTCTTTCTTTACCCCCTATTCTCTTTACCTCTTGTTTTTTTTCTGCTATCCCCTCATGGAGAGCTAAATGGAGTTTATTGCCTTTGGTTGCAATGTTCTTTTATACAAGTATTATTTCATACTGCTCCTTTACTTATTTAGTGTGTCCTTACTGAGTGATTGCTCTGATTCCATGAATCGTATATGCATAATGCACCTCCCTACGTAAGTTAACTCTTATTAAAGAAATATTGAGAGAAAAAATGCAACATTCCCATCCAAATGATACCAGCCTTGTACTATTAGACATACAAGCCGATATTCCCTAGGGATTCTTTCACATTTGCAATACTACTTACCACCCTTTGGTCCATAGTTGACCGCTTTTTAGAGGGCAAAATAGCAGCTGCTGGCAGGCATTCAAGAGACACTACTGTTACCTCCTGAATGCCTGTTTTTTTTTTTTTTTTAATGTTTTTTTCATTTTTTTTAATTGCTGATATTACATTGCAGTGCAGCCCCATTGAACTCAATAGGCGAGTTGAATTGCTACAATTCAGGTGAGTGGCCAAGGGGTGGAAAAACCACAGCTCAGCCACCTGTTTTTACTGCCACCCTCAGCTTCCTACCTGAAAGAGCCCATAGAGAAAGGTCTACAACCAAGCAAGCCCCCTTTCTATATTTTGAGCACTGGACAGGTTTTTTACTGAGATGAGACCAAAAAAAATGGGGTCTGACCTCATAAAAACCCCCACCAATGCTGGCTGACATCAAACTCTTCCACACCACCAGTGCCTTGAGATGCTAAATCTCAATATATGCATAAAGATTTCCTGTCATACTATTGCAGATCTTTTTATAGAATATGATTATAATATTCGATTTGAGGTGTATATTTTTTCGTGCCCTGCAGGTAAATGCAATTAACTTTGGTTTGCCTTGCATTGTGGCAGGTTAGTGTTTTCTTCATTATTCAGACACCAAAATAATGAAGGAAAAGATCTGAAGGGTGGTTAAAAAAAATACTGTTTTGTGGAGACAGCACAATGTTCTGCAGCACCTAAGCTGTATGGAGCCCCCCTCATTTTTCATCAAACGCTAACAATTTGCTTATATCATCAAGTATAAACTGACGAGGTGACAGATGACAAAGATATAATGCTGTGTTTTAATTTTGCAAGCAGAAGTGAATTATAATAATAGAAGCAACTTAATTAACTGAGCGGTGTTAAACTTTTTTTTACAGTGAGTTTTTAGAGTGATGAAATGTAAAAACACCGTTCAGGTTTTTATTGCTGTTTATGTCCCCACTGGAGACATTCACTCTGTCTATTTGTCCCGGCGACCCTTGCGTCTGTTCAGGGCTGGGACAAAGGGGTGGGGAGAGGAGGCAGAAGGGGCATGTGGGCTGGCAATATGGCCGCTTGTCCTGCTCCTCACTGACAGGAGTGACCGCAGTGTCACTCCTGCCAGAAGGAGCAGTGTTTAACTACTTCTGGCTTTCTCTCTCCTTTAAGCCTGCAGGGGGAGGAAGAGAGCCAGCGCTGAGACTGAAAACTCACTGAGGCGACTCTTCAGTTTCAGTGCAGCACTTCCTCTTACCTCTTATCATGTGACCTATCACATGACTTGAGAGAGGAAGAAGAAGCTGCCTCTTCCTTGCAGATAGGAATTTTATTTGTGATCTGCAAGTACACAGGGGGAAGACGCTGGGGGACCACTCAGCCCCGGACCTCCCTTAGCCTCCTCTCTCTTATCCTAGGTTGACAATTATTAATTGCAGGAATGTGCACAAAATTGCGTGCTCTCTTGCAAAACACAAAGAAGACGCAGCCCACAGCAGGCGTGCAGTAGGGCCATTAATTCTAAATGGCACCCTCACGCACCTTGCTTTTGCAATCATTCACCCGGGCCAAAAAGTGTGGTAACAAAAGTACCATGCATTAACACATTTTTTTTTAGAAAGCTTCTTTTGTGTGTTTTTTGCACAAAGAGCAGTCCATTAAAATGAATAGGCTGTTCTATCTGTGTTGCACAAAAAAAAAAAAAACACACACACGCCCTCTCACTGCTGACAGGTGTGAATGGAGCCTTGGGGTTAGTTTATACTTGCAGTATCCCTCTGAAGAGCAATTTGCATTGGATTACTTTTCAAAAAGCATTTGTCTGATGATGAGGACGCCTCCTCACAGCCTGTTTTAATCCACTAAAATCCTGCACCACTGTACCAAAACTGCATGCATTGCAGCTTACCCCTATTCACTTACATACCACATGATCAATAGGTGGTACTGACAGTAAAACATAAAACATCATCTCATCACTGCCTATCAAATGCCCTCCGAAAATTGATCCTCCCTGGATTGTTTTTCAGAGGGGCAGCAATGATAGCTGCATGCTCGAACGAGGCCTTAGAAGCCTTTCAGCACCCCTTTCCCTGATTTATTTTAGTTTTATGCACCCCTCACTTCCTGTTCTCTCCTTCATCCAGCAATGCAGTGACACATCCCGAAAACATTACATAAAAGACAATACGCAAGATGTGCACATAAAGGGGTTGATTTACTAAAGAAAATTTATTTGTTCACTGTAAAATTTCAATGTGCAAAGGGATTTTCACTCAGCTTAGTGAATATGGTAACTCTTTGCCGACTTCAATCATCCAGTCATGCACAAGCAAAAATTCAGTTTTTTAAATTTTCCTTGAATGTGATTGGGTATTTTTTGTAGTGATGTTTTATTCCTTTTTAAAGTTAACATGTTGTATTCCTTTAGTAAATCAACCCAAAGTGTGCGCCGCTTACTCTGCACTCCACAGGTGAGCAGGTGTCCATAAGTTATTTTGCCAAAATCCAAAGTGGAAAGTAAAGATGGGATGAAGGAGTCAAGAAAACTCCTGTAGCTCCTCATGAAGATTTGGGATGGATCTCTGCACAAACTGAGAAAAGAGGACATACAGGGCACTGGAGTTAGCAGAACCACAAAAACATTATTTTATTCAAAAGAGCGCACTTACGTGTTAAAATCATGATTGTCAGCATACAGAAGCCAATGGGGAGACAGCCAGAACAAGATGGTTATTAGGCAGTGGTATACAATGTGAAACTTGTAGCATACCACCTAACCACCTGCCCTTCGGATCCTGTTCCCTCGCAAATGCTACGTTCACCCTCTGGCTCTATGCTACACTCTCTAACCCACATCTTCAATTTCTCCCTCTCTTCTGGCATCTTCTCCAACTCTCTAAAACACACACTAGTCAGCCCCATTCTTAAAAAGCCCTCACTGGACCCAACCACTCTTAACAACCTACGCCCCTTCTCCTTGCTCTCCTTTTTATCCAAACTCCTTGAATGTCTGGGGTACAACCGAGTGACCACCTTTCTGAGAATAGCCTTCTTGATCCCTTTCAGTCTGGATTTTGTCTTCAACACTCCACAGAAACTGCTCTCCTAAAACTAACAAACAATCTACTAACGGCCAAAACCAGTGAACACTATTCTGTACTCCTACTACTGGACCTTTCTGCTGCCTTTGCTACGGTTGACCACCCCCTCCTCCTCAAAAAACTCCACGCCTTTGGTCTCCATGAATGTACTCTTTGCTGGTTCTCTTTCTACTTATGCAACCGCACCTTTAGCGTTACTTACAATTCTACTTCATCCTCTCCTCTTCCTTTCTCTGCTGGGGCCCCCCCAATGCTCTGTTCTTGGACCTGTCCTTTTTTCAATCTACACCTCCTCCCTGGGTCAGTTGATACCCTCCCATGGTTTCCAATACCATCTCTACGCTGACGACATACAAATCTATTTCTCTACCCCTCAGCTCACTTTCTCAGTCTCCTCACCTATCACTAATTTACTAATAGATATGTCAGTCTGGATGTCAGACCACTTCCTCAAACTCAGTCTATCCAAAACAAAACTTATAATTTTTCCTCACCCCATGTGCCCTTTCCCCTGATCTCTCTGTCAAAATCAATGGCACAACTATAAGCCCACCCCCACATGCCAAGGTCCTAGGTGTAGTCCTGGACTCTGAACTCTCCTTTAAGCTCCACATTCAATCACTGTCCAAATCTTGCCACCTCAACCTCCGCAACATCTCCAAAATATCCCCCTTTCTAACCAATGACACAACAAAACTCTTAATTCACTCCCTCATCTCCTGCCTCAACTACTGCAACTCCCTTCTTATTGGCTTACCTCTACATAGTCTATCCCCCCTTCAATCCGTAATGACTCCTGCTGCCAGACTCATTCACCTTACGAATCTCTCTGTGTCTGCTACTTCTTTCTGTCATTCCCTCCGCTGGCTTCCGCTCACCCAACAAATTAAATTCAAAATACTAACAACAACTTACAAAGTCATCCACAACTTAGCCCCCAGCTACATCACTAGCCTTGCCTCAAAATACCAACCTAATTGTTCTCTTCGTTCCTCTCAAGGCCTCCTGCTCTCTAGCTGTCTCGTCACCTCCTCCCATGCTCACCTCCAGGACTTTTCCAGAGCCTCTCCAATCCTATGGAACTCCTTACCCCAATCTGTCCGATTATCTCCTACTCTATTAGCTTTTAGACGATCCCTGAAAACCCTTCTTTTCAGAGAAGCCTATCCTACTGTTAAATCAGGTTAGGGAGTCTTAAAAAAAGACCTTTCACATGAGACATTGGGATTTATTTACTAAAGCTTGAGAGTGCAAAATCAGGATGACTTCTGCATAGAATCCAATCAGTTTCCAGGTTCTTTTGCCGTAGCCTTATTGAACAAGCTGAGGTTATAAGCTGATTGGTTTCTATGCAGAAGTGAGCCTGAATTTGCACTCTTTGGCTTTAGTAAAACCCAGAGAGTCCAAATCGATAAAAAGAATAAGGTGCTACAGTGGGGACAGAAAGTATTCAGACCCCCTTAAATTTTTCACTCGATGTTATATTGCAGCCATTTGCTAAAATCATTTAAGTTCATTTTTTTTTCCTCATTAATGTACACACAGCACCCCATATTGACAGAAAAACACAGAATTGTTGACATTTTTGCAGATTTATTAAAAAAGAAAAATTGAAATATCACATGGTCCTAAGTATTCAGACCCTTTGCTCAGTATTTAGTAGAAGCACCCTTTTGATCTAATACAGCCATGAGTCTTTTTGGGAAAGATGCAACAAGTTTTTCACACCTGGATTTGGGGATCCCTGCCATTCCTCCTTGCAGATCCTCTCCAGTTCTGTCAGGTTGGATGGTAAACGTTGGTGGACCCCATTTTTAGGTCTCTCCAGAGATGCTCAATTGGGTTTAAGTCAGGGATCTGGCCGGGCCATTCAAGAACAGTCACAGAGTTGTTGTGAAGCCACTCCTTCATTATTTTAGCTGTGTGCTAAGGGTCATCGTCTTGTTGGAAGGTAAATCTTCGGCCCAGTCTGAGGTCCTGAGCACTCTGGAGAAGGTTTTCATCCAGGATATCCCTGTACTTGGCCGCATTCATTTTTCCCTCGATTGCAACCAGTCGTCCTGTCCCTGCAGCTGAAAAACACCCCCACAGCATGATGCCGCCACCACCATGCTTCACTGTTGGGACTGTATTGGACAGGTGATGAGCAGTGCCTGGTTTTCTCCACACATACTGCTTAGAATTAAGGCCAAAAAGTTCTATCTTGGTCTCATCAGACCAGAGAATCTTATTTCTCACCATCTTGGAGTCCTTCAGGTGTTTTTTAGCAAACTCCATGCGGGATTTCATGTGTCTTGCACTGAGGAGAGGCCTCCATCAGGCCACTCTGCCATAAAGCCCCGACTGGTGGAGAGCTGCAGTGATGGTTGACTTTCTACAACTTTCTCCCATCTCCCGACTGCATCTCTGGAGCTCAGCCACAGTGATCTTTGGGTTCTCATTTACCTCTCTCACCAAGGCTCTCCTCCCCCGATAGCTCAGTTTGGCCGGACAGCCAGCTCTAGGAAGGGTTCTGGTCGTCCCAAACATCTTCCATTAAGGCTCTGTTTCCACTAGTGCGACTTTTCATGCGACTTGGGACTGAAAAGTCGCATGACAAATTGTTTCCCATGATTTCCAATGAGTACCGTTCATATCTGTGCGACTTCAAGTCGCAGCGACTTCAAAGTAGTCCCTGCACTACTTTGGTCCCACTTTGATGCGACTTGAGGTCCATAGATACAGGCATTGCTTCAAATCGCGGTAAAAAGTCGCGGTAAAATCGCGGTAAAAAATCGCGGCAAAATCGCGCGACTTTGGGGACGCACTAGTGGAAACATAGCCTTAAGGATTATGGAGGCCACTGTGCTCTTTGAAACCTTAAGGCTATGTTTCCACTAGTGCGTCCCCAAAGTCGCGCGATTTTGCCGCGATTTTTTACCGCGATTTTACCGCGACTTTTTACCGCGATTTGAAGCAATGCCTGTATCTATGGACCTCAAGTCGCATCAAAGTGGGACCAAAGTAGTGCAGGGACTACTTTGAAGTCGCTGCGACTTGAAGTCGCACAGATATGAACGGTACTCATTGGAAATCATGGGAAACAATTTGTCATGCGACTTTTCAGTCCCAAGTCGCATGAAAAGTCGCACTAGTGGAAACAGAGCCTTAGTGCAGCAGAAATTTTTTTGTAACCTTGGCCAGAACTGTGCCTTGCCACAATTCTGTCTCTGAGCTCTTCAGGCAGTTCCTTTGACCTCATGATTCTAATTTGCTCTGACATGCACTGTGATCTGTAAGATCTTATATAGACAGGTGTGTGGCTTTCCTAATCAAGTCCAATCAGTATAATCAAACACAGCTGGACTCAAATGAAGGTGTAGAATCATCTCAAGGATGATCAGAAGAAATGGACAGCACCTGAGTTAAATATATGAGTGTCACAGCAAAGGGTCTGAATACTTAGGACCATGTGATATTTCAGTTTTTCTTTTTTAATAAATCTGCAAAAATGTCAACAATTCTGTGTTTTTCTGTCAACAAGGGGTGCTGTGTGTACATTAATGAGGAAAAAAAATGAACTTAAATGATTTTAGCAAATGGCTGCAATATATCAAAGAGTGATAAATTTAACGGGGTCTGAATACTTTCCGTCCCCACTGTATTTATTCCATACACTGCAGTGGAGAAAATATACAAAACACAGTAACTCAGGGATAACAGGGAGATTGCAGAAATGGAAAGGCCACTTTTTGTCATGGTTTGGAAGGGTGAATGCCCCTAAAATGAGCATATTATCGAGAATAATCTATATTTTACATATTGTACCTATTCCACAGATTTTTTTTTAAGCGAATACGGAAAGCCTTTTTGTCTTTCGTATGGAACGATAAACGCCACAGAATTGCCTATGATATCCTACGTAGAAGCAAATGGGAAGGGGGAGTTGGGTTTACAGATGTGGCCTTGTATTACAAAGCCTTGTCCTTGGTGCGTATTTTAAACTGGTGCCACGACTCCTCAAGTAAAATATGGGTTCCCTTGGAGAAAACAATGACTAGTAGAAACCTGGCAGGTGCCAGGCAGGTGCCAGGCAGGATATCCTTGGTACCCACCAGGGGAGGAAACTGGATTTTGGGGAGTATGGGGGTTGGATGGGAATACTACATGTACTAAATATGCCCCATGGGGAATTCTATCTCCATTTGTGGAGTTGGTGTTATCCTTGAGGCATATACCTATGGTCAGGTGGAGATATCAAATGACAGACTTCTTTAATAAATTGAAACCTAGAGTGAGGCCCCTGAGCACACTTACTACATTTGAATCTTTGTGTACTCATATTTCAGAGCCTAGACATTTGCTATTTCAGATGTAACATTTGCTATCTCAGATGTATAGATTGGTCCTCAGTGGCCAATATATTTTAGTTTAGTACACAGCCCCACTGCAAGGGAAAACTTTTTTTTTTGCCCAAAGTTGGGCTTTAACAAAGAACTTGAAGTCAACTCTAAACTGTAGACTATGCCCTATCTCTTCTTCCCCCTCCCTTCATTTGCTTATTGCACTATATTGTAAACAGTATGTACATTAATTTTATTTATTTTTTTCATCTTCACTGTTCTTTCATTTTTATTTTTATCTTTTTGCCCTTCTATTTGTCCTTCTGTCCATTTTTTTGAGGGTTTGAGGCAAAATCTTTCATAGACATATGTCCATTCTCATGCATTTATGTTAATTTCAGTTAATTTTCTTGGTTTGTTCATTTACTTAATTACCTTATAATGGAATAGCATGCATCTTGCGACTATTTTCACACAGCTTGCTAACATCTCATTAACTGTAATGTTCTTTAGGGACACATACATGTATGAAACTATATATCCCTTATATATATGTTTCATTTATTTCTCGACAGGCATTCTTCCCAGGCAGTCCTTCACATTCTAATAATTGTATTATATTTTAATATTTTAAATATAACCTATTTTATATGGATATTGCTTTTTTCAAATGTTTTTTTTTTTCAAATGTCTTTTATCTCTCATTTAGTTTGAACAATTACACATCTCTTCAATGTTTATACATAATTATGATACTTTTGTAATGAATTACTTAACATTGTTTGGCTTTGCAATGCTTTTAGCTGCACAGTATTTGTATCATTACTTTATCATTGTTTAATTGTGTCACTTTTAATTTACAATGTATAAATATTTACAATGTGTGTATACAATGTGTGTAGTCTGCATAACAAGCCATGTTGATTGCTGTTGTTCTATTGAGCTTACATTAGTCAGTTCTGTCACTTGCTACCTCCCATTCTGGCCATCAATATTCAAATATTGGCTTGTTCTTCATGTTCAGGCTGCTTGACAAAGGGGGCGAGGCCCCTGAAACTCATAGTGGCCAGCCCATCCCCGACATCACTGGTAAGATCTGACAGCTGGTGCTCCATAACTTGCGGCCATAGATGCCGATGGCTTGCCCACCTGTTTTCAACTCTGGCGCTGCATGTCCAGCTAGTCTACCACTGCCTTTTAACCATCTGGTGCCGGCTGTCTCCCCCCTGAGTTCTGTATGCTGTCAATGAAGATTTTTACTTTGTGCTTTATTTAAAATTCAAATTATGTTTTTGTGGTTCTACTAACTCCTGCGCCCTGTCTGCACTCTTTTCTCACAAACATTACATACATTTTGCTCCATGCGCCGCTATTAGTACCGCCCCTCCACCTGGGGTTTGCCAACGTCACCCTGGGTGATGAATGACCTTGTCCCAGCACTGCCTTTGTTATGGAAAGTGAAAATCTAAAATTTTAGAATTGTTACCAGAACTAGAGGTGAGGGAAATTCTTCCAGTGGAGACACCTGTTTTTATGACAAATGTCTCAAAGGAGAATTACCCTCGCTTTGTAAAGATTTACTCTTAGTTCCTGTTGTGACTCTGGGACAGGAAGTGAGGGGAAAAAGGTAAAAAGAAAACTCCTGATAGGAGTCTTAGCCAGACCCTAATTTAAATGGGTTGCAAGGCCTGGTTCACATCTATGCGGGTCATTGCGGGTGCGGGAATAGCAGCAATTTCCGCACCCACGACCACCCGCAGTCAAAAGGCGATGCTGATTGAAAACGCACAGGGCTGCCCTTCATTCTGAATGGCACCCCCACGCATCTAAAAATGTAGCGTGTTTGTAGGTGCAAAAAACACAGAGAAATTTCCCAGCCACTGCCTTTTTAGAGTGGTGCAAGAACATTTTTTTCTGCAGGAAATGCAGGCCTGAGTAAACATGGGCCGCAAACCCAACTAGATTTGAACCAGGTCTAAATGCAGATGTTTTTTTTTTACCTCCCTGCATTCTCTGTGCGGGGCAGTTTCCCCCCAGCTCCCCCTAATTACCTGAGCTTAATCTCAATCTAGTGATGTGCACGAGAGCCGAGGCTCTCTTGCTCTCTCACTTCTCATTGGATTAGCGCCAGCAGGGGGACCCCAGAAGAGGAGGATCAGGGCTGCTCTGTTCAAAACCATTGTAAACCATGGTAAATATAATATGTTTGTTATTTTTATTTTTATTTAAAAACCTTTAGAATCACTTTCTGTGGTCAAAATGTAAAATCAGACATTTTGTTTCATTGTGTTTCAATTATTTCTGGCCTACTTCTATTATTCTTAATTACTAGTCTTGAATTTGTAAACTTACTTAATGAAGATCTGCATACATTTACTTCCTTGAATTCTATGACATGTATTCGCTATGCATGTGAGTAGGCATCACTATGTCACACATTTCACAGAGCCGGCCTTCTGAACAACAGGAGGCGGAGTCAGTACAGAAATCACTGTGTGCAGGCAGCAAGGTACCATGGGATATGTAGTCCTTGGAAATTGAAAGTAAACAGCAGAGAATAAGCTGCAAAGCATGCAGGGAGTCCACAAAGTTGTGGAAAGAGATGGCCAGCAGAAAGGCAGCATTCACAACATGAAAGCAACAAGTAAACTTATATTGGATTGTGAATTATAACAATTGTTTGTATTACTAATACAATGCTGATATTGTAAACTGTAAGTGTTTGTTGTGATTATGAAAAAACACATTTAGATAAAAGTACTGGCATAACTGAAATCAATGACAGCGAATGCTCCAACTTTGCAGTGTGAAGTCTTGTGTAGGTGGAGCACAGAAAGTCAGAGCCATGACCTATACCAATTCTTGAGCCTAGGCAGGCCAAGCAGGGCATCTGCATAAGAGGTTTTATATTTAGATGCCCCTGAGAGGGCAGGACACTGTTTTTTAGTGGTAATTAAACGTGCACTTTAAAGGAGAAGTTTAAGGTTTTTAAAAAAACAAACATACCTACCCACATTTATGCTGCAGTGTTGGTCTGATGCTGCAGCTTACCCCCCAAACCAGTTGCCTAAAGCCTGGTACACACAGGCTGAATATCGGAAGGTGTCGTCCGGTTCAACAGAAACCGGCGACATTCGGGCCATGTATACACCAATGGTGTGTTTTGGTGAAGGGGGGGAGCAGCCCCCCTGTCAGAACACAATAGCTCAGCAGGGAGAATACTATACTAACATTGCATAGTTAGTACAGCGGCTCCTCCCAAGCTCCTCAGGTTTTTTTTGTTCAGCCTGCTGGGCTGAACTTAAAAAAAAAAATCAATCAATCAATGGTTTTGCACAGGACAGCCCAAACCCTCCTTTTCTCGGGTCCTCCGTCGGTGCTCGTGGCTCCTAACTCCTGCCAAGCTACTTGCTATTGGGGCAGTCATGCAGGGTGGATCCCAAGCCATGCTCTGTGTGTCCATTGACACACACAGCGTTACTCAGTCCCACCCTCCAATCACCCTCCTGCTCACTGGCCGATGGCTCATTGCTGCCTCCATGTCCAGTGAGGAGGGAGAGAGTGTTGAGACAGCCACTGCTCTCAAACACAACGCTCGGTTCAGGCTCAGGTAAGTATAAAATACTGTATAGGTAAGTATAGTATAAAGATCAAGATCGGGCTCAGGTAGGTATAATGGGGGGGCTGCACACAGAAGGTTTTTTACCTTAATGCAGAGAATGCAAGATAAAAAGCCTTTTGCTTTTAGAACTACTTTAATGTCCTTGGACTTTTGAGGGCTGAGGGGGTTATCAGTGACTTGGATCAATAAAGTTGTGGCAAAGGCTATTTTTATTGATCTAAGTCAGCGGTTGCTTGCAGGGCGGGGACAAGGGGTGGGCAGGAGGGGCGGCTGCCCTGGGTGCAATGGTTTACAATAGGGACAGGGCACCTTCTGTCTGACAGCAGTAGTGACAGCGGCAGTGATTTTGACAAGCAAATGACTGTTGGGCATAGGATCCCCTAAACTTGCACATCATGAAGGGGAGGGGGGGGGGGGTGCAATTTGGCATCTTTCATAAAAAAAAAAAAAAACAGTGCATATTTATGAAGTATTTATTGTTTTGCATTTTTTCACATGTGGTTGAATGTATGCAGTGGTAGCTGCCACCTTTTTTGTACTATAGGATGTATATCCAGAAAAACTATTTATTTATTTATTTATTTATTTACACTTACCTGTTGAAATTATTTGTGGTTTATTGGGAGTTAGATGGTTAGATGGCAGGTGGTGTTTGCACATTGTAGCGCGGAAGGCTTACGTTATTAGGCTCCATTCATATCTTGCCGTTCCGATTCGCGGGCGGAATCGCAGCGACTCTGTCCGTGGTTCTGCCCGCAATTCGAAATAGCAGCAAATCGCAGGACGCCTGTGCGATCCCTGTCACTTTCAATGGCACCCCAATCGCACCGCGATTTTGCTGCAATTTGTCGGGCAACAATCGAGGTGAAATCACGCAATCTGAATCGCGGGGTGCCTGTCGCTCAAAAGAAGTACTTCTTTTGGGGCGACAGGCATCTCGCAATTCTGTTGTCGATGAATCGCGGCAAAATCATGCTGCAATCGGGGTGCCATTGAAAGTGACAAGGATCGCATGGGCATCCCGCGATTTGCCAGTATTTAGAAATTTGCGGGCAGAATCGTGGCGATTCCGCCCACGATTTGGAATGCCATCTTTGCCCTGGGTGCTGCATGACCTTGTCCTGGCACTGGTTTCTTGTTTCTAGCGTATTGCAGAACTGGAACTTGTACTATATACCAAAGAAATACGGTATGTAGGCAGCCATTGCTCTAATTTTGAAAATTGTAGTAACCTGGCTATCCCTGTACTCATCTTTTTTTTTCTCTTTTTTTTTTCTTTTTTTAAGCACTTTAGCTCTGGAAGGTTTTACCCCCTTCCTGGCCATTCTTTGCAATACTGCATTGCGTTGCTTTAACTGACAATTGCACGGTCGTGCCACTGTATCCAAATTAAATTATTGTTCTCTTTTTCCCCACAAATAGAGCTTTCTTTTGGTGGTATTTGATCACCTCTAAGGTTTTTATTTTTTGCGTTATAAATAAAAAAAGACCGAAATTTTGAAAAAAAAAACAATAATTTTTACTTTTTGCTATAATAAATATCCCCCCCAAAAATGTAAGCCAATATGTATTCGGCTAGCTGACTGGCTCACGGCGAGCCGCCCACACACTGACGTGGCAGCCCGGCCCGCCCTCCCACAACCCGCGCCGACCGCCCGCAAACCACGCCGCACGGTTCGCCCGCAGAGCGGCTTGCAGAGCGGCTCGCAGAGCCACCTGCTCTCTCATCTGCCAGGCCTGCAACAAATTTCTCAGGGGTGGCAATTGCCCCGTTGCCCCCCCCCCCCTGGATCCACCCCTGGTATGTACGTGAGGTGATCCTTAAGTGTTAACCATTGTTATCTCAGAGTAAACACGCAACATAGAAGTCAGGAAAAAAGTCAGGCCTCCTGATCTGCCTGCTAGGTCAAATAGTGAAGTAACTGGATTGATATAAAAGCCAGACAATATCATTTTCAGGATAGGTCAGCAAAAGCAGCCTCCATAGTTTATCCTTTCCAGTGCTGAATAAAGCCCAATGTACTCTTTTCTGTTAAAAAAAAAGCCCATTGTACTAAACAGCGTCAAATGGTCAGATACCTCATGCATCATGCTGGAAAATCGCATAGTAGCCCATTATGTGTCACTTACCTGAAAACAAAACCTGCGATGTCGCTGCTGTCCCCGCTGGCTGGAAGCGTCCATCTTCACCCCTCTTCCTTCCGGGGCCGCAGACTCAGGCTCTGTGACTGGCCGGAGTCGCGTGACGTCACTCTCACGTGTGTGTGTGGGAGCCTCCAGTCACACTATGATCCCTTTAGAAACAGCATGATCACACCCTTTCTAAAGTGCACATGCGCCGATGACGTCCGATGACACCGGCACATGCGTATATTGTAAATATCTCCTAAACCGCACCGGTTTAGGAGATATTTCCAGCACCTACAGATAAGTCTTAATATAGGCTTACCAGTAGGTAAAAGTGGTTGTATAGCGTTTACAACCACTTTAAATGTGGTATTAGGTCCCTTCTTTTCAAGATAAATAAATTTTCTGTAAGCATAGAAAAATTTCTCTTGAGTCCTGGTAACCGAACCGAAATCTCAAACAACGTTATCACATTTTCCAGCTATCCACTTTGAACAACAGAACATTTCTATTTATGTTATGGGCAGCACGTTGGTGTAGTGGGTAGCACTTTCACCTAGCAGTAAGAAGGGTCACTGGTTCGAATCCCAAACACGACACTACCTGCCTGGAGTTTGCATGTTCTCCCTGTGTCTATGTGGGTTTCCTCCGGGTTCTCCGGTTTCCTCCCACACTCCAAAGACATGCTGGTAGGTTAATTGGATCCTGTCTAAATTGTCCCTAGTATGTATGAATGTGAGTTAGGGACCTTAGATTGTAAGCTCCTTGAGGGTAGGGACTGATGTGAATGTACAATGTATATGTAAAGCGCTGCGTAAAATTGACAGCGCTATATAAGTACCTGAAATAAATAAATAATAAAATAAAATGTTATGGAAATAAGGGGAGGGGGAGTTTTTCTGTAGTCCTATCCTAGTTTGACAATGCTGCTCCTCCATAGAGTACAGTGAGTGAATGTTTTTACCCTAAGACAGGAAGTGTGTTACTGGCAGGATCACCAGGTGAAAATAAAGGATAAGACGTTTGACAAAAGAACACAAATGCAAAAATTATATCTAGGGACTGGTACGCTGTAATATATCATATTTTTAGGTTTGGGTTTTGATACACTTTAACCACTTCAGCTCCGGAAGATTTACTCCCCTTAATGACCAGGCCATTTTTTTTGTGATACGGCACTGCGTTGCTTTAACTGACAATCGTGCGGTGGCGCAACGTTGTACCCAAATAAAATGTATGTCCTTTTTTTCCCACAAATAGAGCTTTCTTTTGGGTGGTATTGGATCACCTCTGTGCTATATTTTTTTCTTCGCTATAAACAAAAAAAAGACAATTTTGAAAAAAATATATATTTTTTTTTACTTTCTGCTATAAAACATATACATTAAAAAAATTTTTAAAAAATCAAATTTGTTTATCAATTTAGGCCAATATGTATTCTGCTACATGTTTTTGGTAAAAAAAATCCCAATAAGCGTATATTGATTGGGTTTGCACAAAAGTCTACAAACTATGGGATATTTTTATGGAAGTTTTATTTGTTTATTTTTTTACTAGTAATGGCGACGATCAGCAACGATCGGGACACTAACTGACACTTTGGACACTATTTGGGGACCAGTGACACTAATACAGTGATCAGTGCTAAATTATATGCACTGTCACTGTACTAATCACACAGCCAGGGAAGGGGTTAACATCAGGGGCGATCAAAGGGTTAAATGTGTGCCTAGCTAGTGATTTAGTAAATTGTAGGAGGTGCTTGTACTAGGGGAAGGCATACATCTGTGTCTCTGCTTCTCAGGAATACAGGATCCATGCCTACCCCACTGACAGAATGACAATCTGCCTTGTTTACATAGGCAGACTGCCGTTCTACCCGTGTAACGAACAATTGGCGGGTGCCGGCGGACATCAAGTCCGTGGTACCTGCTAATCGGCTTCCCCTGTGAATAATCACAGAGGGAGCGGGGGGCGCCAGTGGCGCACCTGCGTGCCCCCAACCCGGTAGTGCTGGATCACGTACTCCGATTAGTGAGATCCATCCTCTCTATTTGTCTTGTTAACCATTATTATTTACAGTGAACTTAAAAGAAAATCCCACATTTTTGGGTCCGAAAGCAGAGCCAGGTAAGCCGGGTCATACACTGGCAGGATGGATCAGATGCAGATGACCAGGCAGGAACGTTGTCTGGGTACAAACCAGGTCAGGAGCCATTCAGTGGAAGAGAAGCCAAAGGAGCAGATGGAAGTGGAGGTCAAGGCCGTTTTGCCGGTGGTATCCCAGCGCTGCCCCATTGATTTCAATGGGGAGCAGCGGTGGAGGAGCGGTAAACACACTGCTCCTTCACCGCTCCAAAGAAGCTGCTGAGAGGACTTTTCCTGACGACCTGCCAGCGCACCGCTCCGGTGTGAAAGCCCTCAGGCTTTCACACTGGAGACAATGCTGCAGCTGTTTGAGGGCGGATTGCAGGCGCTATTTTTAACGCTATAGCAAAACACCATCGGTGTGAAAGGGGTCTAGGTGACACTTTTTGGGGACCAGTGACACCAATACAATGATCAGTGCTAAAAACAAAATGCACTGATTAGTGTATAAATGACACTGGCCAGGAAGCGGTTAACTACAGGGGCGATCAAAGGGTTAAATGTGTTCCCTCAGTGTGTTTCTAAATGTGTGGGGGAAGTGCCGGCAGGAAGGCTTCATATTCCCATCGCACACGTTCCTGGATAAGCTCTCAAAGTTTGGGTGCTGCAGTAACAACCAGCTGGATACTGGTTCAAGTCACAAAGTAGATATTTGCCAGCACACCATGGATAAACCAAAAGTGGTGTCCAAGCGGATTGTTTATTGCATGATCACAACACAAGGAGAGTGCAACGGTTCGGAGTCAAGCAGGACCCCTTCATCAGGCATGTGATGCCACATGCCTGATGAAGCAAAACTTTTGATAAGTGACTCATACTGATAACAGAGGAATGAAGCACCAGAAAGAAACGACACTTAGAGCTTTGGAGAGAGATAAGTAAACACTGCAGATATGTGCTTAGTTCAAATTTCATGACTGGGGTTTACAACCACTTTAAGGCCAGCAGAGGCTGCATATGGTCCATGCTTCAACCTCTCCAACCCCCCCACTTTATTGGGAACTCTGGTGTAAGGTAAACTCTGATGGTGACTCTGATGTAAGGGGGGATACTGATTGGGACCCTTATGAAAGAGGGGACTCTGCTATGGACCCCGACATAGGGGAGGAATCTGATGTAAGGGGGAACTTTGATGGCCATTTTGACCTGCAAATATTGTATATCATGCAATGTGGCCCTCATAGTGAAAAGTTTGGAGACTCCTGCTTTAAAGCATAATGTGGTTTTAAATTAGCATTTGATAAAGAAATAAAATTAGCATCCCTCCATATTTGTCAGCTAGGTAGTGAGCTTGCTTCTGTTTGTTAATATTAGATAAGGGTGAACGATTTGCCAGCGTATGGACAGCAATGTATTCATTGTTAGATCTGTAAGAAAAATCTAAGTTCTCTCAACAAATTTAATTTCCTTTTCCAATAAAAACTTCCCCGGAAGGCTCATAATGTTTCATTTAAGTGTCAGGTTTGTGCCAGTTTTAGGCCGGTAACAAACTCTTTTATAAACTTGCTGACCCATGTTTACCGAGGCTCGCTTGGATTTGCAGCTGGGCATCGTCCAGCAGTGCCCAGCACATGCAGTGGCTCTGTTCCTGCTGGCTCAAAGACTAACCACCTGCTGCAAAATGAACCGAATAGGAACATGTGTAATTGGAAGAGATTAGAACAGGCAGCGAGAACTCACGATAGAACAAAAACAATTAAACAGGAATTCTTGGACAGAAGATAACTTGAAGTCATCTTGGGACAAGCTGTGCACGTTGGCCCTTTGAAATTGTCTTCATGGTAGCAAGAAGGACATGTTGTACCTTGTGAGAAGGCTTCAGAGTAATAACAGAAAAACAGAGGCAGAGCCATCCCAGGCTACTGACACTCTGCCCATCTGGATCATTTTTGTGTTTATACGGTTGTTTAGTTTATTTCAAAAGATAAGTGCTGTTTTTATCTGAAATCCAGGAATTTGCTAATTAAATCCAGTTCTCTCAGTGTATCAGTATATCGCTAAATATAAAAATCACCCTACACCGTACTGTGAATAAATTACATATAAAATTAAATTTGAAATAAACAAATTTAACATATAACCGTATATCTTAAATAATACCAAATCACTGCTGTCACAATATACTAATAACCCAAATGATCCCATCCAAAAGGCTAACTGTCGGATCATGGTGCAGCCAGATTACTAGCCTTTTGGGTGGGATGTATTAACCACTTAAAGGACAGAGCCTCTTTCTGAGATTTGGTGTTTACAAGTTAAAAACAGTTTTTTTTTTATAGAAAATGACTTAGAACCCCCAAACATTATAATTTTTTTTTCTAACACCCTAGAGAATAAAATGGCGGTCGTTGCAATACTTTCTGTCACACCATATTTGCGCAGCGGTCTTACAAGTGCACTTTTTTTGGAAAAAATACGGCAGTAAAGTTAGCCCAATTTTTTTTTATATTGCGAAAGATAATGTTACGCCCAGTAAATTGATACCCAACATGTCATGCTTCAAAATTGCGCCCGTTCGTGGAATGGCGACAAACTTTTACCCTTAAAAATCTCCATAGGCGACGTTTAAAAAATTCTACAGGTTGCATGTTTCAAGTTACAGAGGAGGTCTAGGGCTAGAATTATTGCTCTCACTCTACCGATCGCGGCGATACCTCACATGTGTGGTTTGAACACCGTTTTCATAGGCGGGCACTACTCACGTATGAGTTTGCTTCTGCACGCGAGCTCGTCGGGACGGGTGCATTTAAAATGTTAACATTTTTTAAATTATTTATTTTACCTTTTATTTTTTATTTTTACACTGTTTTTTTTTTTTTTTTAATTTTCACTTTTATACTTATTACAAGGAATCCCTTGTAATAGAAAAAAGCATGACAGGACCTCTTAAATATGAGATCTGGGGTCAAAAAGACCTCAGATCTCATAGTTAGACTAAAATGCAATAAAAAAAAAAATTGTAGTTTAAAAAAAATTATTTAAAAAAAATAGCCCTTTAAGAGCTGTGGGCGGAAGTAACGTTTCAACGACGCTTCCGCCCAGCAATTGTATGGAGACGGGTGGGGGCCATCTTCCCCTCACTCATCTCCATACCCAGCTACTGACAGGACGCGATTGCCTCCGCCTCTGCCGATGGCTCCGGTAGTGGCGGAGGGCACCGGATCGCGGCGGAAGGGGGGGCCCTCTCCCGCCACCGATAAAAGTGATCTTGCGGCAAATCCGCTGCAGAGACCACTTTTATCTTGTAGCGGACCGCCCGCTGAAGACGGGGATACTGGGGTTATGGCAGCTAGCTGCTGCCATAACAACGATATTCTCCTTCAAACAGCCGACAGCAGGCTGTTTTTTATATCTCATCTGGGGAGCCATACTGGAATATGTTTGAAGTCTCAGGACCGGGTGATATACAGTGATCTGCTATTTGCATTAAGTGCCGCATGCCGATCTTATTTAACCACTTCAATACCGGGCACTTTCCCCCCTTCCTGCCCAGGACAATTTTTAGCTTGCAGCGCTGTTGCACTTTGAATGACAATTGTGCGGTCAAGCAACACTGTACCCAAATTATAGTTTTATCATTTTCTTCCCACAAATAGAACTTTCTTTTGGTGGTATTTGATCACCTCTGCGGTTTTTAATTTTTGCGCTATAAACGAAAAAAGACCGTCAATTAAAAAAAAAAACTGATGGGCACTGATAGGCAGCACTGACGGCACTGATAGGCGGCACTGATGGGCACTGATAAGTGGCACAGGACAGGCAGCACTGATGAGGAGCTACTGACAGTGATTGGCACTTTGATGGGGCACTGACAGGCATTACTGATGGGGCACTGATTGGCACTTTTTTTGGCACTGATTGGCACTGTTGTGGGCACTGATAGCCATTTATTATGGGGCCAGGCTGGCAGGTGTTGGGCACTGATTGACACCTTTTGATGGGGCTGTGCTGATAATCAATGTGCTGATTATCAGCACAGACCCCCCCCTCTGACAGGGAGAGCCATTGATCGGCTCTTCCTGTCAGCGTGAAACGAGGAAAGCCGTTTACCGGCACTACCTGGTTCACGCGATGATCAGCTGTGATTGGACACCGTTGATCATGTGGTAAGAAGCCTCTCTCAGTGGCTTCAAACCATGATTGGAGTTGCGGTGTGTCAGACTGACACACAACACCTCTGATCCCCGTGCTGCGCGCCCCCGTGGGCGCGCGCCTGCTGTGAGATCCTGATCAGGTCATATGACATCCGGTCAGGATATCCCAACCACTTTGCAGACGTCATTCTGCTATATGGTGGGCAGCAAGTGGTTAAAGCCTAGTACACACTGCTAGTTTTTTTCCTTCAACCCAGCAAGCTGAAGGAAAAAACCTGACAGCTTAGGTTGGAGCCGCTGTACTAACAAACCAATGTTAGTACAGCAATGTCCCCTGCTGTTGTATTGTGCTCTGACAGAACTATCTGGTCAGCGCGCTCAGCCAATGGCTGAGCGCGCTAATCAGGAGCCATCAGCAGACCTTTTTCGGTCATGCCCCTTCGACAAAAGCAGGCCAAACGACCGGCTTCTGTTGGACCGGCTGTCGTACACACAGGCCGAGTATCAGCCAGTTTCTATTGAATCGGCCGATGCCACCCGACATGATTCGGCCTGTGTGTACGGGGATTTAGAGAGGCATGGATGTTTTGTGAATTGCAGTCTGTTGGGGAGTGGTGTGAGCACTTGGTGGAACACATTTGAAGATTTGTTTGGTTTTTCACTGAAGTTATGAAAAATTCTATATTAAACAAACTAACTTATACTTTACACACACAGCACTGGATGTTGTATATTACTGGACTATTTGGAGCATATCTGTAATTTTTTATGTTCGCAGCACTACATTTGTTTAATTTCAATGTTTATTAGTAAATATAAACTGAATATGCCTGGGTTTGGTTCTCAAAAAAAGTATTGAGAATCTTGCACGAAATTTGAAGGTAGCAAACCCCCTTGTGGTGTGGAGGAGGACGGGGGAATCTTGTTATTCAATTCAGACTATTTGTAGGGCTACTAAGCACACTTTTTTCAAACAAAAGGCAGAGGATGCCAGGCATTGCCATTGTGGATATGCCAAAATAAATAATATATATATATCTCCTTCAACTCAGAAAAGCTCTCCCTAGCACAGGGGTGGCCCATCTATTAAGGGTGCACGGGCACCACCCCCTCTGTCACGCCACCCCCCTATATGTATCATGGATAGATTCATGCATTGCATGAATCTATCCATGGCCGCTGTAGCCCCCCCATTCAGGCGTCCAGCCCCCTTTCGGATGCCGGGCGCCTGAATTACAGCTGCGGGGGTGTTTTTTTTAAGCACCTGAATAGAGCCATAGGCTCTAATAGGCTTCAAAACAGGTGGAGTCGGAGTGCAGAGCATTGCGCTCGGAGCCAGCCCAGAGTGTTGCTTTGGAAAAAATGTGTTTTTGTTTCATTTAGATTCGTTCTAAAATCTAGTTATTTCATTTAGTTAAAGCAGGGTTCCACCCAAATTTTGAACATTATCTCTATGTATTCTCTTCCTTGCCTAGATGCTGACATGCTGTGTAAAAAAATTTAAATCGCCGTAATTACCTTTTTTTTCTAATCTTCTTTGCACTTCCTGGTTTTCCTCCCATGGGAGTAGGCGTGTTTCTAGCCTCTCCCAGACCTCCCACAGTCCCCTGGGAGCTAGTCTCAGGCTTCCCAGCATGCATTGTGCAACAGCGTCATCACAACATCTCGGTGAATGCTGGGAGCACAGCATTCACCGCATCCAGGAAATACATGCTTGTGGGCTTCAAATGCCCACAATGAAGATGGAAACCGCCTTCAGTGAATTTTATAAGTTATTCTTTACAACGAAATCGGACACAGGCGGACTTATTACACAGAACATGTGAGTAGATAATCATGAGAAGAAAAGTTTGTGAATGAACTCCAAAAAAAAAAAAACGATAGATAGGTGGACCCCGCTTTAAACTCAGTTGATTCCTTCAATTCGTATTCAGAAATTCCTATTTGGAATTCGTTTTGTCTTTTTTCGAATATACCGTTTTTTTTCAATTCGAATTGTTCAAATTGATAAATTTTGAATCGGTCGACTCAAATTTTTTTTTTTCGATTTGAATGTGGCGAAGTGAACAAACAAAAGACAGATCTTCATCAAATGATTACAATGACTCTTTAACTCCCTGGCAGTCTGATTATGTCTGATTTTTGAATGTCAAAGCGGTACATTGTTTTGCATGGAAATTTGTTGTTTTATATTGTAGGCCTGTAATTCTTAGGAATAACTCACTTAAATCTGTCCAAACAAGAGTCTAGTAGACATCCCAGGTCTGATAAAGTTTGAAACACGAAACCATAAATTATAATATAATAAATAACTATAAATAATTACAAAAAAATAATAATATAATAGTAACAATAAATTGTATTCAATAATGTAATCAAATCAAAAACACTGAAATCTGTCCAAACAAGGGTCCAACCAAGGGCCTAAAACTGCTTTTGACCTAGATGGTAAAGGTGCAGGCAGGGTACAGGACAAAGCACTAGGGAGTTGGGAGTTGAAATTATTTGATACAGTAATGTAATCCAAACAGATTACAATGTATTGTGTGTGTTATTTTTTTTTACGTTTTTGAATTTGCCGCCGGTTCCACCCCCGTGGGTTGCGACGCTAGCAGGGAACGGAACCCAGAACACAGAGGCATTGTGCGGAGGATCCGGCGTAGGATATAGCGGGAGGACATTGCGGGATCCTAGGGAAAAGGATACTGCGGTGTAATCCCGAGTGTGGCTCGGGGTTACTGCTTTTGGTACTAAAAATTAACCTAGAGCCACACTCGAGATCACCGCCAGGGAGGTTAAATGACTTTTGGCTTAACAAAAACAGCATTATTTCAAAATGGTACTCTAATAACATACACAGTCTTTACATTTCAGAAATATGGAATTCGATATAAAATTTGATTCGAATTTCAATTTTCATTTTGTAAATTCTGATGATATAGTTTCGTTTTTTGGAGCATTTGGTAAACTTTGTTTGTACTGTAATTCGGGTATTCGAATATATCTGAACTCCGAATAATGCAAAATTTGTCTGAATATTAATTTGGAACGAAACGAACCTCACATGCCTAAAGCTGCGTACACATGAGCGGAATGTACGACAGAAAAAGTCAGAGGGAAGCTTTTCATCGTCTATTCCAATCGTGTGTAGGCCTCATCTGACTTTTATTTTTTGAAACTTCTGACGGACCTAGAAATGGAACATGTTCTAAATATTTCCGACGGAACCAATTCCTATCGGGAAAACCGCTCATCGGTATGCTGTTCTGACGGACCAAAAACGATGCATGCTCTGAAGCAAATACAACACGGAAGCTATTGGCTACTGGCTATTGAACTTCCTTTTTCTAGTCCCGTCGTAAGTGTTGTACGTCACCGCGTTCAGGACGGTCGGACTTTGGTCGGACTTTGGTTTGACCGTGTGTAGGCAAGACCCCTTGAATGGAATTCCGTCGGAGTACCGTCAGAGAAACCTTCGAAGTTTATTCCGACGGCAAAACCGGTCGTGTGTACAGGGCATAACTCTCAAAACATTCAAAAATCATTTAAAAGTAGTTCAAGATTTTGTTTGCTTTTAACATTCAATTTTGAAATAAATGGATTTTACCGAACTGAAAATGAACAATAATTTGACCCTGCTAATGATTAGAAAAATGACCTAATGTTCTTACAAAGAAACTCTACAAACATATAGCCAGCATTACAGTGGCTTCAAACTCTGAAACACCAAATCTTATCTCCTCCACTCCTCAAAAAAGACCAGACGACCTCTATCAATTTGGAGACAAATGACTATAACAGTCCTTTATTTGAAGTACAACAAACAGAATGAAATACAAAATGTGAAAAACACATTACATACAGTACATAACAGAACAAAATATTTGTATAACTGATCCTAACAGGTCTAAGATCTTTAAAGGCAGATATACTGTACAATCACAACAACCTGGCTGTATCTGGCACACTGTGAAAATCTAGTTTGGGTGGGAGACAGCGCTGGACTGGTGCTGTTGGAGACATTATGTGAGGGGTATAGAGGGAATTACCTCCAATGGGTTGTGCCCCAGATGTAGATGGTAAGTAATAAACTCCTTTGTGGTCTAGGGCCTCTACCTTTCAGATAACAACAATGAGGCCACTACCGCAGGGAACACTAAGATAAATGAAGAGGAGCACTTGGTGTCCAGAAAAACACACTTGATGATTTATTATTGTTTTTAATTGAAGGTAAATTTTAATCAGCAATTCTGCAATATGTTGGCGTATTGTGGAGCCACCTCTACTCCACAACATTCTGCCATGCTGCAGAACAACTTTTTGAATTTATTTAACCCTCTAAGCCGAACCATTTTCCAAGAAATACAGCCCCGAAGAAGGGGGAGGCAGTTCCCCCAAACCATGTTGGCTCTAGCTGTATTCTTTTATCTTCGATAAACGATTACAATAAATTATCAAGTGAGCTGCTTTCTGGACACTGGGTGCTCATTTACCAACGTGTACCTTGTGAAAGGCCTCCAGGTGCTACTACACTGCCCCAGGAATAATTAACTACCTTCGGTGTACAGAACTCTTTCAGGTTGTCATATTGCATTGCATTTTACAGAAAATACAGCAAGACTGAGAAGAAAAGGTTATTTCCAATAACAATAAATTACAACAGTGCTTGTGTAGCAACTGTATGTACTATTTTTAATTGCAATATTTTTGCTTCATGAAAGTGGAGATACCAGTGGCGGCCCAACCATACGGGGCCCCCCTAATCCATGCGCCTGGCCCCTAATCTACATGCAGGGCGCCGGAAGCATGGATTACAATGGGGTTTTCTTTTTTTTTTTTGAAGCACATGATTAGAGCCTGAGGCTCTAATTGGCTTTAAAAAGGGTGGGCTTGGGACACAGAGCACTGCACCCTGAGCCCACCCAGCTGTGTGACAATAGAAAATAATATTCGCTATTGTCTTTCTGATTCTCCTCCCAGCCAATCAGGAAGCAGCTCCTGAGATCCGATTGGCCAGGGAGTCTTAGGACTCCCAATCATGTCTCAGGACACACTGGCCAATCGTGTCTAAGGACACATTTCCTGTTCAGCCTGGAGGAGAACAGAGAGTAGAATAGCCTGACTCTTCATTCCCCCTGCCCCCTATGTTAAGGTTAGTCTCCGCTGCCGACTTCTCATCCGTCTCAATGCCCGGTGGGGTAATTGGTCTGCTTGCGGCGATCGTTGCCTTCCCGTCCCTCCGGTGGGTGGTGGGGGTGGGGGCAATGGATGGCATTAGTCTGACACCCCCCGAAATATTTAGCACCAGCCACCACTGGAAGTTACCCTTTAAAGCAGAACTCCAGGCATGAAAATTTGTATTTTAAATATATTCCTCAATAACCACAAAGAATATACCTCCAGTTTTTGTGCACTAAATTCCTCTGCATGGACATCATCCCTGTGCAGCACATTGCCACTACCACTACAGAGACCAGAGAGGTAAGAAGGACTGAGCAAGTCCACCTACTATAGGCTGACTGTCAATAACTAGAGGAAGGGGCAGATACAAGACCAGTCACCCTACAGAAAGATATAGAGCAGCAGTGACCAGCCTTTACTACAGGAAGCTCCTGCACAGAGGCACAGGTTCACAATGGATTACTGCAGAGATGTACTATTGTAGTTAGACAGCATTTTCTTATGCTGGAGCTCAGCTTCAAAGACAACCTTGCCCTTTAAAATAGAAATCCAGCCTAAACCTTACTACTCTTATAAATGCCCCCCACCTCTTTCCTAACACCTATGTTGACTAACCTATGTAAAAAGGTTGCATATACTTACCTATTTTAAGCTCACTTTGGTCACATGATTTAGGCCCCCCTGTGTCAGTCAACAGCAGCTGCAGGGGAGAGGAGGAAGCACTAACAATGCCTGGGACATGGCAGCTTATGCATGACGCCATCATTCTAGGCTTTACCAGCTGTTGTTGGAAGGTTTTCTTCTCTCCCCTGCAGCCCCCTTTGGCTGACACAGGGAATTACATGACTGGACTGGAATGGGTTGAAAATAGGTAAGTATACACATTTTGTTTTTGCACAGGTTAGTCTGCATGGGTGTTAGGAGAGGAGAGGGAACATTTTTAAGACTGGCTAGGATTAGGCTGGAATTCTACTTTAACTAGGTAAAATATCCAAATAAAATACATATTATATTCCGTTCTATAATTTGATGGTTTAATTCTGTAAATGAAGCATCTATGAATTATTTGTGTCTTCTGTCAAGGCGTAAGTGATAATATAGGTTTCCAGTAATGACAGCAGAACATATGAAGCAGAATAGAATATGCTTTCAGGTGTATGGGAAACGTAAGCAGAGGAACTGCACAGAAATGGCAATAACAGGCCTTTTGTATAACTTCATTGTTGCAGAATTGAGTAGGTGGGGATCGGCCTATTAACCCGAGGCAAGAAATGGCAGAGAATCAAAGATTGCATTGTTCTTTTGTGAGAGTTAGACAGCTTCTAAATTGTGGATGGCTCCAGGTCAGGATAGACAAGCAAAGACAGTTGCATCTTCAGGCTCCTCTTTGGTTTGTTATAATTTAGAAGATGCTGTCTAGTAAGATTTAAAGGACATCTCCAGGCAAATGTAAAAACGTCTCTTAATTAGTCCATATATTTTTTCTGATAAAGATGCTAAAAAAAATGTAATCTGTTTCTGGAATTCAGAGTTACAGTTCTTGCTAATGTAGTACCCTCTAGTGTGCTAGGTTGTTAGTGTAGCTGTTAGTGTAGGGATATTTAAGTTCAGCTCAGGGCTAAGCCTGAGCTATGAATTTGGGTCAGGGTTCAGTGACTCAGACCCCTTTCACACTGGGGCGGTTTGCAGGCGTTATTGCACTAAAAATACCGCCTGCAAACCGCCCCTAAAAAGCCTCCGCTGTTTGTTCAGTGTGAAAGCCCGAGGGCTTTCACACTGAAGCGGTGCGCTGGCAGGACGGTGAAAAAAGTCCTGCAAACCGCTTCTTTGGAGCGGTGAAGGAGCGGTGTATTCACCGCTCATAAACCGCTCCTGCCCATTGAAATCAATGGGACAGCGCGGCTATACCGCGACAATACCGCGGCTATAGCCGCGCTGTACGAGTGATTTTAACCCTTTTTCGGCCGCCAGCGGCCGAATACAGCTGCAAGAACGACGGTACAGCAGCGCTAAAAATAGCGCTGTTGTACCGCCAACGCCCCCACCGCCCCAGTTTGAAAGGGGCCTCAGGGAGGCTGGATGACTCATCCTAGCAGCCTCTCTGGTGACCCCCCTGTTTTCTGGAGAATGTTCTAGACATAGTGGCTGGAAGCTAGGAGGAGCTGCTTGGAATATTTATAAGGACATCAGCCAATCCCCAGTGAAGGGTTGGCAGGGGGGCAGGCCACCTCATAAATAGGCATGAGTCATGCCAGCAAGGGGCAGTTGGGTGGAGATGGAGTGCTGAGGAGGCTGTCGGTGGCCCTTGTCTGGGGTGGGGGGTGACCTCGGGTGCTGGAGGGACCCTACCATAACTACCGGAGGAAGCCCTGCCTGGAGACATGGGAGCAAGGAGAGAGGACAGCAAGTGCATGTCTGGGAGATCTCCTGAGAGTCAGCTGGGTGGGCTGGTGAGTGTCAGTCTGGAGGACTGTGGGGAGAAGTTAGCCTGGAGGGCTGGTGAAAGGAGCATCTGCAGCCAGGTGTCTTTGTAGGCTGCTGTAAGTGGGTGTGTATTTGCAGGCTGCTGCAAATGGAAGTGTTTGTACAATGCTGTAGGTGGAAGAGTCTGTACAATGCTGTAAGTGAGAATGTCTGTACAATGCTATCAATGGGAGTGTCTGTACAGGCTGCTGCAAGTGGAAGAGTTTGTACAATGCTGTAAGTGGAAGTGTCAGTACAATGCTGTAAGTGGGAGTGTTTGTACAGACTGCTGTAGATGGAAGTGTCTGTACAATACTAAATTTATGAAGAAATTAGGTTTTATTATATGTTTTATAACAAAGTAGAAAACATTTCTTTTTTTTTTTTTAATTTTTGGTATTTTTTTTATTTATATAATAAAAAATAAAAAACCCAGTAGTGCTCAAATACCACCAAAAGAAAGCTCTATTCCTGTGAAAAAAAATTATATACATTTCATTTGGGTACAGTCTTGCATGACTGTGCAATTGCTAGTTAAAGTAGCGCAGTGCTGAATAGAAAAAAAATGCTCTGGTCATGAAAGGGGTAAAAACCTCAAACTCAAGTGGTTAAACAGTGTTTTTTCTTGTTAATGTCAGTTTTGCTGTAGTAGAAAGTATAGATCATACAGATGCGTCACTTCACAGGCAAATGAAGGTCACCCCCCAGACATGTTATTTAAAGGATATGTTGACCTGTAGGTTACACCCATATTTAGCAGGCAAGGGATCCTCTCCCCACACCCCTTGTCACAATGTAAAAACAGTGCTTCTGTGTAGAGCTCTGCCCACATAGCTGTGTCATTCATTTGAAACATATTTGTGAATGAATGAACTACAAGTAATACTTCATATTCCCATCGCACATGTTCCTGGATAAGCTCTCAAAGTTTGGGTGCTGCAGCAACAACCAGCTGGATACTGGTTCAAGACACAAAGTAGCGTCCAAACGGATTATTTATTGCTTGATCACAACACAAGAAGCGTGTAACGTTTCGGAGTAATGCAGGACCCCTTCGTCAGAACCCCATCTTCCAACACGGCAGACGGCTTTTAGTTCTCAATGAACTGTGAGGGTGCTGGTGAGCGCTCTCATGGCTCATTGACACTTCCTGCAATTCAATAACTGTCTGCCCGAATGGGAGTTATGCACAGACAGCTGTACTGAGAGTCTGTAGGAGCCTTACATTGCACCTGCAATATGCTGGTTGCGGGGGCTATTCTCTGCAGGCTCCTAAGAAAAAAAAAATGTGTTTTTTTAACCTGCTAAAATGTGCATTTACTTTTTATTTTTTAAGTGAACTTAGTCTTTAACCACTTCCGGACCGCCAAACGCCTATATACATCCTTATTTTGAGGACGGATAACATTGTTATGGCAGCAGCTAGCTGCCATAACCCCAGCATGCTCGTGTTCGGCCGGCGGTCCACTACAAGATAAAAGTGGTCTCTGTGGTAGAGTTACCGCAATATCACTTTTATCGGGAGAGGACCCCTCCTTTCCGACGCTCTGCGGTGCCCTCCGCCGCTTACTGGAGCTATCAGCAGTGGGGGAGGGGATCCGGTCCTCTCTGTGGCTGAGCATGGAGACAAGTGAGGGGAAGATGGCCTCCACCCGTCTCCACAACGTCAAAACATCACTTCCGCCCATAGCTCTTAAAGGGCCATTTTTTAAAAATCATTTTTTTAAATGCCAATTTTTTTTTATTGCATTTTAGTCTAAATATGAGATCTGAGGTCTTTTTGACCCCAGATCTAATATTTAAGAGGTCCTGTCATGTCTTTTTTCTATTACAAGGGATGTTTACATTCCTTGAAATAGGAATAAAAGCAACACAATACAAAAATAAAAATAAAAGGTAAAATAAATAAAACTCATTTGTTCAGGGAAGCCTATCCCTCACCCATCTAACAACCCCATCAAGTCATTCCCCGCATCTATTATTTTTTGTAACACCACCCCCTCTCTTTAGAATGTCAGCTCTACTGTAATTGTGCTGTCCCCCCCTCTACATTGTAAAACACTGCGTAAACTGTTGGCGCTATATAAATCATGTATAATAATGATAATAATAATAATATTTTTATGTAAACTTTTTTCTTTTTCACTTCCATGTAACTCTACGTGTTAGACATTTTAGATTCATGTGAATGTATATTCTAGGTCTATATAAACGTGATGGCTACAGCATGTTTACACTCAAGATGATGTCTCCTTAGATGAAACGCGTCGGAACGACCCTGCTGATGCCATTGCGTTAAAGTTTCAGTCTTCTTACAAGCGCTTTTTTATCTACTCAAATGTGAGTGTTCCTCAAATTTTAAATACATTTCCTTGTTATGTGGATTCACACTATGTGTAATTTTTATTATATTTATCGTTACAACATGTGAGCCCATGAAAAGGATTTTACCTGCCTGCCTCTGAGTGTTCCTCCTGGTTGTGAGTTTCCTGAAGGACAGTGTGAACATCATCTTCCTGTGACAACATCCCCAGATGTGGATGTCCCTGTGTATTGGTGCGTTGTCACCACAAGTCTTCAGGACTCATTAGGCGTATGCCTTGCTGAGTCCATTAGCTCTGGTAAGCCTCTCTCATGTTGGTGGTGGATTCTCCCATTATCTTCTCTTCACATTTGCTTTCCTATTGATGTCTGGAAGTTGATATTCATCTACCTGGATCGACATCACACTTTAGTCTCTTATTTGTGGACTATTTTCACTTATTCACTATCACAGTGTGGACTTTAGTTTATATATTCATTGATGTTTATCCATGTTTAGAATGCTTAACATTAATTATCTGTGTACGGTCCTATTCAATATGACCGTTCTTATTTAGTGTTGCACATTTATATATAATTTTGTCACTTGCGATTGTCATTTGTTGTTCTGGCTACTGTCTTGTATTTAGGTGACAGCGCGGTATTGCTTATTTTATCACATTATTGTTTTTTAAACATTTGGCTCTCATTGACTTCAGTGGGGTTCAGAATTGGCACCCTCACTTCAGTAACATCCAGGTACATTCGGGTGATCACTAGTCCCTGTTAACATGGGAACAAGGTACCTCGCCAGGAAGAGGGAGGATTTGTTGCCCCCTTAGCAAGGTACCCTCCCAAAGTTGAGGGCATGGTGGGTATGGTTTAGAAGGGAAGGGGGGGGGTTCAGAATTGGCACTTACACTTCAATAACGTCCAGGTACATTCGGCTCATCACTGGTCCCTATCAACACGAAAACAAGGTGCCTCACCAGGAAGAGGGAGTATTTGTTGCCCCCCCTCCCAAAGTTGAGAGCATGCATCCTGGTCTGGTTCAGAAAAATGGGGTTCATGCACGCTAGCATAACTTTGAAGTGTATCTTGAACAAAAATATTTTTCTAGTTATAGAAATAACAGTTTTTTGTTTCTGTTTTTATTTAGTTTGCCCTATTAGGGAGATCTCCCCCTTATGGTGACCTCAAAGGAAATGAAGCAATCTCCCCAATGGGGACGTACACGGCACTAAAAACCCAGCAGAAGGTTTTTGTCTCTTACCTATTTTGTTCAAAACTAAAAGAAAAGTTTTGCTCATGTTCTACTGTAAGAATGGGAGGAGAAGCTAATTAAATATAGTTAAGCTCAATATGTTATAAATATCACAATTTTTTTTTAGTCGCATAATTAGTATAGTAGCATGGGCCAACAGAATCAGACTGTCTCTACCTGGAGGCCAAATGCACACATTGCACATAGATAGATATTCTCACTTTTAACAAGAGATGACAAAGTAACTTATCTAGATGGTTAAGAATTTGTTTTACTGCAACTGCTATTTAAGGTTGGAGCAGCAGAGTTTTACAACTTAACTTTTTACAACTTATGCATTAAGGTGAAAAAACTTTTGGCAGTGACCGGCTCCCCAGCCCACGCCCCCCCGCCCCCGTTTTACTTACCTGGGCCCTGGAATTCACTCGGCGGAGACGCCCTGTCTTTCTCTGCATGGGGTCCCAGCTCTTGAGTGGATAGACTGATAGCAGCGCAGCCATTGGCTCCCACTGCTGTCAATCAAATCCAATGATGCGGGCGCTGGGGGCGGGGCCGAGTCCGGCATTCGTGTCTATGGACGCAAATGCTGGACTTGGGAGCGCGCCCACAAGGTGACCCCCCAGGGGAGCGCTTCTCCTAGGGGGTTATCTGATGTGGGGAAGAGCCGCGAGAGCCGCCAAGGGACCCCAGAAGTCGAGGATCTGGGCCACTCTGTGCAAAACGAGCTGCACAGTGGAGGTAAGTATGATATGTTTGTTATTTAAAAAAAACAAAACAAAAAAAAAAAACGAGCCTTTACAATCACTTTAAAGTTTTAGGTGCTCAGGAACGTACAAGACTCTGCTTTTCTGTTCTCATTTTTTTACATTTAGTTTCAACCTTATCACTTGAGTAACTTGTGTTTATTTAATTCTGTTTACTCTTTATTTTGGGATTCTGTCTGTGTTCTCATTTACCTTCAGTCTGAGAATTCTTTGTTCTACCTATATTTAGCAGTTTGCTGGGACATTCCAAACCGTAAACAATTTTAGATGAACTGTCACAAAAGACCCTAAAAGGATATATTTGGTACACGTTCTTGGAAAACGGAAATCTCAGGTGTTCACAGGTGAGACATTTTTAGCCAGTGGTGAAATGTTATTGCTTTGTTTGGCAATGAATGCCAGGCAATAATTAACTTCTAAATCATGTATGGAATACAAGGAAAAGAGATTAACAGAATTGAGTCAAAAGAGCACAGCAGAAGAAATGGACATAGGGTCTCCCATATCAACCAATCTGTTGATTGCCTTAAAGTGAACTTTAGGATGCTTTGCCCATGAACACAATATAATGTAATATTTCATGTAATGTGACCTCAGTTGGGACGGCTTTCCGGATCCTTCAACCTTGACGGCTCTTGAAGCTGGCCATGTTTTGTGTGTGGTGTGTTTTTTTGGAAAGGGTCAGGGACTTTTTTTTCCTGTAGCAGGGTGCGTTTTTGGTTCCATGAACTTCAATAGAAACGCAGCCGAAACACTTAAAAAACACACATGAAAGAAAACGCATAGTGCACCAGGAAAACACATCAACCACAACCTGCATAGGTGTGTGTACTGGCAAACACAATATTTCTGTGGCTATTATGTAAATTGCCTCTAGATGGCGCATGTGTGCTTACTTGTTCATTTATTTCCCCATCATGCATTATTACATGCTAGCTTCCTGTTTCTTCTTCTTGCTGAACTGGAAGGAGAACAGTGCTTTCTATCTAAGTTTTAAAGTGATTACAAGGGTTTTTTTTTTTTTTAAATAACAAACATGTCATACTTACCTCCACTGTGCAGCTCGTTTTGCACAGAGTGGCCCCACACCTGCTCTTTTAGCAGTATAGTCAGTGTTTATTTGGCGCTCCAGATGGAGTAATCCTTAGGGGTATAGTCTGGCTGTAATAGCTGGATGGTAATGTATCCATAGAAAGGGGTATTAAGGGTTAAAAAGGAAGGCAGCCATCCTTCAGAGCGTGTCCAGAACTCTGCAAGACATGACTTTAATAGGATAAGATTAAAAACACTTACAAGATGATAGAACAGGGATGTGCAATTAGTGGACCTCCAGCTGTTGCAGAACTACAAGTCCCTTGAGGCATAGCAAGACTCTGACAGCCACAAGCATGACACCCAGAGGCAGAGGCATGATGGGACTTGTAGTTTTGCAGCAGCTGGAGGTCCGTTATTGCATATCCCTGTGATAGAAGATGCATGCTCGTCAAAGTAAAGTGCAGTCCTGGCATTCCACATGGCTCTGTGGGTCACACCACTGTTCTGGATAGCTGGGAAGGATTGTGCAGCTGGCGGGAATGGATCACCAGGAACAAAGGAACCAAGCAGCTCCACACAGACCAGCATGGACCGTGGAACAGGAAGTGATGTCACCGGCATCTGATTGGACCTAGGCAGGGCTGGAATCTTGTCAATCAGGGCTCGGAGCTGACTGCTCCTTCTATCAACCTGCTCTTCCCCCTGCGGCTCTCGCGGCTCCTCCCCCACATCTGATAACCCCTTTGGAAAAGCGCTTCCCCGAGGGGGTTTCCTTGCGGGCACGCTCCCGAGTCCAGCATTTGCATTTATAGACACAGAATGCCGAACTCGGCCCCGCCACCCGTGTCATTGGATTTGATTGACAGCAGCGGGAGCCAATGGCTGCGCTGCTATCAATCTATCCAATCAAGAGCCGGGAGCCCATGGAGAAGGAGCCAGCACGTCCCCACCGATTGAATGAAGGGGTTCAGATAAGTAAAACGGGGGGGCTGGGGGGCTGGTGACTGCCAGGTGTTTTTTCACCTTAATGCATAGGACGCATTAAGGTGAAACAACACAAACCTTTACAACCCCTTTAAAGTGTTTTTTTTCTTTGTGTGTAAAGTAAGTCATCTACCAAGGATCTTCAAGAATCTTCAAGATACAAACCCCCTCTCATAGCTCACAAGCAGGCAAAAGTGGTTTATAGATTTATTTCTGTCTAGTTATTAGTCTCGAGTCATGTGTGTTTTAAATGTAATTCACTGTATGTCTGATGATTTGTCCTTCATATATGTTCTATTTATTCAGTTCTACGTTGTTGATGTAAGTGTCGGTGTAAGAACTTGATATGTACATTAAACACCAGTGAGACAAGAACCTCAGGCTTCTCATTGTGAGGGGAATAGGTATTAACCACTTAAGGACCGAGCCTCTTTCTGAGATTTGTTAAAAACATTTTTTTTTTTTGCTAGAAAATGACTTAGAACCCCCAAACATTATACATTTTTTTTCTAACACCCTAGAGAATAAAATGGCGGTTGTTGCAATACTTTCTGTCACACCCTATTAGCGTAGCGGTCTTACAAGCGCACTTTTTTTGGAAAAAATACACCCTTTTGAATTAAAAAATAAGACAACGGTAAAGTTAGGTCAGTTTTTTTTATATTGTGAAAGATAATGTTACGCTGAGTAAATTGATACCCAACATGTCACGCTTCAAAATTGCGCCCGCTCGTGGAATGGCGACATGTTTTGAGTTACAGAGGAGGTCTAGAGCTAGGATTATTGCTCTCACGCCACTGATCGCGGCAATACCTCACATGTGTGGTTTGAACACCGTTCTCATATGCGGGCGCTACTTACGTATGCGTTCGCTTCTGCACGCGAGCTCGTTGGGACGGGGCGCGTTTGCAATTTTTTTTTCTTTTTTTTTTACCTTTTATTTTTTATTTTTACACTGCTTTTTTTTTTTTTTAAATGTGTCACTTTTTTTCCTATTACAAGGAATGGACCTCTTAACCACTTCAGCCACGGACCATTTGGCTGGCCAAAGACCAGAGCACTTTTTTGCGATTTGGCACTGCGTCGCTTTAAGTGACAATTACGCAGTCGTGCGACGCGGCTCCCAAACAAAATTGACATCCTTTTTTTTCCCACAAATAGAGCTTTCTTTTGGTGGTATTTGATCACCTCTGCGGTTTTTATTTTTTGCGCTATAAACAAAAAAAAGTGACAATTTTGAAAAAAACGCATTATTTTTTACTTTTTGCTATAACAAATATCCCCAAAAAATATATAAAAAAAACATTTTTTTTCCTCAGTTTAGGCCGATACATATTCTTCTACATATTTTTGGTAAAAAAAAATTGCAATAAGCGTTTATTGCTTGGTTTGCGCAAAAGTTATAGCATCTACAAAATAGGGGATAGTTTTATGGAATTTTTATTGATAATTTTTATTTTTTACTAGTAATGGCAGCAATCAGCGATTTTTATCATGACTGCGACATTATGGCAGACACATCAGACAATTTTGACACATTTTTGGGACCATTGACATTAATACAGCGATCAATGCTAAAAAATTGCATTTATTACTGTAAAAATGTCACTGGCAGGGAAGGGGTTAACCACTAGGTGGAGCTGTAGGGGTTAAGTGTGTCCTAGGGAGTGATTCTAACTGTGGGGGGGGAGGGGCTGTGCGTGACACAACACTGATCACCTCTCCCGATTACAGAGAGCAGAGATCAGTGTCATTAGGCAGAACGGGGAGATGCTTGTTTACATTAGCATCTCCCCGTTCTTCCTCACCGTGAGACGGTCGCGGGTATCCCCGCAATCATGGTCACGGAGCGCCCGCAAGCCGCCTCTTAAAGGACCACGTACAGGTACGTTAAGTAGTATATCTGCGTGAGGTGGTCGGGAAGCAGTTAAATATAAGATCTGAGATCAAAAAGACCTCAGATCTCATATTTACACTAAAATGCAATAAAGGAAAAAAAAAAAAAAAATTGTCATTAAAATAATGAAAAAAAAATGGTCCTTTGGGTGGAAGTGACGTTTTGATGTTGCTTCCGCCCTGCAATGATATGGAGACGGGTGGGGGCCATCTTCCCCTCACTCATCTCCATGTCAGACCACAAGAAGGATCCGATCGCCTCCGCCGCTGCCAATGGCTCCGGTAAGCGGCGGAGGGCACCGGATCGTGGTGGGGGGGCCCTCTCCCGCCGCCGATAAAAGTTGTCTTGCGGTGAATCTGCCGCAGAGACTGCTTTTATCTGAAAGCAGACCGCTCATTGAAGAAGAGGATACTGGGGTTATTGCAGCTAGCTGCTGCCATAACAACGATATCCCTCTTCAAACAGCCGACATATAACGACGACGGGCGGTCTCGAAGTGGTTAAAAAAAAAAAACTACTGCAGCCACCACATCTAATGACTGGTAAGCTGCAAAATGTTACATTTTTGTGTTTGAGTTTAACACTGCTTTAATGTTCAATCATCTCTTAAACAATGACTGCAGACTGTATTACGTAAAAACTGGTAATGAGTGTTCTGCTGTACTATACTTTGTTGATGTATGCATTTTAATTACCATCAAAATGGTTAAGAAAAAGTTGGACTAAAAAAAAAAAAATTAAAATAAGGGGATTTTGAAGCAAAAGGGCAATGCTAAATTAAATCTTCTAAAATGCCACAAGATGTACTTATTAAAAATTGACTGAGCACCTCTGATCTATGGTATTCTTGCATGTTTTTACACAAGAATATTATTGAGAAACACATTGAAGTTGATTTGCTAAAGGCAAATATACAGTCTATTGTCAAAAGTATTGTGACACCTGCCTTTACACGCACATGAACTTTAATGGCATCCCAGTCTTAGTCTGTAGGGTTCAATATTGAGTTGGCCCACTCTTTGCAGCTATAACAGCTTCAACTCTTCTGGGAAGGCTGTCCACAAGGTTTAGGAGTGTGTCTATGGGAATGTTTGACCATTCTTCCAGAAGTACATTTGTGAGGTCAGGCACTGATGTGGACGAGAAGGCCTGGCTCTCGGTCTCCGCTCTAATTCATCCCAAAGGTGTTCTGTTGGGTTGAGGTCAGGACCCTGTGCAGGCCAGTCAAGTTCCTCCACCCCAAACTTGCTTATCCATGTCTTTATGGACCTTGCTTTGTACACTGGTCCAAATCATTTGGTGGAGGGGGGATTATGGTGTGGGGTTGTTTTTCAGGGGTTGGGCTTGGCCAATTAGTTCAAGTGAAGGGAACTCTTAAGGTGCCAACATACCAAGACATTTTGGACAATTTTATGCTCCCAACTTTGTGGGAACAGTTTGGGGATGACTTCTTTCATGTGCGTGTAAAGGCAGACGTCCCAATACTTTTGGTAAAATAGTGATATTTCAATAAATGAAGTAAAAAAACTGTTGCTGATAAAAATTGCTTTGCTTCTGACTTAGAATTAAAGAATAAATTAAAGCAAAAAATGATCAGCACATCTCTGTAACATACAGTGTGTACATTTCACTGTGCTTTATCCTCTTAAAAACCTTGCAAGTACAGAAAATTACCCTTTGACTTTCCAGAAATGCACTCTAATGCCGCGTACACACGATCGGACTTCTCGTCGGAAAAAGATATGGCGGCTTTTCCGACAGGATTCTGCTCAAGCTTGCCTTGCATACACACGGTCGCGCAAAATTTCGCTGAACTTACGACCGTCAAGAACGCAGTGATGTACAACACTACGACGAGACGAGAAAATGACGTTCAATGCTTCCGAGCATCCGTCAAATTGTTTGGGATTTTGCGCGTCGGAATTGCCACAGACAATCGCATTTCAGATTGGAACTTTTTCCGACCGAAAAATTAAGAACATGCTCTCAATCTTTTGCTGGCTGGAATTCGGCCAACAAAAGTCTGATGGAGCATACACACGGTCGCATTTTCTCTCATCGGTCTTTTGCGGGCCGAAATTCCGATCATGTGTACGTGGCATTAGGCTAAATAACACACAGCTTTTTTTTGTGGAATGAGTCATGGAGGAACTTTACTGGTATGACCTCAAGCCAATAGAACACCTTTGGGATCATTTAGAGCGGAGACTGTGAGCCAGGCCTTCTTGTCCACATCAGTACCTGAGCTCACAAATGCGCTTCTGGAAGAATGGTCAAACATTCCCATAGACACACTCCTAAACCTTGTGGACAGCATTCCCAGAAGAGTTGAAGCTGTTACAGCTGCAAAGGGTGGGCCAACTCAATACTGAACTCTACGGACTAAGACTGGGATGTCATTAAAGTTCATGTGCGTGTAAAGAAATACTTTTAGTAATATAGTGTACATTGAATACTAAAGGCACCAGATACTAAAATATGCATATTATTTAAATGGAGCTGGGTTGACTGGTGCACTACAGTGGGCCCAGGATGAAACAGACAGATTAAACTACAGGTCAAGGTTCCATTTGTACAGTTATTCGGCTTTGAAACCATCCCTAAATGTCCATTCCAAATTGCTTCACATGAGCTTCATTTTCTAGATTGGTTTGCATAAATCTACAAGTAAATAGAGGACATCTTTACTGTACATGCTTCTGTACACTGGGATAAGCACTAGTGATATCCTGTGTCTATCCAGACGTAGGTGTAATGAGCTGCAGGGTGTTGGGACCACTGTGGTTGTACACCTAGGGAAAGGTCTGAATTCACAGAGAACATAGAACACATTGTAGACAGATTAAAAAACACCTCTGATACATTCTACACGGTTTGCTAATGTATGGAATTATATGGGCGTTAAATGGCCACTAATTTACACTTGTTAGAACTGGCCACTAATGAGGCATGACCGGCAATGTGATTAACTCCAAGCGGATTCACGCAAGATTAATTTGTGTTAGAAATGTGCGTCTAAGCAATTTGGCAGCCATTCTGCAGAGACAGCAAGTTAAGAATGTTTATTAAAATATTTTATCAGGGATGTGTAATATTATACAAGTATCACCCCTATATGCACTGCATAAAGTGTGTATGAAAATCAATTATTCTAGGCAAGGACAATCTATCTATCTATCTATCTATCTATCTATCTATCTATCTATCTATCTATCTATCTATCTATCTATCTATCTATCTATCTATCTATCTATCTATTTATCCTTCCATACACCATCCATCTATTTTTCTATTTATTTACCATCTTTCATAATTTATTGTTCACTTGTGATTGTATTATAAGGATATCCTGTTAGAAGCCATATAGAAATATGGAAGCTGCAACTGTTCACTTAAAGTATAACTAAAGGCAAAAATTTTTTTAGTTTTGGACAAAGTGGAGAGTGATTACAACACCAATTCATCCTTTCTATTTGTTCAGTTTACCATTATCATCAACAGTGAAAGTAAGAGAAAATCACAAATTTTGGGTTGACCCCAGAACAATATTAGAGGGGAAATCTTTTGATGGGGACACTAGTGCTGGTAAACTCAGGTGCCTCGATGGGCTTCCTTAACCACTTCAAATCCGGACACGTTCACCCCAATTTTCACTCAGTATTTTTTTTACTCAGCCCTGAACACTGAACCCAAATGAAATTTGTATCATTTTTTTTAAAATAGGTAAACTGGTATAGCTTTCTTTTGGTGGTATTTAATAACCACTGGGTTTTAAATAAACTTTCTTCATAAATTAGGCCAAAAATGTATTCTGCTACATTTTTTTTAGTAAAAATAACCCAAAACAGTGTATATTTTTTATAGTCTATGTTAAAGTTCTATAGTCTACAAACTAGTGATCAGGACACCGGTATCGCATATGGCGGTGATCAGAATGCTGGTATTGCATATGGAGATGATCAGGATGCTGGTATGACGTGGTGGTTATCAGGATGCTGGTATGGTGTATGGAGGTGATCAGGGTGCTAGTATGGCGAGTGACAGTGATCAGGATGCTGGTATGACGTGGTGGTGATCAGGATGCTGGTATGATGTGGTGGTGATCAGGATGCTGGTATGATGTGGTGGTGATCAGGATGCTGGTATGACGTGGTGGTGATCAGGATGCTGGTATGACGTGGTGGTGATCAGGATGCTGGTATGGCATATGGAGATGATCAGGATGCTGGTATGACGTGGTGGTGATCAGGATGCTGGTATGACATGGTGGTGATCAGGATGCTGGTATGGCATATGGAGATGATCAGGATGCTGGTATGACGTGGTGGTGATCAGGATGCTGGTATGACGTGGTGGTGATCAGGATGCTGGTATGATGTGGTGGTGATCAGGATGCTGGTATGACGTGGTGGTGATCAGGATGCTGGTATGACGTGGTGGTGATCAGGATGCTGGTATGGCATATGGAGATGATCAGGATGCTGGTATGACGTGGTGGTGATCAGGATGCTGGTATGACATGGTGGTGATCAGGATGCTGGTATGGCATATGGAGATGATCAGGATGCTGGTATGACGTGGTGGTGATCAGGATGCTGGTATGACATGGTGGTGATCAGGATGCTGGTATGGCATATGGAGATGATCAGGATGCTGGTATGACGTGGTGGTGATCAGGATGCTGGTATGACATGGTGGTGATCAGGATGCTGGTATGGCATATGGAGATGATCAGGATGCTGGTATGACGTGGTGGTGATCAGGATGCTGGTATGATGTGGTGGTGATCAGGATGCTGGTATGGCATATGGAGATGATCAGGATGCTGGTATGACGTGGTGGTGATCAGGATGCTGGTATGATGTGGTGGTGATCAGGATGCTGGTATGACGTGGAGGTGATCAGGATGCTGGTATGACATGGTGGTGATCAGGATGCTGGTATGGCATATGGAGATGATCAGGATGCTGGTATGACGTGGTGGTGATCAGGATGCTGGTATGACATGGTGGTGATCAGGATGCTGGTATGGCATATGGAGATGATCAGGATGCTGGTATGACGTGGTGGTGATCAGGATGCTGGTATGATGTGGTGGTGATCAGGATGCTGGTAAGGTGAGTGGCAGTGATCGGGGAACTGATATGGCATATGGCGGTGATCAGGGCACCTGTGTGAGAGCAGAGAGAACCAATGTTTTCTTTCGGTTTCCAGTGAGTACTATGTGATTGCTGTGATTGGACACAGCAATCACATGGTACAAGACCATATGATCACCTACACACAGCAGTAATGTGATCCACTAAGTCCAGGGGGGACATATGGATCACTGGGTTTCCAGGTGTGTGCTCTGTGATCCAGGCAGGAGCCACAGATGCAGGCTGATGTACAGGTACGTTAAACTGCATTGACACTGCTTCCTGTCCGTTGTTTATAGGCTGTGGGAGGATGAGAAGTGGTTAATTTGCAGGGATTTCCTCTCACTTCCTGTTTTGGCTATGAGACAGGAAGTGAAGGGAAATCTCCCCAATGGGACACAGATAGTAAAAAAAAAAAAAAAAAACACTGACAGGAGGTTATAACCCTCCCTTACTCTATGCAAAATCAAAAAATATAAAAATAAAGTTTTGCCTATAGTTCTATTTAAAAGTAGAAGCTCTGGGGCTGTTATATTGCTTCATGCCTCTCTATATAAGGTGAACCTGTGAGTTTCCCTTATCTTGTGAGGCTGTCCATAGACAAGGCAACCCTAGATGTCTGCATCCTTTTCTTCAGAGAGCCTGGGTATCCCCAACCTGAACCTTATTATGCGAGCCTCAGCCATATCTATGGTTGATATTTGGAATCAGGCCAAAAAATATTTGATGTCTATGTAAATTTTAGAGCTTAACCCATTCAACCCTTTGCCCTTTGGTCCCTCCACCATGTTAAAAAAAAAAAATGAAAACACACTACTCACCCTGTCTAGCACTGAACTTAGCATCCACCTTCACCACTGGTTTGCTAGTCCTCTATCTATGTTCGGTAAAGCCATGACTGTCAATCACACATTCCTGCGGATGCTATTCGTAACAGTGGAATACTGCAAAGCGCGTTGTAACATAGGAATTCCATTCTTTACAGAATTGAGGACCACCCCCCACCAGCACTGGAAAGGGCAAAGAAGGACCCTGACTCATCAGATGACCACATTGATGGGACGAGGCATTAGGGTACGTATGCTCAGAATTCTTTTAAATTAGGTGCAGGGAAGGGAAGGATGAGGAAGGTGGGGGCATGGGGATTAAATATGGAGTTTGCCTTAAAATCTTTATTATGTGTTTCTTCATATTACACATCACATTATAAACCCCGCTGATTTTCAATAATCTAGTGTTTGTATTTAAAGAGTTTCACTTTTAAATGCATATATAATAATTTATAGATAGTATATCACAGCATTATCAAAGTGATTATAGCCAAAGGGCATTTCACAGCATTGAAGAGACTCTGCAGGGTCATATGTTGCACTTCTTCATTTGCTGAATGTGAACACCTCTGAAATAAAGCTGAACTTGATGTCAGTTCATGGCCAGTAAGCTTGCGAACTCAATGTTATGTTAATTAAGACCTTTAACACCGTGCGAGTCTTCTGCCATTCTCTTGAGTCGTCCACGGCCAACTTTAAATCTCAGATCGGCCAATTCTGTTATGATAAAAAGTGAAATATTTTGCTTCTATCTAGGATTGGTTCAACGTGTAAGTATTTTTAATTGCCAAGGGATGCACATTTAGATTCTGAGTATAACTTCATTAACATTTTGAAGTACAAACTATTACGGCTGAAATGTCATTGTGATGTTGTTGCTAGGCAACTTACCTGATACACATTTATCTGAAGTATATCTTTATCTACCTCTGTTTTACTAAAGAAACACTAACCTGAAACACCATCTGTTTAAAGGGAACCTATCTCATGGTTACTTTCTTTAAAGTGGGGGTCCACCTATCGATCGTTTTTTTTTTTGAGTTCATTCACAAACTTTTCTTCTCAGCATTACATACTCACATATTGTGTGTAATATGTCCGCCTGTGTCAGATTTCGTCAGAAAGAATAACTTATATTATTCACTGCAGGCGGTTTCCATCTTCATTGTGGGCATTTGAAGCCCACAAGCATTTATTTCCTGGATGTGGTGAATGCTGTGCTCCCAGCATTCACCGCTCGTTCCCGCACATGCTCAGTGGCATCCTGGGAAGCCTGAGACTAGCTCCCAGGAGTCTGGGAGAGGCTAGAAACACGCCTACTCCCACGGGAGGAGAACCAGGAAGTGCAAAGAAGAATAGAAAAATAAAAGGTAATTACGGCGATTTCATTTTTTTTAAACGGCATGTCAGCATCTAGGCAAGGAAGAGAATACATACAGATATTGTTCAAAATTTGGGTGGAACCCCGCTTTAAGTAGGTAAAGATTCCAAGGGTCAGATCAAGGCCAACTACCTAACATTGTTTTAGGGTAAACTCTGGCCAAACAGATATATAGATATAGATATATATCTATATAATGTGCTGGAAAAACAAGTCCAATCCATGGAGGGCCCCCCTTGCAACGTACAAGACTTAAAGGATCTGCAACTGACGGCTTGGTACCAGATACCAAAGCATACCTTTAGAGGTCTAGTGGAGTCCATACCTCAAAGGGTTATGGTGGGACAAAGAAAGAGCTCCGGGTAATTCCCACACACACTAGTCAAGTGCCAGCCCAGCTCGCATACTGTGCATCAAGAAGCAAAGATTCTGGACAGCTGCACTTCCAAAAATTCTCTTATTTGAAGCTTCATGTGGTTAACAGCATACTTGCCAATAGTCCTGAATTTCCCGGGACATTCACGAATTCTGGAGCCTCGTCCCAATTTTATTATTTCCCGCGATTTGTCCCGAATTTCGGAGCTTGTCCCGGAGGATGCATTGCCGCAGCCTCGGTATCCTCCCCCCTTGCCTCATTTTGTCCGCCTTGTCCTCTATTGGACAAGGAGGACACCTGCTCCTTCTGCCTGCCTTGAGTTGCCAAGTATGGCAAGCAGGGGCGTGGCTACTTCGCAGTCGGAGCACATGGATGGATGGGGGAGGAGGTGCGCACCGCTGTGTCATGCTGACTGCTGCTGTGTCAGTGTCAGGACTCTCACTTGGAGGAGGAAGTTTGCCTCCTCCTGTTTACACAGCACCAAGGAGGAGAACGTGAAAGGTGAGCCCGAGGCTGGGACCACCAGGGAACAGCCGGCGCCACGTGGGGGGAGCTATTGTGTCACTCGGTAAGTCAAAGTGCTCCCAGCTTCTGTTTGAGGGGGGAAAAATAAATTCTCCCTCCCCTCCGCTGCAATGTCTGATGTAAGGGGGGACTCCGCTGCAATGTCTGATGTAAGGGGGGACTCCGCTGCAATGTCTGATGTAAGGGGGGACTCCGCTGCAATGTCTGATGTAAGGGGGGACTCCGCTGCAATGTCTGATGTAAGGGGGGACACCGCTGCAATGTCTGATGTAAGGGAGGACTCCGCTGGGGACACCTGATGTAAGGGAGGACTCCGCTGGGGACACCTGATGGCATCTGGTGGCAGGCGACGTGGCAGGTGACACGCTCAGGGTTCCCACTGATTCTGCATTATGGTGAGTTAAATAATTTCATTTTATATTACAATGTAATAATAGAAATAATGCACTTCAATCATCCTGACATGCCCACGCCCACTATTTCGTGTAAACCACGCCCATTTTTGCCGCGGCGCGCTGAGCGCGCCGCACTTGTAATTTTTGGCTGAACCACGCCTACAAATGAATGCCCCGCCCCCTAATTATTGTACGGCTCCGCCTACAGCCAAAAAAGTGTCGCACATTTTTTTTTTGCAATGTTGGCAACTATGTAACAGGTGGAGCAGGGGACAAAGAGCCAGATGTGTTTTGCGCAAATGTTAGCGCTTAGTCATTACCTCCCACCCATTGATGGGAGGTCATAATGTTATGGCTGATCGGTGTGTGTATTATATATATATATATACACACACACACACACTCGCCGACCACTTAATTAGGTATACCTGTTTGGTAACACAAATTGCTAATCAGCCAATCACATGGCAGCAACTCAATGCATTTAGGCATCTAGACTTGGTGAAGACGACGAGCTGAAGTACAAACCGAGCTTCAGCATGGGGAAGAAAGGGGATTTAAGTGACTTTGTACATGGCATGGTTGTTGGTGCCAGACGGGGCTGGTCTGGGTATTTCAAAAACTGTTGATCTACTGGGATTTTCATGCACAACCATCTCTAGGGTTTACAGAGAATGGTCCAAAAAGGAGAAAATATCCAGTGAGTGGCAGTTGTGTGGAGGAAAATGCCTTGTTGTTGTCAGAGATCAGAGGAGAATGGGCAGACTGGTTTGAGATGATAGTAATGCAACAGTAACTCAAACAACTACTCGTTACAACCAAGGTATGTAGAATACCATCTCTGAATGCACAATACATCAAACTTTGAAGCAGATGGGCTACAGCAGCAGAAGACCACACCGGTTGCCACTCCTGTCAGCCAAGAACAGGAAACTGAGGCTACAATTAACACAGGCTCACTAAGATTGGACAATAGAAGATTGGAAAAACTTCACCTGGAAAAGCATCTCAGGTGCAACATTCAGATGGTAGGGTCAGAATTTGGCGTAAATAAAATGAAAGCATGGATCCATCCTGCCTTGTATCAATGGTTCAGGCTGGTGGTGGTGGTGTAAAGGTGTGGGGGATATTTTCTTGGTACATTTTGGGCCCCTTAGTATCAATTGAGCATTCTTTAAATGCCATGACGTACCTGAGTATTGTTGCTGACCATGTCCATCCCTTTATGACTACATTGTACCCATCTTCTGATGGCTCCTTCCAGCAGGATAATGCACCATGTCACAAAGCTCCAATCATCTCACCACTGGTGTTTTGAACATGACAATGAGGTCACTGTACTCCAATGGCCTCCAGTCACCAGATCTCAAACCAATAGACAACCTTTGAGATTTGGTGGAACAGGAAATTTATAACATGATGTGCAGCAGAGAAATCTGCAGCAACTGCGTGATGCAATCATGTCAATATAGACCAAAATCTCTGAGAAATTTTTCCAACACCTTGTTGAATCTATTCCACAAAGAATTAAGGCAGTTCTGAAGGCAAAAGGGGATCCAACCATGTACTAGCAAGGTATACCGAATAAAGTGGCTGGTGAGAATATATATATATATATATATATATATATATATATATACACACACACATACATACATACATACGTACATACACACACACACACCACAGTGACTTATCCCTTATCCCTCACCACATGGTCCCAGGTTTCGATGCCTAAAAAGGGATGGTGATGTGGTGTCTCTTTAGCTAAACCACAGTGCTCTTGGAATCCTTTATTTTGCATTAAAAGATTATTAGTAAAACACTGCATACATATAGTAAAAACAGATATAAAATGGGTATTAAAGCAATTTAGAAAACATTAAATTAAAAAAAAACCTAAAAATAACTGTGACCCAAAATCATTATAGTTTCTCTTTAACCAAGCCAGTGGACTATACATGAATACTTATATATACTACTATCAGACACCTGCTATGTAAAAATCAAAGTCAGATTCCAAGACCCTGAAACAACCCGCATTCTCTGGCTGATACTCTTTTAAAGAAACAGCATTTGACAGTGTGAATAATTAAACTAACAAGTAAGATCAGCTTTTAATGAATCTAAACGAACAAGACTAATTAAAGTGGCTATCCTTGCATATCCCATATTTCAGAATAGCTCCACAAGACTAAGCAAACATCAGCAAGACTGGAACTGCAGGACACGGAGTTGCTGATGTATGTGCATGTGTTTAATTTATGTCAAGTGCCACATTTTTGTGGTTACTTCAACAATGGTGCAGCCTTATGATAACAATTTTTAGAATGCTTAAAATTTTTGTTTCCACAAAGTATGCTGGCAATGATTCTCAACTGAGTGGAAAGAGCAAGGTATACTTTACAAACACGTATCAGTTCAATTTAGTATGGTTAAAGCATGTGCTAAAAGAATGCAGGATGGGATTTTGCCTAAGCAAATTATAGCATGCCTACCACAAGTCATAAAAAGCATTTCGGGGTGTAACACTTGTAACTGTACTCCATTCGAAATAATACATCTGAACTTTTTTTAAAGGGGAGCTCCTGCTTAAACCATGCTTTTTTTGAACCGTTCAAGAAAAAAAAAGTTAAATATAAAATTGGAAGAGGTTGTTCCTGGGGGCTGCCATATTTGCTCATTACATAATCTGCTTTGCAGAGTTACACAGTGGTTATATTTTACTACTTCTTCTCATAATGCAGGCATAGGAGGTGGCCAATTTGTTGCAAATAATTAACGTTGATATCTTTGAAAACTTCATAATATATATATATATATATATATATATATACACACACAGTGGGGACGGAAAGTATTCAGACCCTCTTAAATTTTTCACTCTTTGTTGCAGCCATTTGCTAAAATCATTTAGGTTCATTTTTTTTCCTCATTAATGTACACACAGCACCCCATATTGACAGAAAAACACAGAATTGTTGACATTTTTGCAGATTTATAAAAAAGAAAAACTGAAATATCACATGGTCCTAAGTATCCAGACCCTTTGCTGTGACACTCATATATTTAACTCAGGTGCTGTCCATTTCTTCTGATCATCCTTGAGATGGTTCTACGCCTTCATTTGAGTCCAGCTGTGTTTGATTATACTGATTGGACTTGATTAGGAAAGCCACACACCTGTCTATTTAACATCTTACAGCTCACAGTGCATGTCAGAGCAAATGAGAATCATGAGGTCAAAGGAACTGCCTGAAGAGCTCAGAGACAGAATTGTGGCAAGGCACAGATCTGGCCAAGGTTACAAAAACATTTTTGCTGCACTTAAGGTTCCTAAGAGCACGGTGGCCTCCATAATCCTTAAATGGAAGATGTTTGGGACGACCAGAACCCTTCCTAGAGCTGGCCATCCGGCCAAACTGAGCTATCGGGGGAGAAGAGCCTTGGTGAGAGAGGTAAAGAAGAACCCAAAGATCACTGTGGCTGAGCTCCAGAGATGCAGTCGGGAGATGGGAGAAAGTTGTAGAAAGTCAACCATCACTGCAGCCCTCCACCAGTTGGGGCTTTATGGCAGAGTGGCCCGACGGAAGCCTCTCCCCAGTGCAAGACACATGAAAGCCTGCATGGAGTTTGCTAAAAAACACCCGAAGGACTTCAAGATGGTGAGAAATAAGATTTTCTGGTCTGATGAGACCAAGATATAACTTTTTGGCCTTAATTCTAAGCGCTATGTGTGGAGAAAACCAGGCACTGCTCATCACCTGTCCAATAAAGTCCCAACAGTGAAGCATGGTGGTGGCAGCATCATGCTGTGGGGGTGTTTTTCAGCTGCAGGGACTGGTTGCAATCGAGGGAAAGATGAATGCGGCCAAGTACAGGGATAGCCTCGACGAAAACCTTCTCCAGAGTGCTCAGGACCTCAGACTGGGCCGAAGGTTTACCTTCATGACAATGACCCTAAGCACACAGCTAAAATAAGGAAGGAGTGGCTTCACAACAACTCCGTGACTGTTCTTGAATGGCCTAGCCAGAGCCCTGACTTAAACACAATTGAGCATCTCTGGAGAGACCTAAAAATGGCTGTCCACCAACGTTTACCATCCAACCTGACAGAACTGGAGAGGATCTGCAAGGAGGAATGGCAGAGGATCCCCAAATCCAGGTGTGAAAAACTTGTTGCATCTTTCCCAAAAAGACTCATGGCTGTATTAGATCAAAAGGGTGCTTCTACTAAATACTGAACAAAGGGTCTGAATACTTAGGACCATGTGATATTTCAGTTTTTCTTTTTTTAAAAATCTGCAAAAATGTCAACAATTCTGTGTTTTTCTGTCAATATGGGGTGCTGTGTGTACATTAATGAGGAAAAAAATGAACTTGACTTAACTAAATGATTTTAGCAAATTGCTGCAATATAACAAAGAGTGAAAAATGTAAGGGGGTCTGAATACTTTCCGTCCCCACTGTGTATATATACATATATATATATATATATATATATATATATATATATATATATATAATATATATATATATATTAAAAAAAAAATTGATGAGGAAGTATGTAAAAACTGTTAACTAGCTTGAAGGTTTTTTTTTTTGCATTTTCAAATGTGAAAGTGTCACAATTTGGATTTAGGATCATAGTCCAGTTGCTGGAAACAGTTGACAAGTTTGAGGTCAAGAGCAGGCCATGTTTGGTACATAAGTGGCAAAGAGTACCTGGTAGCCAGCCAGTATTCTGTATGGGAGTAGCGGCGTAGCAGCAAATCAACAACATATGAGATATTAGTATAAGCAAAATAATCTGGCAAATAGGAAGTGCAGAGACATGGCTAACAGCAGAACTTCACCCAAAAGGGAAAGTTCTGCTTTAAGTCCTCCTCCCCCCCTTCTCTGACACATTTGTCATGTCATTTTTTATTTTTTTGGGTGGGGCGGGGGGTACCTAGTTTTGACAGGTACCTGCTGCCACTTCTGCTCAGATTGCCTAGGCAGGAAGGTAGGAAGTTCACCCACCCTCTTCATTCGTAGCGTCCTACTGGTGCCTTGAAAAAGTATTTACACTGCTTGAAATTTTCCACATTTTGTCATGTTACAACCAAAATTGTATTTTATTGAGATTGTATATGATAGACCAATACGAAGTGGTACATGATTGTGAAGTGGAAGGAAAATGATAAATGGTTTTCAAAATTTTTTACAAATAAATATCTGAAAAGTGTGGCGTGCATTTGTATTCAGCCCCCTTTACTCTCATACCCCTAACTAATATCTAGTGGAACCAATTGCCTTCAGAAGTCACCTAATTAGTAAATTAGTAAATGTGTAATTTAATCTCAGTATAAATTCAGCTGTTCTGTGAAGCCCTCAGAGGTAGAGAACCTTAGTAAACAAACAGACTCATGAAGGCCAAGGAACACACCAGGCAGGTCAGGGATAAAGTTGTGGAGAAGTTTAAAGCAGGGTTAGGTTAGGTTGGAAAATCTGTCCACAGGACAACTATTAGATGTGCACTCCACACATCTGGCCTTTATGGAAGAGTGGCAATAAGAAAGCCATTGTTCAAAGAAAGCCATAAGAAGTCCCCATTTGCAGTTTGCGAGTAGCCATGTAGGAGCCACAGCAAACATGTAGAAGAAGGTGCTCTGGTCAGATGAGACCAAAATTTTACTTTTTGGCCTAAAAGCAAAACGCTATGTGTGATGGAAAACTAACACTGCACATCACCCTGAACACACCATCCCCACCGTGAAACATGGTGATGGCACCATCATGTTGTGGGGATGCTTTTCTTCAGCAGGGACAGGGAAGCTGGTCAGAGTTGATGGGAAGATGGATGGAGCCAAATACAGGGCAATCATAGAAGAAAACCTGTTAGATTCTGCAAAAGACTTGAGGTTCACCATTCGGCAGGACAACGGCCCTAAATATACAGCCAGAGCTACAATGGAATGGTTTAGATCAAAGTACAGTATATTCATGTGTATGGGCATAAATGTCACTCTCTAGATGTGCAAAGCTGGTAGAGACATCCCCAAAAAGACTTGCAGCTGTAATTGCAGAGAAAAGTGGTTCTACAAAGTATTGACTCAGGGGGGCTGAATACAAATGCAAGTCACACTTTTCAGATATTTATTTGTACAAAATCTTGAAAACAATTTATAATTTCCTTCCACTTCACAATTATGTGCCACTTTGTGTTGGTCTATCACATAAATTCCAATAAAATACATTTACGGTTTTGGTTGTAACATGACAAAATGTGAAATATTTCATAGGGTATGAATACTTTTTCAAGGCACTGTAGCTGTACACAGGACCCAGCTCAGACACACCTTATCTCCACCCTATATAAGTCATTATAGGAGGCTTCCCCTCTGACAGAAGAAACCCATTCTTATACGTGGAAATGGACTGAGGTGCTTCAACGCCCTATTCATCTACCTTGTTGGCACAAAATTTGGGATACAGCCGCTAAAACACCTCGATGTGTCACGCATAAAAAAAACATCTATAAGGTTTTGATGTATTGGTACAAAACCCCCACTGTCTTACATTCTTTTAATCCGGCAGTCCCGGAGGTATGTTGCAGATGTCCAGGTGATAGAGGAACGCTGGCTCACATTTTCAGATTTTGCCCTAAAATCCAGGGATTTTGGGCTTCAATCCAGAATGTTCCAGAGCTGGTTCTGGAGGTATCTTTACCACATGACCCCCTTCATTAAATATTGGGACTGCCATTAACGGGTATATTTAAAAGTTCTAAAAAACTTAGTGCTCACATATTGACAGCAGCTAGGGGATTGATCCCTCGTTACTGGAAATCTGCAGAGCTCTCACTCATTTTGGTTATAGCATGGGACGGTTCTACCTTTATATCTCCTCCTTTTTCTACCACTTATTCCTCGCAAACCTTAGTCAACCCTCCACCTTGTTAAAAGTGACAAAGTTTGTAGTAATATGGTACCGTCTAGGACCTGAAACCAAGTTTAACTCTATTATGTTATGTTTGTTTAAAGCCTATTGTGTAATAAAAGGTTGCGTCGGCCAGTTAACTCCACGTATGAGTGGTGTGGTTATTTTTCTAACGGGGAAGGTTACAGGAGGGTGGAGTTTGGGGAGTGTGGTTTGAAGTTTAGCTTAACAAGGTGAGCTCTGAACTACCCTGGTCAAGTATAACACTACCGAAATGTAGTGATATAATGCATTTTGGCACTGTTACACTGTAACAATTTTTGAATCGATTACATATTAACCACTTCACCCCTGGAAGGTTTACCCCCCTTCATGACCAGGCCATTTTTTGCGATACGGCACTGCATTATTTTAACTTTCAATTACGGGGTTGTGTGACGCTGTACCCAAATAAAATTGACGTCTTTTTCCCCCCACAAATAGAGCTTTTTTTTTTGGTGGCATTTGATCACCTCTGCAGTTTTTATTTTTTGCGCTATAAACAAAAAAAAAAGGACTGACAATTTTAAAAAATACATATATTTTTTTTACTTTCTGCTAAAAAACATATCCAATAAAAAAATGTAAAAAATCTAATTTCTTCATTAATTTAGGCCAATATGTATTCTGCTATATATTTTTGGAAAAAAAATCCTAAGAAGTGTATATTGATTGGTTTGTGGAAAAGTTATAGCGTCTACAAACTATGGTATATTTTTTTTGAATTTTTATTTATTTTTGCTAGTAATGGCGACGATCAACGACTTATAGCGGGACTGCGACATTGCGGCAGACAAATTGGACACTAACTGACACTTTTGACACTTTTTTAGAGAATCAGTGACACCAATACAGTGGTTGGTGCTAAAAATATGCAGTGTCACTATACTAATGACACAGGCTGGGAAGGGGTTAATATCCCAGGCGATCAGAGGGTTAAATGTGTGCTTAGGGAGTGCTTACTAACCATGGGGGAGGTGCTTGTACTGTGAGAAGGCAGAGATTGGTGTTCCTGCTTAGCAGAAACACAGGACCACTACCTCCTTTTCTCACAGAACAGCGATCTGCCTTGTTTACATCGGCAGATCATCGTTCTGCTTCTCCCACGATTGGCGGGTCCTGGCGGACATCCGCTGGTCCACCGGACCCACTGATTGGTTGTGATTGGACACAGCGGAAGCAGGTTGCGGGCATGTGCTCCCCAGGCCCAGAGCCACCTTGCCGCCGTATATATACAGTATACGGTCAGCAAGTGGTTAAATGCCCCATTTATAGACAAGATGCCACCTTTATTTTTTTACTATTCACATACCTTGTATGCCCTTATCCATAAAAATATCTCTGGTTTCAGCTGAATAGTAAATTGTTTGGCTGGATTTTAAAAGTGCCAAACATGATTACTTACTTTGCATACAGAAGTGCTGAATTTTTCCTTAATTGCCCAACAAAAAAATGTTGCAATTTTTTGATAAGGTACAAGAAAGAAAAACACTAACCTGGTCACATCATTAATTAATGAGTTACTTTAGAGATTTTATTTTTAATTCAGTGCATATCTGAATAAATCCTTTCCAACTGAAACATGAATAATGAGGTATTCGTTTAGACTGCCATATATACTGTATATAATTAAATTCGCTATCAACATATCTTTAATTAGGGGAGAAGTACACCTTTGATAGAGATTATAAAGATTTTCATTTTGGACCTGTAGAGAAAATAATACTTACCTAAAGGGCAATATAAACTGTAATACAATATAACCAATATCACCTGTAGAAAACGAATACTAATAATAATATTGATCGAATATACAACATCAAATCCAACCCGTTTTCCATTATATTCAAACGTTTGCTATGAAGAAATATACAGGTATACCGCATGAGGGGTAGTGAAAAAAGGGGGGAACAGATCAACCAAAACTAAAAGTGAGATAGCGTCATGCCATCTGATAATGACAAGGTAAGTGAAATGGTTTCCACTTTCCAAGTTACCAAATTGTAAAAATGCTGCAAACGCAGTAAATGTGCTTTTTGTGGTTATATGTACACATAGCTGGAAAAACTCCATGCTGCCCTATCATTTCACAGTTTATTTGTATTTTTTTACCATTCTTCCAGAAGTGGATTTGTGAGGCCAGGCACTGATGTTGGACTAGAAGGCCTGGCTTGCAGTCTCTGTTTAATTCATAACAAAGGTGTTCTATCAGGTTGAGGTCAGGACTCTGTGCAGGCCAGTCAAGTTCCTCCACCCCAAACTCGCTCATCTATGTCTTTAAGGACCTTGCTTTGTGCACTGGTGTGCAGTCATGTTGGAACAGGAAGGGGCCATCCCCAAACTGTTCCCACAAAGTTGGGAGCAAGAAATTGTCCAAAATGTCTTGGTATGCTGACACCTTAAGAGTTCCCATCACTGGAACTAAGGGACCAAACCCACCCCAAGAAAGACAACCCCACCCCATAATCACCCCTGCACCAAATGATTTGGACCAGTGCAAGCAGATACATTGTGTGCCACACATGTTAGATATCACTGCGAACATCAGAGTAAGAGCAAAATTTCTAAGCCTTCATTTATGGTTTACTTAAACTGATGAGCTACAAAGGCATTTTGGGTACTGTGCTTTTTCACTATGCTTAGAGTTTGAGGTCTGACATATTTAATATCTTTTTACTGGACCGTGTCTCTTGTTTTGTTTTTGGAAATTCTTAACTTAAGATTTTACAAGTACACCACAAGAATTGGGCAACCTAGCAGGACACAACACAGCCTTGCAGGAAGCCAGGTTACATTTGAGAGCCATACCGTAATGGTAACTTAAAGAGTGAGCCCTATAGGCACGAAACAACATTGGCATTGCAATTATATTATCTTGAGGGCCATCCAATTCTCACAACCAAAAACATTATTAAACACGTAGACCACAAGTATAGAGGACAAAGGCCCAAGAAAAAGAGAGGAAAAAAAAACTACCTTTAAAGTATAGAGGACAAAGGCACAAGAACAAGAGAAAAAAAAAACGTCCTTTTAATATGTACAAAAAAATGAGATTAAATAGTGTTTGTGTGCAATAAATTTAGTTTTAATGTTTTTATTCCTGAAAAAAAAAATATACAGAGTATATATATATATATATATATATATATATATATATATATATATATATATATATATATATATATATATATATATATATTAGGGCTAGTACTGATTAAAATTTTCGTGTTCAATTAATCGATTTTTTTTTAATCGATTAATCGACTAATTTCGATTATTATAACGCACATACAGATCCAACTACTTTTAGCTGATTTAGCACCGTTGTTATGGCAACAGCCAAAGCCGGAGATAGCGGGGCATGGCTAGGACGTCACACGTCATAAACTCAGCCTCACCGTGCCCATAATCGCAGCCTTCCTGTGCCCATAATGCAGTTTCGCCATACCCATAATCTCAGACTTACCGTGCCCATAAATCGCAGCCTCACCATTCCCATAATGCAGTCTCACCGTGCCCATTAATCGCAGCCTCACTGTGCCCATAATCGCAGCCTCACCATGCCCATAATGCTGTCTCACCGTGCCCATAATGCTGTCTCACTGTGCCTATAATGGCAGCCTCACCGTGCCCATAATGCAGTCTCACCGTGCCCATAATGCAGTCTCACCGTGCCCATAATCGCTGCCCCACCGTGCCTATAATCACAGCCTCACTGTGCCCATTATGCTGTCTCATCGTGCCCATAATGCTGCCTCACCGTGCCCATAATGCTGTCTCACTGTGCCCATAATTGCAGCCTCACCGTGCCCATAATGCTGTCTCACCGTGCCCATAATTGCAGCCTCGCCATGCCTATAATGGCAGCCTCACCGTGCCCATAATGCAGTCTCACCGTGCCCATAATCGCAGCCTCACTGTAGTCAGTGCCTGTGCCTGGATTACACGGTCTGCGGGCATCTCCCGCTGTGTGTCTCGGAGCTGAGTGTGAAAACTTTGGCCGCGCTGTTAGAAAAGTCCCGCCCTCCTCCTAGATCAGCTCGTGTGATAGACAGAACACTGCGTCTATCACACAAGCTGATCTAGGAGGAGGGCGGGACTTTTCTCACAGTGCGGCCAAAGTTTTCACACTCAGCTCCGAGACACACAGCGGGAGATGCCCGCAGACTGTGTATGACATATATTGGAGGAGGAGGAGGGAGCGGAGCATTTAATCTTTAATTTCCACAGACCTAATATATATATATATATATATATATATATATATATATATATATATATATATATATATATATATAATTATTATTATTTTTTTGCCTACAGCACCTGTAATTCCCTGGCCGTTTCCCATCCAGGTGCTAACCAGGTCAGGCCCCACTTAGCCTCCATGATCACACGAAAAACGGCTTATTCAAGGTGATGTGGCCACAGGCTGCAAATGTCGATTTGATAAATAGTTGGGCAAATATTGTGTGACAAAAAAATTCAATTATTTATTCTACAAAGCCTTTGTTTTCAGGAAATATGTAAGCTGAAAGCGTTTTCAGTCACTCTATAAGAAAAAAAATGCAGATTTTAGCATGTGTGCAAAAAATAAAACATTTTTCTACAGGGGAAATGGTTAATCTTTGGCGACCACAAAAGAGGGGTTGTTTATTGTACTGATTCATTGTTGTATTCTATACAAATTATAAATTATTATTCAATAAAGTTATCTAAAAAAAAGTTTCTGATAAAAAGTGTAAAACCCTAATAATTCAAATAATCATTAAAGCAGAATTAAACCCAAAAGGAAAAAGCAAACATTTATTATATTGCAGCAATTACCAATTCTTAGATGTGGTGGCTGCACTCATTTTGTTTTTTCTTCTATATTCATCTGGTGACCCAGCCAGCAAGTCTTTGGTTTTTCAGAAGCACAAGCTCTTCAGCAGAATGTATCAGTATACATGGATGAGACAAACCATTTACAATCAATTACAATGATCTGTCTTTATTTATTCTTATAAAGAATACCTTTACCCAACAGGAAAAAAATGGTTTGCTGTAACTGATTATAAAGTCTGAGTTGCAGTATGGTTTCAGTGTTTTAGCACATCTAAATCTGCTAGTACATTTAAAGTGTTACTAACCCCAGGACCCTGCATTCACTATATCTGGTCTCCCACAGTACACAGGACATGGAAATACAATTATTTTAGTAAACATAACCTGCTAAATACATTTTCTCATTAACAGTATATAGTAGTCTTGTGACTTCTATCAGTGTCTAGTTAAAGTTTGTAGGAGGAGTTTTCATTCTCCCTTGTCCTATGAGGCTGCAGGACCCCTGACCCTCTTTCTGGACAGTACTGATTGGCCCTGTGCTGATCACATGCACCCTCCCAGAAAAAAAAAGCAAGACACACCAACCTGAGCATGTGCAGCTTGTCCCCAAGGTTCTGTTCTATCAGCAGATAGATTGGGGAATGTGGAAGAAGGGTGATGATGATCAAACAGCCTTTTTACACAATCCAGAGGCTTAACCCCTTAGATTCCATAGTAAGTTTAACAAGCATGCCTTACTGCATATACAGACGGGTTTTACTGTTGTGGGTTTAGTAACACTTTAACACTCCCCTGTCCCCCAGACTGACACTGCTGCCCTTTGCTGTGCCTTCTGTGCTCCTTCATTCAGAGTGGCGTTTGTATAATACAGGAGGTTCACTGGCCAGATCACCAGGGAAAAATAGATGGAAAAAAACCAAAGAAAAGAAAATGTATGCAGCCATCATATCTAATGATTGGTATGCTGCATTATAATACATTCTTGGTTTGGGATTTAATACCGCTTTAAAAATAACAGCTTTGATAATTCGCAAAAGCATCTCAATGATGAGAACACAAAGAACAAAACCGTCATTCCATTCGCTGTTTATTTTCATTGCTATTTTACGCTTTATCATGTAAATGTTCCACTAATGTGTTCACTGTGTTGTTCCGGGGATATATTTATCACCATGTAATAACCTAATCAGTTGCGGTAAGATATGACTGAGCAATAGGTTGTGCATTTGAATATTTATCATTGTTGCCGGATTGTTTTGTTGCTCTAAAATGGAAAACTAATAATTGATATGTCTGCCAGTAAACAAATCCTATCAGAAAGATGAAAGTGCAACAGCTGTTTCCAATTTTTTTCTATTGTTATTAATTGTTTATTTCTTTTCTTAGAAGGCTGTGACATTTCCAGCATAGTTTCGAGCTTTTGATAACATTTTTGTTGGGTTAAATATGAAACATCAGAAGGATTAGTCATAAACAGCAGGAAATTTCAGCTCCATTCAGTCCGTATGGGCTGAGTTTGTCAGTAACTCAAACTTTTGTTTAGGTTCCAAAATATATACAAGTGAAAAACTTTCTGACAATTGATGTGTAGCGAAAGACACGACCAGACGCAAACTGGACCTCACTTCTTCACCGTATGTATTAAAGCCCAGCTCCAGCCAAAGGTGGACCAAATGGGTTTGGGGTGTGTTTTAACTTCTGGTTTGTGTCCCCATTGGAGAAATTTCCCTTTAATGTGTATCTATGGTCACATTTAAGGTGACCAAATTTCCAAACTGCCATTCGGGGACACCCCCTAGCATGCAGCGGTCTGTGACGTCACAAGGGGCCCCCATGTGCCAGCATGTGACGTCGCCAGGTGGCCCCGCCCTTTACTTATTTAAGAAATGTAACTCAGCTTACAATGCAGATGGCAGGTGGCCGTGCTCGAGAGCGGAGCGGGGTTTATATGCAACTTTAGTGCCTTAGATATAAAAAGCATTTGTTTAACCACTTTAGCCCCAGAAGGTTTACCCCCCTTCATGACCAGGCCATTTTTTGCGATACGGCACTGCGTCGCTTTAACTGACAATTGCGTGGTCATGCGACCCTGTACACACACAAAATTGATGTCCTTTTTTTTCCCACAAACAGAGCTTTTTTTTTGGTAGTTTTTAATCACCTATGTGGTTTTTATTTTTTTGCGCTATAAACAAATAAAGGGTGACAATTTTGAAAAAAAAAAAAAAACAATATTTTTTGCTTTCTGCTAAAATACATATTGAAAAAACTATATATACATAAAAAAATGTATTCATTAGTTTAGGCCAATATGTATTTGTCTACATATTTTTGGGCAAAAAATCGCAATAAGCGTATATTGATTGGTTTGCGCAAAAGTTATAGCCTCTACAAACTATGGGATAGATTTTGGGACTTTTAAATTTTTTATTGTTTTTACTGGTAATGGCGGCGACCTGTGATTTTTAGCGGGACTGCAAGATTGCAGCGGACAAATCTGACCCCAAGTGACACTTTTTGGGGACCAGTGTATTAAATTGATCGGTGCTAAAAAAATATGCACTGATCAATGTATAAATGACACTTGCAGGGAAGGGGTTAACAATAGGCGATCAAGGGGTTAACTGGGTGTGTTCTAACTGTGTGGGGGATGGGCTTACTGGGACAACACGGAGATCGCTGTTCCTGATCACTAGGAACAGCAGATCTCAGTGCTGTCCCCTGTCAGAACGGGGCCTTTTTTACATAGGCAGATCCCCGTCCTGCCTCTCTGTACTGTGATCGCGAGTGGCTGACGGACATTGAGTCCCGCGGTGCGTGGCCCCACACTACCACATGCACGGACCGACGTACAGGTACACCGGTTTGTGCCCCGAACCGCCTTGCCACAGTATATATGCAGAAGGCGTCAGCAAGTGGTTAATGTACATTAGACTAACATTGCAGTTCAAGGCAGTCACTTAGATTCAAAGAGTGTAATTGTTCTTTCAATGTTAGGCTAACATACATTAACCACTTGCTTACTGGGCACTTAAACCCCCCTCCTATCCAGACCAATTTTCAGCTTTCAGCGCTGACACACTTTGAATGACAATTGCGCGGTCATACAACACTGTACACAAATGAAATTTTTATAATTTTTTCCCCACAAATAGAGCTTTCTTTTGGTGGTATTTGATCACCTTTGTGGTTTTTATTTTTTGTTAAAAAAATTTAAAAATACAGAATTTAAAAAAAAAAAAATTTTTTAAATATTTTGTTATAAAATTTTTAAAAGGTAATTTTTCTCCTTTATTGATGAACGCTGATGAGGCAGCACTAATGGGCACCGATAGGTGACAGTGATGGGCACTGATGGGTGGCAATAATGGGCACTGATCGGTTACACTGATAAGCAGCACTGCTAGGAGGCACTGATTGGCACCCCTGGTGGGCATTGATAGGTGGCACTGGTGGGCACTGTGGGCACTGTCAGGTAGCAATGGCAGGTGGCACTGGTGGCACATATGAGGCAGAATTGCCTCTTTCTCTTCGGGACTGATGTCCCTTGCGGATAAGCCGGTCATTCGGACATTCGGCTGTAGCGCGGATGTCAAGCGGTTAAACAAATGCTCTTTATATCTAAGGCACTAAAGTTGCATATAAAAAGACATACTTTAGACTAAAAAAGGAATACAAATGATCTGAGGGAACTGGAGTAAAAATTGGAAAAAATGAAGCCTCAAGACGGATCTAAAATGAGCTTCCCCTACTTTATATGTACAAATCCATGCACAATGCAGTGAATGCACATGCCCAAAACTAAGTTCAGCCATAAAGATCTACTAGTACTTAAAGTGGTGTTCCACCCAAAAAAAAAAAAAAAAATACATGAATGTGCATAAAAAAAAAAAAATTTGGAAATTTTTTTTTTTTACTCACCTCTAAATGCTTATTGCTAGGTGGTCCCTCGTAGTCTGCCTCTTTCAGTGCCTGGGCTGGTGACATCACTTCCCCTTGGCACAGGAAGGGCTCAGCTCTGCTCCCTCCCTCTTGTCAATCATCTGGGACCCATTACAGGTCCCAGATGACTGAGTGGCCAATCACGGCGCGCGTGCACATGCGCAGTGGGTGCCCGGCTGTGAAGCCACAGCCCGGCGCCCACAGTTGCAATGCCGGCGCCGCCGAATGGAGGGGGAGACGAGCGGGGCTTCGATCCCCCGCATCGCTGGACCGTGGGACAGGTAAGTGTCCGATTATTAAAAGTCAGCAGCTGCAGTATTTGTAGCTACTGACTTTTAATTTTTTTTTTTTTTAATGGGAACTCCTCTTTAATGTAGCTGATGTCTGTAACACGCTGAGGAGGAGGACTGAGCACTGCATCGTTCAGTATTCTGTCTGGGAGTCGGGACGCTCGGGGCTCCCACGGCTGTAAGACATGCCGAACACCGGCGGCTAGGGGTAACCTCATTGGCAGGAGGCGGGAAAACAGGTCTTGCTATCGCTCATGGCTCCTCCTTTGTAAAAACGCCCAACTAGGAAGGGGAGGGGGGCTTTATCCACCTCTTGCTGACAGAGGCAAGGCACCGCGCACTGGGGTGACGTCACTGGCAATCGATGCATCGGCTGCATTGGCTGTGTCAGTTTCATTCCGGGACACTGTATTGTCCTGAAATGAAGGTGCCCGGGACAGACCTGCAAAATGCGGGACTGTCCCGGGCAATGCGGGACACGTGGTCACTCTAGTCACATTATAATTGTTGTATATATAGAGTATTTCTAGCCTACTCCTATTAATCTGAACAAAGTCTGTAAACCTATTTTGTGAAGATACCCAAGTGCTTAATTTTGTGAATTCTATGACTTGTAGTCATTATGCCCTATGAGTTGGCACTGCTGTGTCACACATTTCACAGAACTTCCCGTCTGAACTACAGAGGTTCTGAGAGGAGGAGCTTCAGGCATCTAAGTCAGTACAGGAATTACAGCTTGCAGGTAGCATGGTACTATGGGGTATGTAAGCTATAGAAAGACAGCACGCAGACAGATAGAACTAACAACATGAAAGTAGATTTCTCAAGCAAGCTTATGTTGGATTGTCAGCAATTACTATTGTTTGTAATACCATTACAGAGATGATGTTAGAAAATGAAAGTGCATGCTGTGATCATAGAGCTTCTTTCTATAGCAAACAAGGGCATCTTTAGGAATGTTTAGGAATAGTGATCCACAAACAAATCCATGTAGCACCCTAGAGTGTGTGTTATTAGTAGTGGCAGTGCAGGAAAAAGCATACTTCTGGCCAGGAATAATGCTCCATTCACACCCGAGCGATCTGCAGCGACAGCTGCAGCCGCTCGCTCCTTTTTTGATTTTTTTTGTTGAGCGTTTTTGGAGCTGCACCATTCATTTGAATGAGCCTCCCTCCGCTCCAAAAGAAGCTCATGTACCAAATCTTGGCACAGAGCCAGGAGCAATTGCGGTTGTGATTTTTGCCGCGATTGTAGTGCAATTTGTTGCTCAATAATCGAGGCAAAATCCCCCCCCACCCCGTTTGGGGTGACATTAAGAAAAAATGGAATCACAAACGCGTTCCATGTTTTACTGCAATTGTGTAATCGTGGTGATTCCGCCCGTGATCCAAATAGCCTAGATGTGAATGGAGCCTAAGTCATGGAATTGGGTCAGGGTAATTAGAGGCCAGGGCTGGTTGACTCATCTTGGCAGCTCTCTTGTGCCCCCCCTGGTCTAGAAGGTTGGGGAACCTTCTAGAACTAGAGGGCGGGGGCTAGGAGGGGCTGCTATGAATATTTGTGGGGCCTCAGCCAATTACCAGAAGTGGGCTGGCCGGAGGCTGACACTACCCCATGAATAGACATGGGCCAGGCCAGCAGGGGCAGTCAGGTGGAAGATGGAGATGCAGTGTTGAAGAGGCTGTTGGTGGCCATGAGGGGTACCCTGGGGGGGCTGCTTTGGGCTGGGGCTCTGGTGTTGATAGGATCCTGCCAAAGGCACTAAGGGAGGAGGCTTTCCTGGAGGAACGGGAGCAAAGAGAGGCCAGAGTGAGTAATTTAACACTGATGGGACTAACAAAAAGGGGAGACTGCCACATGTAGCCAGTCTTCCTTGAAGATAGTGGTCGGCCTAAGTCTTTTACCTTTCCATGAGAGATCTCCAGAGAGTCCGCCAGGTGGGCTGGTGAAGAAGTCATTCGGGTGGGCTGGTGTAGAAACAGCCAGGAGGGCTGATGAAAGAGGCAGCTGCAGCCAGATGGGCTAGCATTGCCCGAAGAAATGGTGCTGGGATCAGTGGCCACAGAGCAAGTGGAAAGGAAAGGTTACACGCTGTTTCACTCCACATCTGTTATTCTAAGGAACTGTGAGTTCTTGCCTGCAAAGGGCTGTTACTAAACTGACAAGGAGTCTGTCAGTTCCATCAGGAGTGATTCAGAAGATGCTCTGCAAGAAAGGAGCAAAGATTGTGCAGGAGGAAAGTTGAAGAGAAGTCTGTAAATAGGAAGTTGTCACTGAAGTTCTTGTCAAAGTCAAGTGGGCATCCCATAAAACTCCCTATCCAAGTTGTTAATCTCCTAATAAATAACAAAAACAAAGCTATGGACTGTTTTTTGACTTTGTGTGCCTGTGAAGATTCAGTGTGCCAGGCTGTGCAGGAGTGGGGTATCCCTGTTCATCTGCAGCTCCTATGTGGGGTGTGCTACACACATATAGATAATTGCATGCTTTTTATTCTTTGCATACCTTATTTTTCTTTACCTCTCTATTCTTTGACGGTGGCCATTTTTACTAAGGGCAAATTAATCAATCTCCCTTTACTTTCTATAACTTTTCCTAAAGGTCTGGGTGTGCCTCCTGTCACAGGAACTTCCCAGGATGCATCTGTGAGGCCCTGGTTACATCACCAGTGCCTAACTCAACCAGGAGTTGGAAAAACAGTAAATGTAAGTAAAAGCAAAAAATGTTTATTTAAAGGCTAACTTCACCTTTAAGAATGTTACTAATTATACCCATATTTAGGTTGTGACATGGTGCCAAGAGGGTCCCCTACCCCTAAAAAAGCTGCAAGAAAGCATTTAAAATATTTATTTTTCTGTGTTTTACCTGCAATTGTTTAGGTTGGTTACAGAGTCTCTTTAATTACGCTATGTAGAGATGAAAACAGACCAGATAACACCCTGACAAGTGGGTGCTAAAGGGGAGCCCACACTGTTACAGGACCTCTATGGTTATATCCATCATATGATATATTATGCTTGAGAACCATAATGCTGAATTCCAGGTATGGCATTTTTATATAACTGCATTGGTCCAGCTTGGTCCAGTGTAAATATGGATGTCTGCAGGATCCCCATTAAAGCTGAAAATTACTGCATTAGACATTGCTACTACATTGATCTCTCTAGGTTCCAGGTCTCATGCTGAGGATAAGGAAATTATTACCGGAAGGCTGCACTTCCAAAAATCCTTTTAATGAAGTTTCATGTGACAAGTGGTTGACAGATGGAGCAGGGGACAAAGAGGTAGACATGTTTCGCGCAAATGTTAGCGCTTAGCCATTATCTCATGCTGAGCGACTGCACTGCTGCTTAGTGAATACAAGAGGTCACTAGCTCACCATGGGCGCAGTTCAGAGAACACTTTGTATTTTTTCAATGAATGCAAAGTGTTCTCTGATTGGACAGAGAGAATACTTTCCATTCATTGAGGCAGGTTCCCAGTGACGTTATCATGCTTGAATACCTTTGAGCTACAGGAGTGCCTGAGTTTTGTGGCTTTAGTTTAGAGCATGAGACCATAACGATCTGTGGGATTGATTACAAGCTGACACTATCTCTGCTTATGTGAGTGTATTTTATTGATTTTTAATAAATCCTTTTAAACAGCACTTCACTATTTTTAGTCCATTCTCTTTATGCATATCAGATTCCATCTTGATGTGTATGTATGTCATCCGAGTCTATATATGAAGTAGGCAAGCCTAGAGTGGATTATTAAAAGCACTTTTAAACCTTCCAGTCATTAGGGGGGGTCTAGCTTTAAAGTGAGCTGCTTTCCTGCGGCTTAACACTGGGTGTTTGATCTTCATTTGATTACCAACACAAAGGTGGAGGAGGATTTTTATTTGCATCTTGGGTGTTCTGTGGACTTTATTTCTTATTTGAGATTGATTACATTTTTTTGGCATGTCTTATTTATGGATTAAGGGCCTTTTTACACTGAAGCACTTTGTAAGACTACTTTCACACTGAGGCGCTTTGCAGGCGCTATAGTGCTAAAAATAGCGCCTGCAAAGCGTCCTGAAAGAGCTGCTCAATTCACTCCGATGTGAAAGCCCGAGGGCTTTCACACAGGAGCGGTGTGCTTGCAGGACAGTCAAAAAAGTCCTGCAAGCTGAATCTTTGCAGCGCTATAGGAGCGGTGTATTCACTGCTCCTAAAGCGCCCCTTCCCATTGAAAACAATGGGGCAGCACCGCAAACCTGCCAGCAAAGCGCCACTGCAGCAGCGCCACTGCAGCGGCGCTTTGCGGGCGTTTTTAACCCTTTTTCCGAATAGCGCAGCTAAAACGACAATAAAGCGGCGCTAAAAATAGCACTGCTTTACCGCCAGCACCCACCCTCACCAGTGTGAAAGTAGCCTTAATCTTTAAATTGTCTTTATAGATAAGTCCAAAGCTAAAAAAAAAATAAGCGTAGGGGCTGGCTTGACTAGGTAGCAGGGCTAACAGGCATACATAGGGTTAATATAGTTGTGCTGGGAGTCACATACCAGAAGGGGCGGGTGGTGCAGAACTGGAGGGTTTTTTTGGAATGGTAAAGGTGGGGTCAAGAGTTCTTCGGCCAGTTGGAGTTCATCAGACAAAGAAGAAACTTCCTACCCTCCCGCCCTTTGGAATGGACGGGGTGCATCGGCTGTCATAGTGGCTTGGCGGTTGGGATCTTTGGAGTAGGGATGAGCCGAACACCCCCCGGTTCGGTTCGCACCAGAACCCGCGAACGGACCGAAAGTTCGCACGAACGTTAGAACCCCATTGACGTCTATGGGACTCGAACGTTCGAAATCAAAAGTGCTCATTTTAAAGGCTAATTTGCATGGTATTGTCCTAAAAAGGGTTTGGGGACCCGGGTCCTACCCCAGGGGACATGTATCAATGCAAAAAAAACTTTTAAAAACGGCCGTTTTTTCGGGAGCAGTGATTTTAATGATGCTTAAAGTAAAAAAAAAAAAGTGAAATATTCCTTTAAATATCGTACCTGGGGGGTGTCTATAGTATGCCTGTAAAGTGACGCGTGTTTCCCATGTTTAGAACAGTCCCTGCACCAAATGTCATTTTTAAAGGAAAAAATCTCATTTAAAACTGCTTGCGGGTTTAATGTCATGTCGGGTCATGGCAATATGGATGAAAATCAGTGAGACAAACGGCATGGGTACCCCCCCAGTCCATTACCAGGCCCTTTGGGTCTTGTATGGATATTAAGGGGAACCCCGCACCCAAATTAAAATAAGGAAAGGTGTGGGGCCACCAGGCCCTATATACTCTGAACAGCAGTATACAGGCGGTGCAAACAAGACAGGGACTGTAGGTTTGTTGTTAAGTAGAATCTGTTTGTAATTTTGAACATTTTTAAAGTGTTTAGCTCCAGCCAAAAAATCTTTTCTAAGCTTTTTGGAAAACATAGGGAAGGGTTATCACCCCTGTGACATTTGTTTTGCTGTCTTTCCTCCTCTTCAGAAGATTTCACCTCACTTTTTTGTCCCAATGAAAAATGTTTTTTGAAAATTTGGGTTTTTTTGTGGAACAAGGATTGGAAAGCATCAGTGGAAAGGAGAAATTGTTTTCCCATATTAACTCTTACAGGAGAGAATTTCCCTTCCTAGGGGTAGATTTCATCTCACTTCCTCTTGTCTCCTTCCGTTTGCAAGTAGGAGTCGTTTGTAAGTTAGATGTTTGAAAGTAGGGTCCTGCCCTATATACTCAGCAGAAATTTGGGCCTTAGGTGTTGCTGTGGCCACAACACTGTAAGCCCTCACAGGGCCCTGCTGTGAAATATTAGATCAAGAATTGTAATTACATGCCCCTGTTGAACAGGAGCTGAAAAATTAGGCCTTAGGCACTGGTGCTGGTGCCACAACACTGCAACCCCTCACAGACACTCTAGTTGGAACGCAGGAACGAGCCCTGCTGCAAATTATTGCTTCAAAAATTGTAATTACACGCCCCTGTTAGACAGGGGCAGAAAAATTGGGCCTTAGGCACTGGTGCTGGTGCCACAACACTGCAACCCCTCACAGACACTCTAGTTGGAACGCAGGAACGAGCCCTGCTGCAAAGTATTGCATCAAAAATTGTAATTACACGCCCCTGTTAGACAGGGGCAGAAAAATTGGGCCTTAGGCACTGGTGCTGGTGCCACAACACTGCAACCCCTCACAGACACTCTAGTTGGAACGCAGGAACGAGCCCTGCTGCAAAGTATTGCATCAAAAATTGTAATTACACGCCCCTGTTAGACAGGGGCAGAAAAATTGGGCCCTAGGCACTGGTGCTGGTGCCACAACACTGCAACCCCTCACAGACACTCTAGTTGGAATGCAGGAACGAGCCCTGCTGCAAAGTATTACATCAAAAATTGTAATTACACGCCCCTGTTAAACAGGGGCTGAAAATTGTGCCTTAGGCACTGGTGGTGGCGCCCAGAACCAAAAATGTTCTTACAAGCTATCAGCGTGATGATTGAGGAGGAAGAGGATAATTACTCAGGGATAGTCACTCAGCATCAGCATAGGCAGTCTTTGAAGGGATCTGAGATTTCAAAAAAAATTATTCGGTTACATCAGCATCAGGTGCTTGGTAGCTGGTGGTGATCCAAGACTCATTCATTTTTATGAAGGTCAGCCGATCGACCGAGTCGGTGGACAGACGCACCCTGTGATCGGTTACCACGCCTCCAGCAGCACTGAATGTGCGTTCCGAAAGAACGCTGGATGCAGGACAGGCCAGTAGCTCAATTGCATACTGTGCAAGCTCTGGCCAGTGATCCATCCTCAAGACCCAGTAACCCAGAGGATTTTCGGTGGGAAAGGTGTCCAAGTCTGATCTTGCCCCTAGGTATTCCTGCACCATGTAAAACAGACGCTGGCGATGGTTGCTGGAACCGATCATACCTTGGGGCTGCGGACCAAAAAATTGTCTGAACGCATCGGTCAGACGGCCACCTTCTCCACCGCTCCTTCTTTGACTGACCGAAGCCTCAGCAACACGTTGTCCAGAAACAGGAGTTTGTAACCTCCCAGTCTCTGGGAACGCGTTGCACAGACCTTTCTGCAAGGCCTCCCGAAGATGTTTCATCCTCTGCTCCCTCTGCGATGGCAAGATAAGGTCCGCAACCTTACCCTTGTAACGTGGATCAAGGAGGGTTGCCAGCCAGTATTGGTCCTTCTCCTTGATACCACGAATACGAGGATCCTTACGCAGGCTTTGCAGGATCAGGGAGGCCATGCAGCGTAGGTTTGCTGAGGCATTCGGTCCGGAGTCCTCTGGGTCACTAAGAACGACATGGTCCGCAGCCACCTCCTCCCAGCCACGTACAAGTCCATGTGTTTCTTGGGACTGATCCCTTAAAGACTGCTGCTGATGCTGAGTGCCAGGCTCCACCTCCATACTGACACAATCTTCCTCCTCCTCCTCTTCCTCCTCGTCCTCTTCCTGTGTGATCGGCGGGCACGCAGGAACACTGTCTGGATAAAGGGGGCCTTGAGAGCTAAGGAAGTCCTCCTCTTCCTGCCTCTGTTCTGCCTCAAGTGCCCTGTCCATTATTCCATGCAGCGTGTGCTCCAACAGGTGGACAAGGGGGACAGTGTCACTGATGCATGCACTGTCACTGCTCACCATCCTCGTGGCCTCCTCGAATGGTGACAGGACAGTGCATGCATCCCTGATCATGGCCCACTGGCGTGGGGAAAAAAAACCAAGCTCCCCTGACCCTGTCCTGGTGCCATAGTCGCACAGGTACTCATTGATGGCCCTCTGCTGCGTGTGCAGCCGCTGCAGCATGGCCAACGTTGAGTTCCACCTGGTGGGCATGTCACAGATTAGGCGGTTCTTGGGCAGGTTAAACTCCTTTTGGAGGTCCGTCAGCCGAGCACTGGCATTATATGACCGGCGGAAATGCACACAGACTTTCCTGGCCTGCCTCAGGACATCCTGTAAGCCCGGGTACCTGCCCAAGAACCGCTGCACCACCAAGTTAAGGACGTGAGCCAAACAGGGCACATGGGTCATTTGTCCCTGTCGGAGGGCAGAGAGGAGGTTGGTGCCATTGTCGCAAACCACCATTCCTGCCTTAAGTTGGCGTGGCGTCAACCACCTCTGAACCTGCCCCTGCAGAGCTGACAGAACCTCTGCCCCAGTGTGGCTCCTGTCCCCCAAGCACACCAGCTCAAGCACCGCATGGCATCTTTTGGCCTGCGTACTTGCGTAGCCCCTTGAACGCCTACGGAGCACCGCTGGTTCCGAGGAAGAGGCCATGGAGGAAGAAGAAGAGGAGGGGGTGGAGGAGAGAGGTGTGTCACAATCAGCATTTTGGAGGCGTGGTGGCGGAACAACCTCCAACACTACTGCACCTTGTCCTGCATCCTTCCCAGCTGCCAGCAGAGTCACCCAATGCGCCGTGAAACTTAGGTAACGTCCCTGTCCATGCCTGCTGGACCATGAGTCAGCGGTAATATGCACCTTACCGCTGACCGCCCTGTCCAGCGAGGCATGGACATTGCCTTCCACATGCCGGTAGAGAGCCGGAATCGCCTTCCGTGAGAAAAAGTGGCGTTTGGGTACCTGCCACTGAGGAACCGCACATTCCACAAACTCACGGAAGGGGGCAGAGTCTACCAACTGAAAAGGCAGCAGTTGAAGTGCTAGCAATTTTGCCAAGCTAGCATTCAACCGCTGGGCATGTGGATGGCTGGGAGCAAACTTCTTTCGGCGGTGCAGCAGCTGGGGCAGGGAAATTTGCCTGGTACAATCTGACGTCGGTGTACCAAAAGCAGATTGCCCACAAGTACTTGGCTGTGACACACCTAATTCTACACCTTCATTCCTCTCACTGCAGGTCTCAGAGAGGACTGAAGGTCTAGTGGGGTTGGAAATCTCAGCTGATGAGGAGCAAGGAGAGATCCTCTTTGTTCTTTGGTGTGGGTCTTTTAGATACGCTTGCCAATGAACTGCATGGCAGGTCAACATATGTCTGGTCAAGCATGTGGTACCCAAGCGGGAGATATTTTGGCCACGCGAGATACGCTTGAGACATATGTTGCAAATAGCAGCGGTGCGATCTGATGCACTCGTCTCAAAAAAGGCCCACACCAAAGAACTTTTTGAATAACGCGCAGAGACTGCAGCGCCCTGCACATGTGGAGCTTTGGGGTGTGATGCAGTCAATGTGCTGCCCTTAGGCTGGCCCCTGGAGGGCATCCTGCCTCGTTGGTGATGTGCTGCCGCCTCCTCCTCCTCCTCCTCCTCCTCCTCCTCTCTCCTATCAGGCACCCACGTTGAGTCAGTGACCTCATCATCCCCTCCCTCCTCATCACTGGAGCAAACCTGGCAGTATGCTGCAGCAGGGGGAGCATGACTGCCAGATTGCTGTCCTTCTTGGGCACCCCCTCTGTCCGCGCTCATGTTACTGCCTTCATCGAGCTCAGTATCGTCATCAGAGCCTTCCAAACGCTGGGCATCCTCCTGGAGCATGTACCCAACACTGTGGTCAAACAGTTCAAGGGAATCCTCATGAGGACATGGTGGAGCTAGGGAAGGAGTCACTGATGACATTGAGCTGAGGGAAGAGGCCGCTGCTTTGCCAGACAAAGCACCCTGGGCATGGGTGAGAGAGGATGAGGAGGATGAGGACGGCTTGGTCATCCACTCGACCAAGTCTTCCGCATGTTGCGGCTCAACATGGCCAGCTGCCGAAAAAAAGGCCAAGCGTGTCCCATGGCCACGTGCTGATGAGGATGCACCGTCTCCACGACCAGCACTAGACACAGAGCCTGCTTGCCCTCTCTTATTGGCTTGTGACTGTCTGCCTCTCCTTCTTGGCCTTCCAGACATACTAATGGCCTGTAGCTGCACTAAGCTGGGATAGAACACCTGTAATTTTCTTCAAGTAGCTTTATATACTGTAACCAGACAAGCCTGCCTGTCAGTAGGAAGATAACAGGAACGGATCTAGCTGAACACTGTGAGCAGGACGCACTGTACTAAATGTAAATAGTCTAGCTGCCTGACCGTGGTACTAATAGGATCAAATAGAACACCTGTAATTTTCTTCAGGTAGCTTTATATACTGTAACCAGACAAGCCTGCCGGTCAGTAGGAATTTAACAGGAACGGATCTAGCTGAACACTGTGAGCAGGACGCACTGCACTAAATGTAAATAGCAGGAACGGATCTAGCTGAACACTGTGAGCAGGACGCACTGCACTAAATGTAAATAGTCTAGAAGATAACAGGAACGGATCTAGCTGAACACTGTGAGCAGGACGCACTGCACTAAATGTAAATAGTCTAGAAGATAACAGAAACGGATCTAGCTGAACACTGTGAGCAGGACGCACTGCACTAAATGTAAATAGCAGGAACGGATCTAGCTGAACACTGTGAGCAGGACGCACTGCACTAAATGTAAATAGCAGGAACGGATCTAGCTGAACACTGTGAGCAGGACGCACTGCACTAAATGTAAATTGCAGGAACGGATCTAGCTGAACACTGTGAGCAGGACGCACTGCACTAAATGTAAATAGTCTAGAAGATAACAGGAACGGATCTAGCTGAACACTGTGAGCAGGACGCACTGCACTAAATGTAAATAGCAGGAACGGATCTAGCTGAACACTGTGAGCAGGACGCACTGCATTAAATGTAAATAGTCTAGATAGAAGATAACAGGAACGGATCTAGCTAAACTGAATACAGTGTATATATATATATGCAACACCTGGGATGCATATATATACACAATACACTGTAAGTGCAGCTAACTGACTGACTGTTCTGCCTAATCTATCTAACTCAAATCAAATGACACTGTCTCTCTCTCTCTCTATCTCTCAGCACACCGGAACACACACTACACAGGGCCGCCGTGCAGGCGGCCTTATATAGTGTGGGGTGTGTACTAAATCCCATGAGCCATAATTGGCCAAAGCCACCCTGGCTTTGGCCAATTACAGCTCTCTCTACTGACGGCGCTGTGATTGGCCAAGCATGCGGGTCATAGTGCATGCTTGGCCAATCATCAGCCAGCAATGCACTGCGATGCCGCAGTGAATTATGGGCCGTGACGCGCCGCACGAATTTAGCGCGAACGGCCCATAACGTTCGCAATTCGGCGAACGATCGAACAGCCGATGTTCGAGTCGAACATGGGTTCGACTCGAACACGAAGCTCATCCCTACTTTGGAGGCCTTCTAAAATAAAGCAATATGGCATAGTGGCATGCATAGAGGGGAACCATCTATGGTATGGGGTCCTGTGTAAGATGCCAGTTAACGGAGGTTTAACTGGGCATTGGGCATATGGAGGTATCTATGTAGAATGTGGAATGTTGGGATCGTTCCTGAGTCGGTGTGTTGCGGCTGGGGACTTGTGTGTGGTCACACAGATACAAAATGATTTGGGGTTCTTCAGTGCTTTCAAAGATCGGCAACCTGGTTTAGTATTTATCATTGAGATTATTATATTTTTGTTAAACAAATGTGTTTTATTGGTTATTTGTTAATAAGTGGCCGGTACAGACAATTTTAATCCAGAAAGGGTATTTTCCATTTATTTACTAATTGTGGGTAATACGTAAGGGGAGTAGTAGTAGTACAGTGGGGTTTGCATCTGCCTTACCATAGTCATGAGATTTTACAAAAGAAATGGTACAATAACAAGTCAGATACAACGCAGTTGCTTCATCTGTAGTTGAATATACATCCAATCACAATGTCCACATAGCTGTTCCAGACGGTAAAGGAAAGTGAGAAACAGAGGAGCGAAGGGGGAAAGAGGGGAGGGGGTAAGACAGTAGGGAAAATATGGGAGGGAGGGGAGAAGGCAGAAGGGCCCACCAGCTTAACATTAGTTTAGTCAAAAAGTAAATGACAGTTGGTTCATGTTTGTACTATACATTTCTGGTGTAGTAATCACTTTGACCACTTACAAACAAACTTTTCTAGTCGCATATTTTTCCTAGCGAGCATTTTTTCCATCTCACATTGGTAATTAAGATCAACCACTACCCCAGAGATAGTGGGAATATCTGAGGTTTTCCATAACATGGTAATGTTCACCTTAGCTGCAAGAAGTAGGTGTATTATAGTAATTCGGGACTCGGGCGGGGGGATTTTTCAATGCCCACATGGGTGGCCCAGGCCTAGGGTGGGGGAAGAGATTGAGGGGATCCTAGATATAGAGGAAATAAATACAAAAATCTGCCTCCAAAAGGAGCTGCGAGACTTGCAAAACCATAAAATGTGAGCAATAGAGCCTACACTTCCACACTTCCAAGTAGGAGAATGACCTAGGTACATTTTTTAGAGGTGGTATTGTGTAAAGTACCATCTATATAGGGATTTCTGGTATGATTCCCAATGGTTGGTACAGTGGGAGACCTCATAGTTTAGTTTGAACGCTAGTTGCCACATGGTCGGGGTGATAGGGTAGTTCAGACCATTTGCTTAAGGTTGAGATTTGAGAGTAAGAGCGAGCGTCACTTAGTTTGGAGTAAATAGAGCTACGAGTGAGAGTTTTGAGGGTTGAAGGAAGTAGGTAATCCTTGTATGTGTACGCCTCTGAGTATGAGATGTAATGGTCGCAATAAAATTTGGGGCTGGGATACCCCACAATCCATACAAAGTCCTTCAGCTTTGGTATAGATTTTAAGGAAGTCCCCATTACAAAAGGACAAAAAGGACAAAAATATCATAAGTCCCCTCCAAAATCACTATCATACCCTTATTTGAGCATGCTGCCTGGCAGGCCAGGAAAAGGGGAAGGGTCGAGCGTGCAGCTCCCCCTAAATCATATCAGGTCTTATGCCCTCAACATGAGGCATATTTGCTGGGGGGTGAGCATGCAGCCCCCCTCCACATCCATACAAGGCTACATGCAATCAACTGTGGGGGGTACTTTTCCAGGGGGGACCCCATTGCATAGCACCTTTTCCCCATGTTGATGAGGACAAGGGCCTCTTCCCCACAACCCTGGCCCAGTGATTGTAGGGGTCTGCAGGCAGGGGGCTTATCAGAATCTGGAAGCCCCCTTTAACAATGAGGGCCCCCCAGATTCCAGCACCCCCATGTGAAAAATAAAGGGGGACATAGTGGTAAGTAAAAACACAACACAATTTTTGTCAAATCCCTTATTAAAAAAATAACATCCATTGTCAATCCTGTCACCCAGCAATGAAATTCCACATCACTCATGATGAAAGACCTGCACAAAAAAAATGCTATTGCAAACACCCGACCGCTCCTGTTGCTTGCCCAGCAACTTTTTTGGTGAATGGGTAGGGATTCCATGTACTATGTACCTTACTCATCCACATGTGGGATGGCAGGATCTGGGGCCCACTTATTGTTGAAGGGGGCTTCCAGATTTCGATAAGCCCCCCCCCCCACCTATAGACCTCCACAACCACTAGGCCAAGGTTGTGGGGAAGAGGCCCTTGTCCTCATCAACATGGGAACAAAGTGCTTTGCCAGCCCCCCCCCCCACCAGCAACATACCCCCCCCCCCAAGGATGAATGCATGTAGCTTGCTATGGGTCAGGAGGGATTGCTGCATGCTCACCCGAAACCCCCTTTTTATAGCCAGGCTACATGCTTGGATAAGGGCCTGGTACGTATGGATTGTGGGGGGACCCCATGCTGTTTTTTTTTTTTTTTGACGGCTCCTATGTTTACATTCTGCCTGTCATCTTGCTGTCTGCAGGATGACAGCAAAGATGAGTCCCTGGTTGTTAGGATTCTGGCAGGTGCCGGCTCATTAACAAATAATGACTCATCCATTCTGCTGACAGCAGGGTTGTTAGGAGCTGGCACCCACTAGCATTACTACTTCCCGCCCCACTACCAGTGATGGAAATGCATGCAAAAATGTATATGTGTTGTATTAAACTTTATAGCAATGCATTAAAATCGGATTAAAAATGCAACATACATTTTTCAAAAATGAATACCGTATTTTTAAGTGGAATAGTGTAAAAGGGCCCAAATATGATTATATTTTCACATGCTTGGATAGGTGCTCCTTTGTTATTGATTTAGTATTGTATATATTTTATATGTGAGATAGCTGATATTCTGGTAATGTATTCCGCTTTCAACAATAAATGTTGTACATGTTGCATCTTTTGCAGGAACAGTCATATTTAGCAGCAAATACCTGATAATCTTGCCAGACCCTTTTTTTCTGCCCTTTGAACACATGTGGGGCTGGTATCCTTAATGGCTATGCCAAGCTGTGGGCGGGGCCTACTCGCCCTGCACATGGGGTACCTTTTTTAATGTACAAGCTCATCACTGCCCAGGACCAGGCGGGGCCACGTTCATGTGAAATTTGACATGGTGGTATCCTGTCTTAAAGATGAGCTGTATACTGTAACCTTGTTCACTGTATGTTGCATTTAGGAGGGACACTGCTGAGCCTGTGCCCTCTTCACCAATCCTGCGTATCTCTGCCATCTCACTTCCAGTGACAGAACGGGGTCCCCACATGCACCTAGTGCGGACCTCTTGAATGCACTTAAATAATTTCTTCTACTCTCCTGTACCATGCGGCTAGGTATATGGGGTCTCTGTACTGCGGCCCTAGATACTTTCGGGGAACAGACTGCTAGGGAGGGAGTCAGAGCACCAAACTTCCTGCTACTGGCAGACCTGTCACTTACACCAGGTACCACGCTTCATGAACGGCTGCTATACATTGCCACCAGTTCATGGTTCATGGCAGTTACTCTTCTGTTCCAACTTTAACCCTTTATGGTGGCCTCACTCCTGTACCCCATATGTGTCTTACAGGCCCTGTTCTTTCAATATGCCATGTACCACCATGCACCCCTTTCAGTGACTTCAGGCCAGACTTGAAACAGTTAATGAAACGTTACTGAACATTCATCCACACAGTTCAACAGCACAGCACACTAAAACAGAGTCCATCCCTAACTAACTAATGTAGGCTGCCTAGGTACCTTTCAGAGAAGCAAAGTCCATTCAGGTAGAGTCCAGTATTGATAGGTTCCTTGTCCAGGAAGAATCCCAGAAGGGTAACCCAAAAAGGGGGCCACATGTTCCAGCAGGCCTGCATGGTGTAGCAGTTCTTCCTCTGAAATCCCATGTGGAAGAGGGAGAGCGTGCACTGAGCCCTCCTCTGGTTTTTGTGTGGTTTACAGCCGGGGACAGGGGACAGTACTCAGAAAGCCCAGGAAAGAGTCAAGACACAGTTAACCGCTTCCCATCCTGGGCAGCCTGTAGCTGTCTGTATAACTACACAGTGCAATGAATACAGCAACAGAAATACATCCTTGAAAGGAGGCCCTAGAGTCTATTCCTTCTGTATCTATATCAGCCTCCCATAAGCTCATGCAATTGTTTATCCTCCATAGGACTTATCGGACGCCTGATAGATTGTACAAATGGGGCCGGAGAGACTCCCCCCCTGTGTACGAAGTGTAAGGCGCATCAGGGTGATTTTATACACATGATCTGGCAATGTCCAAAACGTAAACGTTACTGGGCCAAAGTGTTGCAACTTATATCTGATATAGCTCAGGTGCCTATACCTTCCACTCCTCTGGTGTGCCTGCTAGGTGCAATTGATGTTGAAATACATTCAAAAGGTATATACACTATCTCACAAAAGTGAAAACACTCCTCACATTTTTGTAAACATTTTATTATATATTTTCATGTGACAACACTGAAGAAATTACACTTTGCTATACAATGTAAATTAGTGAGCATACAGCTTGTATAACAGTGTAAATTTGTTGTCCCCTCAAAATAACTCAACACACAGCCATTCATATCTAAACCGCTGGCAACAAAAGTGAGTACACCCCTAAGTGAAAATGTCCAAATTGGGCCCAAAGTGTCAGTATTTTGTGTGGCCACCATTAGTTTCCAACACTGCCTTAACCCTCTTGGGCATGGAGTTCACCAGAGCTTCACAGGTTGCCACTGGAGTCCTCTTCCACTCCTCCATGACGCCATCACAGACCTGGTGGATGTTAGAGATCTTGCGCTCCTCCACCTTCAGTTTAAGGATGCCCCACAGATACTCAATAGGGTTTAGGACTGGAGACATGCTTGGCCAGTCCATCACCTTTACCCTCAGCTTCTTTAGCAAGGCAGAGGTTGTCTTGGAGGTGGGTTTGGGGTCGTTATCATGTTGGAATACTGCCCTGCGGCCCAGTCTCCAAAGGGAGGGGACCATGCTCTGCTTCAGTATGTCACAGTACATGTTGGCATTCATGGTTCCCTCAATGAACTGTAGCTCCCCAGTGCCGGCAGCACTCATGCAGCCCAAACCATAACACTCCCATCACCATGCTTGACTGTAGGCAAGACACACTTGTCTTTGTACTCCTCCCCTGGTTGCCGCCACACACGCTTGACACCATCTGAACCAAATAAGTTTATCTTGGTCTCATCAGACCACAGGACATGATTCCAATAATCCATGTTCTTAGTCTGCTTGTATTTAGCAAACTGTTTGCAGGCTTTCTTGTGCATCCTCTTTAGAAGAGGCTTCTTCCTGGGATGACAACCGCACAGACCAATTTGATGCAGTGTGCGGCGTATGGTCTGAGCACTGACAGGCTGACCCCCCACCCCTTCAACCTCTGCAGCATTGCTGGCAGAACTCATACGTCTATTTCCGAAAGACAACCAAGGATATGACACTGAGCATGTGACCTCAGCTTCTTTGGTCGAGCATGGCGAGGCCTGTTCTGAGTGGAACCTGTCCTGTTAAACTGCTGTATGGTCTTTGCCACCGTGCTGCAGCACAGTTTCAGGGTCTTGGCAAACTTCTTATAGCCTAGGTCATCTTTATGTGGAGCAACAATTCTTTTTTTCAGATCCTTGGAGAGTTCTTTGCCTTGAAGTGCCATGTTGAATTTCCAGTGACCAGTATGAGAGAGTGAGAGCGATTGATTACACCAAATTTAACACACCTGCACCCCATTCACACCTGAGACCTTGAAACACTAACGAGTCACATGACACTGGGGAGGGAAAATGGCTAATTGGCCCCAATTTGGACATTTTGACTCAGGGGTGTACTTACTTTTGTTGCCAGCAGTTTAGCCATTAATGGCTGTGTGTTGAGTTATTTTGAGGGGACAGCAAATTTACACTGTTATACAAGCTGTACACTCACTACTTTACATTGTAGCAAAGTGTCATTTCTTCAGTGTTGTCACATGAAAAGATATAATAAAATATTTACAAAAGTGTGAAGAGTGTGCTCACTTTTATGAGATACTGTATATTATGATAGCTAGGTTATTGTACTTGGCTAGAAAGCTCATAGCTAGACACTGGATAGCATCCACCATGCCTACCAAAAAACAATGTCAATTCCCTCATTCTTAGGGAACAACTGGCTCATTGCCATAGAATGCTGCGTCAAAGTTTAATCTTATTTGGTAGGCTTAGTTAGACAATCCTAGTCTTGTCCCACCACAGTTAGTGATGGATAGGCTTTTACGAATCTAACCCATCGAGAGTCACAGGGTTTTTGTAATGTGCTCATTTCTCTTGCATTTGATAGCTGAAAAGGTTTACTTTCTGATATAAAATATTTTACCAGTACTGTTTTTTTTTGCTATGATTATATATTTCTGTTTATGACAAAAAAACTAAAACAAATGTCTTTTTATATATTTGTTACGTATTACGCGACTGTCTATTATCTGAATCTTGTGTATGATCTATGCTTCACATCGTTCAAAATTTCCTTTTCCATGGTTTGATGTACAGTCACTATGTGAAATAAATAAAAAAGTTTTGATCAAAAATAAAAACTTGAAAGGAGATCTTTGCTGGTTGGGTCAGTTTGTGCCCTGCAGTTTACTAAACAGAGCTACAGGATGCTGTGCTTGCTGGCACACAACGTGTCTATAGTCTAATGCCGTGTGCACACTACAGGATGACATATTCCAACGGGAAATGTTCGATGTGAGCTTGTTGTCGGAAATTCCAACCGTGTGTATGCTCCATCGAACATTTGCTGTCGGAATTTCTGCCAACAAATGTTTGCTAGCAGGTTCTCAAATTTTCCGTCAACAAAACTTGTTGTCAGAAAGTCTGATTGTGTGTACACAAGTCCGTTGCACAAAAGTTCACGCATGCTCTGAATCAAGCAGAAGGAGTCGCACTGGCTATTGAACTTTCGTTTTCCTGGCTCGTTGTACGTGTTGTACGTCACCGTGTTCTGACGTTCGGAATTTTTGGCCAACATTTGTGTGTCTGTGTGTATGCAAGACAAGTTTGAGCCAACATCCTTCGAACAAAAATCCATGGTTTTGTTGTCGGAAAATCCGATCGTGTGTACGCGGCATTACAGTCTGGTTGACATGTCCACTGCCCAAGCTCAGCTTGATTGATAGTGGGTCCTAGCACATCAGCATTATAGATGACAGAGACATTGAACGTACTTCCCCACTGTCCTTTACTCCATTCCACTGCCCACCTTCACGCAGACATACCCCACACTAGTGAAGAGGGACAGGCAGAGAGGACATGTGGTCATGTGACTGCACTATAAAAGTAAAAAAAAAAGTATGCAAATGCTTTTTTTTTTAGAACATAAACATTATTTGATAATTAGAAATGCTTTTAGATTGTCATATAGTGTTTTTTATTAGATGGCTTCATGTATACTTTAACTTTTTTTTTTTTTTTTTTTAAGATAATACTAAGCTCAATAAGTACAATCACACAGCCACCTATCAGAATCACTAATCTTAATATAGTAATCCTCGCCAGCATTTCTAATTAGGTCAAATATTGCTCACTTAAAAAGTGAATAAGGTTCTTTTCAGAAATTAACAGGTATCCATGCCGGTTATCTTTCCTTCTCTTTTGTAACACACAAGCTGCAACCAATCTATCAGTTCTTCTTTGAAGTTTCTATGTTCCTGCTAGTGAGATTCACCCTCCCTATTTATCTTGGTGACCAGTGTCCTGGTGACAATTTGAAAGGGAAAATCCAAAAACTGGAGATGTAACCAGACCAGGAAGAGGATAATTCTTCTCATAGGGACACTTGAGCTAACAACTGTCTAGAAGAAGATTTCACCAACTTTGGAGAAATTTCCTCTCGCTCCCTGTCTATGAAACAGGAAGCAAAGGGAAATCTCCCCAATGAGCCAATGATGGCAACCAAAATAATCCAACAGGGTTTTTAAACATAATTCATGTTATTCAAACCTAAAAAGATAATACTTTAATGCTTTAGATATACTTCAAAATAGATGTAAACCCTAATGATGTTTAGTTTTCTAAAATATTGCGTATGAGAAAACAATTGCCATTTTTTGCAACCTTATTTCAATCTCCATACACTCCATAACTCATGTAGTGAATCTTGATTCTGACAGTGGACCATGCCTGGGTAAAGAGTGTTGAAATTGTAGTCTCCATCAAAATGGGACGACAACAAGGGAGAAAAATTGTGAGACAACCACAGAGTGTTGTCAAACTTTAAGGCAGCCCATAGATGAGTCATTTTTTTGTTCAACCAGTGGGTTGAACAAAAAAAACTTACAAAAGTCCCCCATCCAAGGTGGATCGGGGAGTTGTCCTGTTGTGTCATTGTATTCTGACAGCTAGAATACACTGATCAGTGATGCCAGTTGAAACCTGCAGTGCTAATCGATCAGGGAAAATCCGACAGGGTTGTTGTCCAGAAGCCAATCAGTAGATCGACTTCTGTACAACCTCCCTGTCCATGCATGGATCAAAATTTGAATTTCGATCCATGTATGGCGGGTTTAACAGGAAATGCCTGAATAAGGACCCAAATAGCAGTGTCACCACGTATTATTTTAAGCTGCATATTTTAAAATATTGAAAATGACCTTTGAATCTACTTAACATGTTATAGGTAGGAAAGAGCCAGACGAAGCTCCGCAAACAAATAATACATTCAGACGCTGAATCCGAACCCCAGTGAAGTCAATGAGCTGAATCCATCAAATCAAGTATTCCTATTTTAAAGACTAATATGCAAGGTACAGTATTTGCAAAAAAAAAAAAAAAAAGGGCATTTCTTTTAATACAGTTGTGCGATGAACATTGAAGTTAGTAAAGCTTAAAGTTAAACATTAAAATGCAAAATTACTTTGGGTAACATGCCTGGGGTGCTCTTAATCAGCTTGTGAAGTGGAGTGGCACATCCGTACAATGTAAACAACCTACGGCAACAAAACTTCGAATTACAAAAAAATGCTGTCTAAATTGCGGGTAGTTTACTTTTCCCTGCAAGCCTCCTTTATTTTGTAAAAAAAAAAAAAAAACACCCAAAATACATAGCAGACCACCAAGGGGAATTATGGGGGGGGGGGGGTCCCATGCAATTTTTTCCAAAAAAAGGAGGCCAGCTGGGAAGCTGGGAAAAGTAAATTACCAGCAAATATTTTTTTTCTCTCTTACTTTTGTAAAAAAAAAAAGTAATAACTAAAGGTAAAACTTTTCTTAAGTTTTGGAAAGAGTGTAGAGAGATTAGTTTTTATAGCTGTCTTTGTCCCTGTTAAGGAGATTCACCCTCTCTATTCTATTTGTCCCGTTTACCATTACAATTGAAAAGTGAAAGCAAAGGAAAATTCCAAATTTTGGGTTGTCCCTAGAAAAGTAATAGAGGGGAAACCTTCCAATGGAGACACTAATTCTGGTGACCTGGGGGTCCCCAAGGAATAACCTTAATTTGCAGGGATTTCCTCTCACTTCCTGTTTGGCTATGGGACAGGAAGTGAAAGGAAATCTCTGCAATGGGACACAGATGTCGAAAATAATCGAACAGGGGTTATAATCCTTGCTTGCTCTATCCAAAATGAAAAAAAAAGTGTGGCCTATAGTTCAACTTTAAAGTTTTGATCTTCTCCGAACAGTGAATGTGTGGCTCCTCATTGGTTATAGATTATATAAGATTTTAGTGATTGTGTTTATGATGCATTATTGTTTTATTTACTCTATACATTCATTTATCATCCCTTGTAATTAACCTCCAAAGGGTAAAGGAATGACAGCCTACAGTTAGCACCGGACCATAAGTGTACCACTATCAAATGCTGTAGCTCCATTTGTAAATGTCCTGCATAAGTCTCATTTCCAATGCAGTCAGTATTTATTCCCCTGGTAAATGTCATAACACTGTTTTATATCATGGTTACTTGGTGTGAAATCAAAGGATGGAAAAAGTATTCCAGCTACGAGGTACTCTGCTTAAGTTCCCCATTAGTTTGTTGATAGTACCTGGTGTCCACCACACGCTTTC